>NC_064638.1:203205419-203508761 GCF_023864345.2 Schistocerca serialis cubense
TCATCATGTGGTTCACCTAAATCAGATTGTAAATCAGAAAATACTTCTATAGGAATAGTATTTAAATCATTTGGTGGTTCAGGAACCGGCAAATCTACACCATGCCCTACCATGGCGAACGGAAGGTTACGGTGGCTTATTAACTTCTTTGTTTTCGAATTATGACCAGTAATATCAACGCTGCGAAAGTAGCAGTCATCGAAATGATTTCTTGGCTCCCTCCATATCATAGGAACAGCAAATCTAAAGGCTCTTGCGCCATTTTCTCAGATCTTCAACACACACATAACATACCTTTTGCATCTGTTAACACAAAAATCTAATCGACCTTTATGGTCATCTACATTCATTACTCCTCCTTTTAAAATTATTTTAACTATATAAAATCTGTTAAATTCTTTCAAAAATCGCTTAATTTAATAAACTTAACTGTAAAATGTAAAGAAATGGTGGGTGAAACAGTTTTGTAAGTATCATATTTGGATTTTCCACTCTAAAAAACATGAGAATAAGGTATTTTCAGCAAAAAAGTTTTTCCATCGTTGGCCTGTGTTACTGTGAGCGTTCTGTGTCCCTTTTTTGCTTCCTGGTGACATCTGCTTCTCCTTTCATGTTAGCTAGTTTAATTTTTTCTGGTCACTTTGGAGATCGCTTTTTCAGACAGGGTGTATAGTTTCCGTGCACAATAGACTACCTGATCTGGAACTTCATGTTATTCATAGCTTACGAAGTCTTTGTTGAGGTTCGCGTTTCGCCATCAGTGCTGTGTTGGTATCTTGCATTTGTGTTCCACTGTTTTAGGGATAGTGCCAATGTCAGTGCTTTTAAGAAAAATATTTTCAAAGTGTATAATGATCAAATAACGTGTTGCCTGTTCATAATGTTTACAGTGTAGCCGCTGGAACGATCCAACAATGTGAACCCTGTCAGATGACTAAGCTTTTCAACAATCGGTGCACGCAAGATAGAGAAACAGAATTTATAGTAACTAATTTGCAGTCTCTGCAAATAAGTATTATTAGGAACTATGTTCTAGTTCCTAAACCTCTTTACAAAAATGGGAATAACACTCAGTGATATAAACGGTTGATATTCCAACCCTCAGCAACATTGTCTATGAAAAGTAGGCTGTAGGTACTTCTGAGTCCAATCACGGCACATATCGGCTGGTATTCTCCCCGCTGCTAGTATAATTGAGTCTCGGCAATAATGCAGAATAAGTCTGGCAACTCCGTGCCCCATGAGCTGCTTGCTGGCTGACAGAATTATCCTGCTAAATTCAAATGATTTTATGTGTCACTACCATTGAATAATATTTGTGACATTCACTGAAGATAAGACATAGGGTTACGAATTTGTGGTTTTGAGCCCAGGGAAGTCATTACATGCGGACATTGCAACTAATCTCGTCTTTCATGTTGCTATTTATCTGTCCCGGCCACCACAGGGCAACAAGTGAGAGACAAGTAATGGAGCTCTTCACTAGTGTCTGTCAAACGAAGACTGTCGGTTGCAGTTGCAGTCTCGCTGTAGGCAATATTTTCAGCCATACTGTTACAGAGCTACAAGCAACCGTATCGAAAATCAGAAAGGAAACCTTAAGGAAACTTTTCTCCACCAAATATTGCCTCCTACTTTCTGTACCTGATAGTGTAAGGACGAAAAACGTATGATGCTGCACAAATGATATTGTCTCTTTCCACTTCTACTGGCATAACTTTTGATTTTTGTGAATACACTGTTTTATTTATGATATGCCATGTTTCTATACTACTTGAGTATTGCACAGGTTAACAAGAAAACGCAGACAGTTTCGAAGCCCAAAGCGAATAATATCTTACTAATTAATGTTGCTATACGCCAGTGGTGGATACAGAAAAACCTCAAGGAGGGGGTGCTAAAGATATTTTCTACCTTTACTTTTACCGTAATAAGAAAAAAATCAAGTCACATGCAAAGTTTAAGGAAGTTTTGTTTAAGCTGATAAGACACATATACAAGACAATGCCATCTTATGATATAAAGAAGTAAGAGTTGTGGTTCTCTTGCTTAAATGATGAATTCTATCCGCATATTCTTCCTGGCAAATTGGTTAACTACATCATCAATAAGACGATCAATGCCAGGGTGAGTGTTCAACAGAGCTAAGCCATTAGGTCAATCTTCGTCATTGTGCTCCGCAATGTTGAAAAACTTCTTTCTACTGTAGCAATACATGCAGGTAGAGAAGCAAATATTTTGTACAGCGTGTGCAAAGTAGGATAGTCAGATCTAGGACAAACAGACAACACTTGCATAACAGAATCACGGACATTAAGGGCGTTTATGCTCGTTTGCTTGTATTGAAGAATCCCTCCCATTAGTCTCTTTTCAGTCACAAAGAGTGATTCTTCTTCAAAGAACGGCAGTTCAGTTAAGCACTGTTTCAATCTATGTGACTGATCATTACCGTCATATGTCAGTAGTTGTGAGGGCAAAATTATAATGAGTTTTAAATGAAAAATATTTTCTTCAGCAAAACGTTCTCTCATGTCAGCCGTAGCATGGTCCAGCGTTGAAATAAAAACAGTTCTTTTCCGATATGTCATAGCATTATCATTAAGATCGCAGTTTTCCTGCGTCTTTGCCTGTAAGACGAGGGACACTCCACGTCTAACTCTTCCATAACTGCCTTCGCCTCTTCAACAATACGAGCAAAATGGCTGTCAGCATTAGCTCTCATGCCGTCGTACACCTTCACCGTCGAATCTAATTTTGCTTTTGCCATCGCGCCGTTCAAGCTACGGTATTGTAAGATTTAGCTGTCTGGATATGTTATTTGTGTCATATAGCTCTTTTATATATTCTTCCCATCTCTGGAGGACATCGTCACGATCTTTATACACTACCTCTTCGTCTTTACTCAAAATTTCCATAGTAGCACTTCCTGCTCTGTTTTGTTCCCATGTCATAGTCTTTACTCTGTTGTATAGTAAGTCGTATCTTCCTTTCCTGTCCAGTTCTTCAATTTCATCACATTCCTCTTTTAGCCATTTTTCCTAGCCTGCTCTGTTTCTCTTCGCAGTTCGTTATTTAACCTTCGGTATATCTTTCTTGCATCTTCAGTGTTCTTGTTTTTCAATTTTCTTCTCTCCTCCATCTTCGAAATCATTTCTTGTGTGACCCATGGTTTTTTTGACCTTTTCCCTTTTACATATCCTATATTTTGCTGTCCTGCTTTAATGATTCCTTCTTTCAGCATATTCCAGTACTCGTTGGCATTATCAGGTGCTTCTTTGTCTCGTAATGTGTTTAGAAACTCCCGAGACAGCATTTCTGTAATTTGTTCTTTGTTGGACCTTATCTTCTCTAGATCCCATTTCTTGACCATTGTCGCCTTTTTCAGTTTTTTCATTCTTATTTCTATTTCTGCCATAAGTAAGTTGTGGTCACTATTAATATCTGCACCTGGTAATGTGTGCACCTTCTTGATTCCATTCCTGTATCTTTCTTCTACCAGTATAAAATCGATTTGGTTTCTATATTTATCCCCTGGTGATTTCCAAGTGTAGCGCCTCCTCTTATGGTTCTTGAACCATGTGTTTGCCACTATCAGCTGCCTTTCCCTGCAGAAGTCAATTAACCATTCACCTCTGTCATTTCTCTTTCCAAGACCATGACTGCCTACTATGTTTCCCTCTTTCCCTTCTCCCACAATGGCGTTCCAGTCTCCCATTACTATTTTGCAGCATTTTTTATTTTCGTCCATTATTCTCTCTATTACATTGTACGTTTCCTCTACAATTTGGTCATCATGTAAATCTTTTTGTGCTCCTTTCAGCCTTACACCAATAACCCGGTCATTTGCATAGTCTACATATTCCACACAAATAGCAAACCAGAAACTCTGGAACTTGAATCACACAACAGTGTAAGTGATGAAGAGAAAGGACCGATCATCATAATGGAAGAAGTAAAGTCTGTTATTGCTGCAATGAAAAATGGCAAAGCAGTAGGTACAGATACAATACCGGGAGAAATACTAAAATGCTTGAACCACAATGGAATAAGAGAAATATTGAGGTTATGTAATAAAATATATGACAGTGGTGAATGGCCTGAGGACTTTTTGACAACAGTAATGATTCCATTGCCGAAAAAACAAGGAACCAAGAAATGCAGCGAGCACAGGACAATCAGCCTCATTTCACATGCAGCCAAAGTGATGTTAAGAATAATTAATAAAAGACTTGAAAAAGTAATAGAGGAGAATCTCGGCGAGGAGCAGTTTGGCTTTAGACGGAATACGGGCACCAGAGATGCAATAGGGCTCCTACGAATCTTAGGAGAAAGGTTTATTGAAAAAGGAAGAGACCTATATATGTGCTTCATCGATTTAGAAAAGGCATTTGACAATGTGGTTTGGGACAAGCTGGCGACTATTATGAGGGAAAAGAGAGTGGACTGGAAAACCAGAAGACTTATAAACTCATTGTACCTTAATAAAAAAGTTTCAGTGAAAGTGAGAGGAGAAAGTACGAACTGGATCAGACTAGGGAAAGGAGTAAGACAAGGATGCTGTTTATCACCTACTCTTTTCAACCTGTACTTGGAAAATATGATTGACCAATGCTCATTAGATGACAAAGGAGTAGAAATTGGAGGAAGAAGAGTAGGGTGCTTGAGATTTGCTGATGACATGGTCCTTCTAGCCACAGGGGAAAAAGAATTACAGGATTTGGTGGACACCATTGCAACTAACGGAAAAAATATGGAATGAATATTAACACAAATAAAACAAAAGTATTGGCAATAGGAGGAAATAAGGAACTAAAAATTGTGCTGAATGGAGAAAAACTAGAACAGGTGCAAAATTTTAAGTATCTTGGAAGCAGGATAGACACCGACTGGAAGCGCACCACAGAAATTAAAACAAGGATAGCAATGGCAAAAGAAGCGTTTTATAAGAAAAGGAGAATCTTCTGCAGCGGTATGGACAGAGAACTCAGAAAGAGACTCATAAAATGTCTTGTATGGAGTGTTCTTCTATATGGCGCTGAAACATGGACTATGAGGAAAAAAGACAGAGAAAGGCTGGAGGCTTTTGAGATCTGGACATGGCGGAAGATGGAAGGAATAAGTTGGATGGACAGAGTAAAAAATGAAGAGGTACTGAGAAGAGTGGGAGAGAAAAGGCAGTTACTAGATGTAATAAAGAGAAGAAAAAGAAATTGGATTGGGCATATATTAAGAAAGAATGACGGACTGATAAAAACAGTTTTAGGAGGTTATGTAGAAGGGAAAAGAAAGCGAGGAAGGAAGAGATTCCAGATACTGGATGACATGATGGACGGTACAACATACAGCAGCCTTAAGAAGGAAGCAATGGATCGCAGAAAATGGAGAGGCAAAGGACCTGCTAATATAGCAGATAACTGATGATGATGGATATGTTATGCTCATATGTCACTCATTGCGAACAGTGTGATGATAAAAATGGTTCAAATGGCTCTGAGCTCTATAGGACTTAACATCTGAGGTCATCAGCCCCTAGAACTTAGAACTACTTAAACCTAACTAACCTAAGGACGTCACACACATCCATGCTCGAGGCAGGATTCGAACCTCCGACCGTAGCAGTCGTACGGTTCCGGACTGAAGCGACTAGAACCGCTCGGCCCAGGAGGCTGACAGAATGATAATAAACTTGGAATTAGAGAGAGCTCGAAGGAAAATATTGACTGTGGCAGCCGTTGTTCTATCCCTCCAAAACTGTATTTCTTGAAGAACTTTGCAAATTGTTCCGAGATCAGCTGAGAATTGAATAACAACTTCATGTCGCTCAATCCATCTCGTTTGACAATGAGACTGCAGCGAGTGCTTTAGGTGACTCTTCAATGTTGCGAACCGCTTGCTAGACGCTGTAAGGAACGATAGTACTTTTTCAATAGTACTGTGAGTTTCTCACGCTTGTAACTCTGCGACTGCGAGAGACAGCGAGGATGAGTTGATGACTTCAACACGTTGCTACCTGTGCGTTAATAGCTTTCTTTTTATATTGTAATATTGTAACCATGGCTCCTTTCAATTCTGACATATTAACTGAGCAACCATCACAGCCTATACCCACACAGTTCTCCAGTGACCGAGAAAGGCTTTCCATTCTCCTTACAACCATAGTACCCAATACTTCACCAGTAACGCTACGCTCTTTATCTTGACTCTCTTGAGGTTCATCGTCAATGTTTCCACTACAATCGTCTTTATGGATGTCAACGAAACCCAAAAGTCTTTTGTTTAATTTGCCGTCATCATCAACATATCTTGCAGCTAAAATCAGTTGTGCAACGTGCGCTATGTCCGTAGTCTCATCGAAGATTATGCTGTAATAACGAGAACCTTTGATTTCCTCTAGTATTCTCGAAGACATCACTGCCTCACAGCATGAAATAAGTTCGTTACACTCTGTTTTATTAATGTAAGTGGCTTTCGCTTTAGCAGTATCAAGGTGATGTTTAAGTTGCAAGTCTCTAGGGTCAATTCTAAATCTTAGAAGAGTTCTAAAGTTTTCCTCGTTGCCCACTATATTTTCGCGATCATTTTCGTTTTCTAATAGACTCCCATCATCTCTCTGCCCCCTCAGGGGAATATCTTGCTTTCCATGAAATATGATTGTTTTTATTATAGATAGAAGACGGCCTGTTTTAGCTAATGCTTTCTATTCTCTGTCTTGACGATTTATGACCTCAAGTTCGTGGTCGTCTCGTGTCGCTAAAAATAATTCTGGCAAACTTTGTTAGTGGTTCAGTCACAAGTTTCCCGGTGATAATGGATTTCTTTCATCCAACCATTTTATTATTCACAAAAATTGAACAGTTAATGCAAAGAAGTCTCTTTTTAGGAGAACACCAGCCAAGGATACTGTTCAAAGTGATTATCGTGCACTTGTCTGCGTACAACGCGTCCCCTCTTGCTGTGCTCGGAAGTAGGAAAGATATAAATTTTCAGTTTCCTTGGAGCTGTGAGAGGCTTGTGTTTTATATCATCACTAATATTTCCTGGCGCTAATATATCCAAATAATTGCCAATATCCGTGTGATTAAAGGAATCAGTCGATGGACATTGTTGTGGAAGTTTCGACGAAGTGCTGGGCTCTACCTGCACATCTGGCGGTGTTTTTGCGGCTGAAAGGTGACCGAAATCTTCAGATATTTCTACTTTTCTTTTTATTATTACTTAATGATCCTTTTTACTATATTCTTATGACGTAGATAAATTAGACGCCAATTATTCTCGAATAAACACTTTCTTCGCACTGAAAAATGCAACACTAGTACGCTTAGCACTAAAACATACGTGGTCAAACTCCGCGTATTTCTAATATCACTAAGTGCAACATTGACTAAAGTCCGCAATAATAGCCAATAATCCCAGTTCCAATACTTCACTTTTTATCACTTCCAAGTTATCGCGACGATTGTAACTTTCAAACTGACCACCTGGCAGCGACTCTCCTTCCCTCATGTATCTGGCTCGGTTGTTTCGAGAACATTCGCTGCCAGAATGGACTGTAAACAAATACCTACTGTGAAAGCGTCAAGCCAATATGTACCTTACGACGTATGATATAAGGTCGAGTTTCAAATGGTGACAGTATCCGGTAATTTATGAGTGTGGAACTTTTATTATCGATTCCGTTCCTTTCTACAGCATTCGATAGAGTGCCTATATAGTAACAATGCATTTTTAGGAATCTTCTTGAAAGTCACTATTACCAGAGATATACGCATCAATAGTTTCCCATACCTAACTTGTATTACGAGTTAGGTATGTGAAACTACCAGTATTGTTACGTTATTAGTAAAAATATTGTTACGAGTCTCGTAACAATGTTTTTTACCGAGAAATAACTATGATTTACTATTATTAATACTTCACAATCAACTGATTGCTCTCATTCTTGACTAATCTTCACACATGCACTCGCTACAACTAAGCCTTTTCACTTATTCGTTCTTCAGTTTTAATATTTCTGCTTTTGAATGTAAACTAGCTTCCTTTTCGGAGAGTAGTCTATATTTATAACGCTACTTTCGAACGTTCTCTGTACAAGAAAATAGTAGAATATTCGCGATTTTTTCCCAACAAATGCCAAACAGAATAACGTATCGAGATCACCAGAATGGCCGCGACTTTCCTCGTAGGTATGTGTTAGCTATCTACAGGTATGTGCCGACAAAAACGTATAAAATACGATGATGCAGACGCGCGTACTACATAGGAAAGTACAATTACTCGATAACTCGATTCAGTCGAGTCGACTAACGAAAGAAACGAACGAATAAAGTGCGGGCTGACTGGCGGGGGCGGCGCGGGTGGCAATGCAGGCGGCCCCGGAAGAGGGGCCACTGCTGTAGGCACCCTCATGTCACAGACACATACTGTTCTATTAAAATATACTTTCGTCGTAAGTTTATCATGGTAAGTTCCATTTCATTTATATTAGTATTCTTTCAGTTTATCTAAAACAACCTGACAACGCAGAGGTAATTTACCGATTCCACGCCTGTATAAAACCATTGGTTCTGAGTTAAAGATCATCAAACCAGGTTTCAAGTGCATTTCGACGGGAAAAGAATTTTCTTGGCAGTTGTTCGATGAGGAGCAGGAAAAGTAAACGTTTGAGGGCAGAAGATCAGAATGATAAGTGCATGAGGGATAACTTCCCAAACAACGTCCTGGATCGTGTTGTTTTTGAAATCAGGAGTGTGCAGTGTCATGTAACAGGAACATGAGATGCAGTTCTGTCTGCAATTTTTCTTACAGTGCGACTGAAAGGTGTCTCAGTCGTTGGCAAAACACACCAGCAGCGATGGCCACACCCGTCGGCAGGAGTTACCTGTGGCCAACACCTTTTTTCAGCCAACAGATGCAAAATTTGTTCACACTTATCATTGCTTGAGTTTTTGTCTCTTGTTGATACTCAGCTGTTAATTTTTCTAAAAAGTGAACACATGGGCATCATAACAGGCCACAAGTAGCAATACTGCATAGGAATGCTCAATACTCAAACTGATGGCATTCAAGGAAAAACGCAGTAATAAGCACAGCTTTGAGTTTTATTGTTTTGAATTAGACCTAGAGTACTCCTACAGCAGACATGTAAGCCTTGCCCATTGAATGCAAATGTTGCATGATGCTTATATGGTTGCTGTTCATTACATACGATTTAAAAATGTAGGGAATGGAGTGGACTTGAACTCGGGACTTTATATTTACATTGCGCGACGCATACCACTAGAGAATAAACAGGTATAACACTCTATCAGCTTGTAAAAGTGACATCTTTGCACCCTACAATGTTGGCAGATCTTTCTCATAGCCGAACATGGAATTTCAAGGGCGGCCGGTTATATAAGCCGCCTTAAGTGAACAACTGCGACCTAGTTTCTGTGGCAGCCAGACAGTGGCTTGATTTTATGTCTAAGAATGTACCTTACACAGATGCGAAATCAAATGGTCCCCATGGATGTCAAATAAGTAACAAAATCTAAAACATATACTTATTTATTTTTTAAAGGGTGATAAATAACTTGTCACAAAAAAGTGAATACTCAGTACATTAATGTGTTTGTGAGAGTTCTTAGGGTACTTGTAGCCTCGCGTTATGAAAAAGCACTTGTTTAATTTATAATGATTGCATTACTGCAACTGAATTTTTACAGATATCAGATTGTATTACTACTTGCATTACTTTATATAATTAGTAACATACATACGTTGCTATCATATATACATGGTGGTCAACTCCTTCTACTACACTGATGAATACTTGGTGGAAGCAACTGATGTCAGTTGATTGTACTAAGATATTCATCACTAGAGTAGAAGGAGTTGGTACTCATTAAATTCTTTAAGCTCCTCTGCACTTTATTACTACTTAAAATTAATATGGTTACTAGGAAGTTATTGAAAATGTATGTTCCCGAATAATGGTCACCTTCCAGGAGTAAACTAAGAGATTTCAACATTTTGTGAAGATTATTCTTATTTCTATTCTGATTACACGAACTCAGCTGTTGGTTTCAAAAAGATATATATTATTTTTTATAAATTTGATTAACGAATAAATATATTGGGAAAGAGTGTCAGTATCCCATTTCCTCTACGGGCATGTGGACGACATTCCCGAGTTAACACTAGAATTAATTCATCACACGTTTTTGTACTCGATAAATTTTAGTTAGCGCAAACACGATCCTGTACGAAATTACGATATGAAAGTAAGTGAAGTATGTTAGCTTTTTCCCCTTTGGAAATCCTATGTCTGACGACGTCCGCATTTCATGACGCGTTTAGTAGTTCTAAGGTACGCTCCTCCCAGTTGAATTTATCGTCAACTTGTAACCTAATATGTAACTCTGAAAAAAGAACCAGCACGAAATACCGGCATAAGTAAACTGAGACGGGAGGCGATCAGCTGGCGTGCCGTAATTGTGAGTTAATGGATTATACGGGATAAAACTGTACGACGACTACGAAGTACGTGACAGTAGCGACGACGTAAGATCCGAAGAAGGGAAGGTCGATGTCGAAGAAGCCGCCGGCGGAGAAATGCAGCTCGTCGACGGGCAGCTGCAGCAGCGGGGCGGCGCCGGGCGGCGCCAGCAGGCTCAGCCTGTCGAGCAGGCGTCGCGACGCGGCGGCGCGGCGCGCGGCCGACGAGCAGGCCCAGCAGGGCAGCAGCGCGCGCGCCGCGCACAGCGCCAGCCAGCCGCGCAGCCCCGCCAGCGCCAGCGCCTGCCCCTGCCCCCGCCCCTGGCCGCTCCGCCGCCCCACGTAGGCCGCCGCGTACACCACCGAGACGGCCGTCGCGAAGCTGCCGACCACGGCCAGCGGCAGCACCGCCGCCAGGTGGCTGTCCAGCAGCCGCGGCGCGCGCAGCAGCGAGAGGCGCGCGCGCTGCAGCCGGAGCAGCAGCGGCGCCGACAGCGGCGGTCGCGGCGGCGCCCCGGGCCCGGCCAGCGCCGCCTCCTCCAGCTGCGCCTCTCCGCCCGCCCCCGGCCGCACGGCGCGCAGCAGCCGCGCGTTCAGCGCCCCCAGACGGTCGCGCACTGCCAGCACGGCGCCCAGGAACTGCAGCTGCCACAGCAGCGAGTACGCGCCCAGGCCGAAGTACACCACCGCTCCCGGCATGTGCTGCATGTACCCTGCTGCCTGTGTCACACCACCGTTTGCACTAGTTACTATGATGCTCCGTACATCGTTTTAACAATCCTTTTACCGTATTCCACAGAGGAACAATAATTAAGTGCAAGAATAAAATTTTGTCCGAACTGACTGGAATTTTAAGTAAGTGCAGCACACCAGCCGAGTACACGACAGTGGGGCTACCGGTGTCGACACTCGGAAGATCTAGTACGTAGACAGAGAGTTATTGCCTCACAGTGTGCGAGAGAGAAAGTCGTCTGATTCGGCACTTAAACAACAGTATCTACATCTGCATCTAAATACATACTCCGCTAATCCACCATACGGTGCGTGGCAGTGGGTACCTCGTACCACAACTAGCATCTTCTCTCCCTGTTCCACTCCCAAACAGAACGAGGCAAAAATGACTGCCTATATGCCTCTGTACGAGCCCTAATCTCTCTTATCTTGTCTTTGTGGTCTTTCCGCGAAATATAAGTTGGCAGCAGTAAAATTGTACTGCAGTCAACCTCAAATGCTGGTTCTCAAAATTTCCTCAGTAGCGATTCACGAAAAGAACGCCTCCTTTCCTCTAGAGACTCCCACCCGAGTTCCTGAAGCATTTCCGTAACACTCGCGTGATGATCAAACCAACCAGTAACAAATCTAGCAGCCCGCCTCTGAATTGCTTCTAAGTCCTCCCTCAATCCGACCTGATCCCAAACGCTAGATCAGTACTCAAAAATAGGTCACACCAGCGTTCTATAAGCGGTCTCCTTTACAGATGAACCACATCTTCCCAAAATTCTACCAATGAACCGAAGACGACCATCCGCCTTCCCCACAACTGTCATTACATGCTTCTCTCACTTCATATCGCTCTGCAATGTTACGCCCAAATATTAAATCGACGTGACTGTGTCAAGCGCTACACTACTGATGGACTATTCAAACATTACGGGATTCTTTTTCCTATTCATCTGCATTAATCTCCATTTATCTATAATTAGAGTTAGCTGCCATTCTTTACACCAATCACAAATCCTGTCCAAGTCATCTTGTATCCTCCTACAGTCACTCAACGACGACACCTTCCCGTACACCACAGCATCATCAGCAAACAGCCGCACATTGCTATCCACCCTATCCCAAAGATCATTTATGTTGATAGGAAACAACAGCGGACCTACCACACTTCCCTGGGGCACTCCAGATGATACCCTCACCTCCGATGAACACTCACCATCGAGGACAACGTACTGGGTTCTATTACTTAAGAAGTCTTCGAGCCACTCACATATTTGGGAACCAGTCCCATATGCTCGTACCTTAGTTAGGAGTCTGCAGTGGGGCACCGAGTCAAACGCTTTCCGCAAGTCGAGGAATATGGCATCCGTCTGTTACCCTTCATCCATGGTTCGCAAGATATCATGTGAAAAAAGGGCGAGTTGCGTTTTGCAGGAGCGATGCCTTCTAAAGCCGTGCTGATGCATGGACAGCAACTTCTCTTTCTCAAGGAAATTCATTATATTCGAACTGAGAATATGTTCGAGAATCCTGCAACAAACCGATGTTAAGGATATTGGTCTGTAATTTTGAGGATCCGTCCTTCTACCCTTCTTATACACAGGCGTCACCTGCGCTTTTTCTAGTCGCTCGGGACTTTACGTTGGGCAAGAGAAAAACCAGACACAATGCTCTTCTGCAACAAGGCAACATGTAGGAGCTTCACCTAGGGATAACACAAGAACGCCTTTTGTGCAGCAATCTTCAACATTAGGACAGTTAAGTGCGCTGAAAAGCTAAAGCCCTTGCCATCTCTCTTCTCACTCTCAGAGTTACGCCGTTCCATCTGCATCACTGAATCACTGATAACGATGGAATGTTAGTTGCAGGAAGAACAATGGAATGTTAGTTGCAGGATGCCCTGGTGAATGCAACGAAGTATCTACAACCACCGCCACCTTGTCTGCTACGTGTCTGCAGCCATCTGGCTGCAGAGGAAATTCAACCCCAGGAGCTGAACTCCTGCCAATCACAATGGCGTATACTGCACACAAGCAGTAATGTATTGCTCGTCTTATTGTGTGCAGACATAAGTATATTCTCTTCTCTATTCAAAGCTATAATAAATTAATTTCATATATCAGAAATGTATTATGTAAGGAATGATGCATTCAGGTAGCAATGAACTATATTCTATTTCAACTAACAAGTTACAAACATAAGTGTATTTCTCATGTGAAGATAAAATTCATGTATTCCATGTATGAAGTGCTGAAACAGCATTTAATCTGTATAATCTGTGTAAACATACATTGCCACAAACCATTTCAGATTAGAATAGCTTGAGGTTGTACCGAGACCTTCTCATCCGAAATAGATAGAAATACGCCACATTACCAACAAACATGCTCTCTCTACACTACAAATTATTCTTAACCACGCTCATTGTGTTACATTTTTTTCTTTGACATTTGCATTGTATAAATTATATTATCATCAACTAGGTAGTAACAAATTATATGGAACCATTTTAACAATTGTTAAGCATTCAATTCGCTGTAACCTCAGAGAAATCTTTATATATTATCTTCTTCACATTATTTTAAAAAAGCGTTAACAACTGTATACCAATAAGACTGTAACAATGAGAAGTCTTTGCTATTAGATTCAGAAGCATCTGACCCACCTTACATTTCACGGCAGTGGGTTACTCTGTACTGTTAATCAAATAAATAAATAAATAAATAATGGTGACTGACAGAAGATGAGGGCTGGGCCGATCTTCAGTGGATGAGGAACCGATCTGCCCATCGACGAGCTGTGTAGCTCGGATGCAGGGTGCCTTTGCACCCATTCCTGTGTAGTACAAGTACCACCGTAGCAGCTGTATGCTGGGGCCACCTCCCTGGCTGTCCTTTGTGTCGATGTTTGGTCTTCTGCTACATGCTATCTCTATAGCTGACAACAGGGAAATGCAGAATTCTCGGGCATAGCCTAAGTACCGCTTCAGTACGACAGGTGTCTACAGCCACAGTGGGCTGACATAATGTGTGGGCTGTGAGACCCTCCTACAACGGCGCTGGAGCACTGACCTCAGGCAACGCCAGAACCTGTGCCTGCTAATACCTTGCAAGCACTGACGCATTATCTTGCACCTCTGTGCAACACAGGCTCAGCACAGCCGTTGCTAGGCAGCACTGGGAAGAAGACAGAGTGACTGTAAAACTCTCAGAAGTAAATGTCTGTTAACTGAATGATGTCTCATTACTGACCTGGGGCTTCAAAGGATTTCTCCACTGCATCTCTACTCACCTATCCCTCTCGCACATAGAAGGCAAAATTTGATGGGTTCCTACAAATTTGATGCCAGAACAACCTGAAGTCCTACACATTGTGATTTCTTATGTTTTACAAGTTGAGTGCCAAAAGTGGAGATGTCAGGTATAACGGTTGGCAAGGAGCCACACCTCCACATCAGGAGCCATCGACATGTATCATTGTGCAGTGTAGTGAGCGACCAGTTATTGTTGGCCAATTTTTTGTTTTATTTTATTTTGGGAGCATGTTGAGTCAGAAGCTTCTCCATATGAACGTGAAACTGACATTGTATGGGCCACAAGAACCAGCAGACCATTTACAGTTCTGGGGTAACTCTAGGGAAGAATACTTCAGCCAAATTGTTGGCGGTATTGCAGTTTATTAAAGCACGGATTACTGTGAACTAAGGTAGCTCCAGTAACGCATGGAACTTGTAGAAAATTTTACCATGAAGTATGGCAGTGCAGAAAGTCTCTCTGGGCTATGATATGTAGAAAAGATTAATACAGTTGTGTCGGTATACTAGGTTCCCACTTGTTCTGTATTATAAATCGATATGGAAGTTACAGAACGACCACAAACGCATGCACCAGCTTTGAGTGAAGGCACTGACTCCAGGATAAAAGAAATAAAGTCACCCTTGGAAAGAAATAAAGAGAGAATTAGAAGCAACTGGTTTAACACAGTCGCAGGGGGGATACCAAGACCATATTAAAAGTACCTGGCCCATCCGTAGCTGCCGTAGCATCAATGACAGCTAGTCTCAATATACATTTTTCTGGTAAAGCATCGAGGGATGTATGAGCTATTCTGGATGACGTGAGGGAAGCAACTCAGTTAGAGAAGTGGTCCCATGCGACATGTCTGTTTGGCTAAATTAGTGAAACGCTTAGTAAAACACGGACGTCTGACCAGGTAGACAAAGAACAAACCCAATGCTACCGCAAACAAAATAGTGGCAAATTTTAGAAGGAAAAGGTCATGGTGTTTATACAGAAACATAGTGAGATAGTTGAGACATTCCCTGACGGAATTCTTAACTTAAGCTCGCAGACTTACGAACTGATTCACGCTGCGGAGGTAGAAAGAATTGTTTTGTGGAAGCAGAGAATAGGACCTTAGACATATTTGTTAGGGGTATTTCAGCGGATATGTCACGACAGGTGAGAAGGGGATATCATGGTGATTTGTCCTCAGCTTTTAGAACTGCCTCACAGATGGAGGAGAGTGATATTGTGATATAGAAGGGGTGGGGTTAAGGTGTCTTATCATCTGAGGTCAAGTGCTAGAGATGCAGATGTGCGATTCACATGAAAAAGCAATGCCACCAGCCACAGTGCGCTGAATGTGGTGAGGCTGGGAATAAGGCGTGGGTCTAGAAAAGTGGAAATCGGGATAGACGCAATAGAAAGAAGCGTGCGTTATAGGCAAATGAGGGTGCCTTGACCTTCGGAGGTCATTCCCAATAAAACAGTACACCGCTGGGACGAGTGTAGAGATGTAGTATTACTTGATTGCGGCGGTTAATAGTAATTATAAAATCTTAGAAATATGGTAAACATGTGTCAGTTGTTGACCTGGACTTCCTGGCATGTGCTCCATGTATCCTGCTGTCAGTGTCACATCATTATTAGGATTAGTTACCCACAAGTTCTGTGCCTAACTTGAACAATTTTTTTATTGAAAGAATGTCAATTGATTGAGTTTATAGCATTCATACACGTGAATAATTTTAACATTAGCGAACACATTATTTTTTAGTTTTGCTCATGCAACTATACTTAAAAATAAGATTTTTATCGAAGAAAAACCGCCAAACAGTCATATGTTTTCAGAAGTTGTTACTTGATTTAGATGACCAGTTTTGACATCTCATTAATGCCATCTTAAGGCCCCTGCATGTTGAAAACAACGAGTATACATATAGTGTATTCAAGATATACCATAAATGACATTACAGAAGATGAAGCATAATCATAAAAGTCCTTAAAAACCTACAAAATGTAAGTCAGCTTTGGGAAGAGTACCTGTGCACACAAAACATAACAAAGCAGACTACGTACACATACTGGTTAGCGTGGAAACTATTTTAACACTAGAGATTTTTAATAGGAAATGCCAAACATTACAAAAAAAACAAAAACAAAAAATAGACAATATACAAAATCAGAACCATAAATGAATAAAGCTTGTCTAGTTCCTCTGTTATGTTTTAATTTATTTTTTAATGTAAAAAACATTCAGAACTCTTATAGGTGAGAAATACCCTATGTGATTACATAGGCTTTCCCGGCGTAGTAAGTCTTGAAAGTCTCTTCGGGTTTGCTGCCGGACCCTAAAATCAACTTGACTCGATATTTCGGCGATCCAGCTGGTCGTCATCTTCAGGAAAATGTTGCTTCTGCTGATGTGTCCCGCTGAGAACTGACGCCAGGCTGCAAATCGACGTCCCATGTAGGCCACGGTTCAGTACACGGCGCATGCGCCGTCCATCACGGATGCTGCCCTCCAAGACAGGGAGGTGGCGCCGCCCTTAGTGGAACACTGCTGGCACGATATATCGCACTCAGGGCCGCACCGAAGAACGTTCAATTTTGATGCGAGAAAATACAGGATTCCACGTCTTGCTAAGAGGAAACCCATTGTCTCTGTTTATTAAATTAACAGGCCAACCTAATTTCAACTCTTAGGATGCAGATACCAATCTGTGTGCGTCGGCTTTCGGTGAACACTGTGCCCCAAAGTACCATCTGGTTTTTTATAAACCAAAACGTCTAAAAATGGAAGCATCCCATCATTTTCAACCTCCATAGTAAATTTGATGCGAGGATGAAGTCAGTTGAAGTGGTCCAAAAATCTATTAGGAGCATCACGTCCATGCGGCCAAACGAAAAAGGTATCATCCACATACCTCCAGAAGCACGTTGGTCGCAAAGCTGAAGTCCTCAGTGCTATATTCTCGACGTCCTCCATAAATAAAATGGCGACTATGGGTGATAAAGGACTACCCATAGCTACTCCGTAATTCTGTTCAAAAATGTTACCATTAAATTTGATGAAACTGTGGTAGTTGCCAACATTTCCGGTTTTTGGAATAGTGTCTATAAAGAGGCGATTGAAATGAGGTTGGCGGATAATTTAATCAACAGAGACAATGGGTTTCCTCTTAGCAAGACGTGGAATCCTGTATTTTCTCGCATCAAAATTGAACGTTCTTCGGTGTGGCCCTGAGTCCGATATATCGTTGCCAGCAGTGTTCCACTAAGGGCGGCGCCACCTCCTTGTCTTGGAGGGCAGCATCCGTAATGGGCGGCCCATGCGCCGCGTACTGTACCGTGGCCTACATAGGACGTCGATTTGCAGCCTGGCGTCAGTTTTCAGTCGAACTTATCAGCAGAAGCAGCATTTTCCTGAAGGTGACGACCAGCTGGATCGCCGAAATATCGAGTCAAGTTGATTTTAGGGTCCGGCAGCACACCCAAAGAGACTTTCAAAACGAGAAATAACCCAGTTCGTAGAAAACCCATCCTCATTCAGATTAAAAGGTAGTGATATAATTTATGGAGTACACAGTATTGAGCAAATCTATTGCTTAAATATTATCAGCACTAGGGATATATTAGAATTACCTGTCACATTATCAGGAAGTGCAACCAGAAGCAAAATGCAATGGCAGATAAATTATTAAGTGAGTAACCTTGAGAGGAATACTTACATTTACAATGATATGGGGGAATTTTAGTGTCTGGACACTATGTGTCATTTACAGGTTTTATTTTATTTCATTTTATATTATTTTATTTTATTTACTTGGCTCATAGGTATTATCTTTGGTTACCTATGTTTGTATTCCTTTCTTATTAACTGAAATTCTTATGATTTTGACCATTGTGTTTCAGATATTTTACACTTTTCTCTATCTGTACTCTTTTTCTCTTTGCTTCTTAGTATGCATGTGCTATGATACTATGATGGTAATGCATTGGTCAGTATGGATGTGATGTATGGTAAGTTGTCTTGTTAGGAGTATTGATACATCCTACAGAACTTTGATGTTTGTGCAGCTCTGAGAATCTCACTTTATGATGCTCCATACTTTTGGTGTGTCACATGTTTTGATTATTGACAATGTTTAGTCTTTTGTAAGCTTTTACACATCCATGATGGGATGCTCCCTATGATATTGATGACTCCTTGCGCTTTGGTTGGTTTAGTATAGTTGTAGCTTCGCCATACACCTTATAAAGAATTCATTGATGATGTTATTATCATATATGCAGCTGTTACGACTTTTAAGGATTGTTTATTGATGTCAACCTGATGATAGCTGTGAGTTTTGAGCATGTTATGTGCTACTGTTGTGGAGCACAAGTTTCGCTGTATGGCTTGAGACTCCTGGCATATGTAGGTTTGTGCTACTAAATTAGTTGTTTTACTAACTTGGTTTTTCTCATTACTTAGAACAGTTTGATTTAGTATTGTTCCATTCCATGATTAGTTTACAATATGGAGTCATCAGCAACTCCTTTTTCACTTACAAATGTTGTTCCTTTTTGTGTCAGTATGTTCCTTAATTAGTGATCTTATACTTTGTAGTTTTGTTGGTTTTCGCACAATCACTTTCATTTTAACATGTTCCCTTCCCACACTACATTTTGCAGTTCAGTTTGCTAAGACAGCTCACAAATGAACAAAAATTGTGAAGGATTAGTAGGATGAAAAAGATATAATTTAGCAATCGAAAAGAAAGATAAAGGAATTAAAAAAGTTGAAGAAAGGGCTAAGAAATATGATGGACCTTTATCAAATTATGACCTAGAACATCAGCATAAACAGTTTTCCAATAAACATTTTTGTGGTGCTTTTGTGATTGATCAACTACCTATTAAACTAGAAACCTTTGACTCTATAGTAATTAATGTAGATACTTCAGATCATATTGGAACAACTGGATTTGTTGTTTGAGAACATGAAATACAAAAATTGTATTGGATTCATTTGGTGACACATACCACAACAAGTAACAAAAAATTTAACTTGAAATGAATTTCATTAAAATGTTGAAAGAATACAAGATTATGATGCAGTTATTGGTGTTTCTTTGTGCTAAGGTAACTGTCAGATAACAGAAAGTTTAATGGTATTTTGATCCTAATAAATTGACGTTTTTGGAAATGAAATAGATGGGGAAATGTAATCAGTAGAATCAACAAAAATTAAAAAGAAATATAACAAAAATTGAAAATTTACAGTTACAGATTATTACGGGAGGACTGGAAAAAGTGAGGTTGAAAAAGGATTTGATTCAAACATTTAAAAAATTGGTAACCAGTTTTGTAATGAATTGAGTGATATTTTTCAACAAAGTAAAACTTATATTAACTTCAGTGACACAAGAAATAGTATATGTAAATAATCCAACTGATAAAAACAATGTAGTAAACAAAAGATATTTAGCAAATGAATTAAATAATGTAGTTACAGCAGCTGAATGCATAAGTATTTTAGCACAACTCAATAACTATGTCCCTGAAACAAATATCAATGAAATGATTTATAATAAAAACAGAGATATTTTTGATGTTCTAAAAAATGTGGTATATGACAAACAAATATTGAAATTTCATTTGTGATAGGAAAGGAACAAAGCAAGTAAATTTCGAGTCTGATTATAAACTGAAAAATTACTGACATTGGCAGAACTATAAAGAAAGTTTAATATTTAATGATTTTGATATTACATTACGTTTCTGTGATAATTTATATGAAATAAATAATTATAATAAATCAATAATAGTACATAAGTCAAACTTTCTGACTATAACATTAAAAGATTCAGTTAAAACTGTACCAGTAGATGAAAAAAATATTTAATGATATTTAATCTATATAAATGGATGGTCAAAATGATTTTCAGTTCTAAAGGATGTTTTTACTTCATGTCTAAGTGTAAAAGGTTTACTGAAACTCATCATTCTCCATGAACAATAAGAAAAAATGGACAACTCAGAATTGAAACAATTTGTATTGTATATAAAACATAAAAAGTAAACTTCTTAAAAAATTATAAATATGTAGATCAAAAGGTGTACTTAATCCATGAGGAATTATTCGAGAAGATGTTGTTATTGGTTTACATAAGCCAATGAGATAAAATTTTTTAGAGAAGATATTTTGTTTTGCTTGACATAGATAATTCCTGGCACACTGATTTCGTAAAAATGGATTCTGGCAATTTAAAAGGAGTTTCATAAATAAATAAAGGATATACATATTTATTAAGGGGAACTGATATTTTTTCACATTTTTCCTTGGACTGTTCCACTCAAAAATAATACAGGTAAAACTGTTTCAAGAGCTTTTGAAATTTTTTTATGGCTAGAGCTCTGAGAATTTTTTAAATAGATAATGGAAAAGAACTTTGCAACAAAGATTTTCAAGAACTTATGAAACATTATGACACTAAGTGTTACTAAAATTTTTTCAGGGTTTTAAGCACCTTTTGCTGAAAAATTTATGACAGGAAAAATGTGGGAAAAATTTGCTCCTTAAGGTAATTACAAGTCGATTGATTTACTTATAAAAGTGGTTGACAATATAAGAATAAAAAATGTTATGATAATGAAAAGGAAACCTAAAGACATCAATAAATTTAATTACAATCTGTCAAAAATTGTGTCTAGTGATTATAAACCAAACTTTAAAATAGGAGATGAAGTGAGAATAACCTTATTGAAAGGAATTTTTTTAAAAAAAGTTTAATGCAGACTGGTCAAAACAATATTTTGAAATTGAAGGTAGCATATTTTCAGATTCAACTACATACAAATTGACAGATATAAAAGCAAAATTTTGCTGAAAAAATTAAAAAGTCAGAATTTCCAAATATACATATAGTTGAGAAAGTCTTAAGAAAAAGCGGAAGCTTATGTCAAGGGGTTAGTGCCTGAAAATCCACATAACAGTTGGGTAAATAAACATAATACTATTTTACATAATTTTTTTTTCATATAAATGAAAAAACTTGCACTTAAATTTTTTCTCTCAGTTTGTTACATAAGGTTGAGGGCTGTGCCTATTTATCTACATTTATAAATCATTTAAGTAAGAAGTTTGCCAATTATTTATGGAATTTAAAGGATTATGAAATATGTAATGCTTTTAGTTGTTCAAAAAACAGATGAAGTTTTATTATATCATTAAGTACTCGTTCTTGTGTGTTATCGTGGAAAATATTGTAATAATGTTAATGACAAAAAAATTTTAAAGTTTCTTTCAATCCCTAGTGTAAATTTATTGAGTTACGATCGTAATTAATCTTTAGTGTTCCTAAACAATTTGGATATCTATTTTTAATAGAGTTCATTTGTTTTTCTAAGGATTTTCATTGTGTTCTGATGAATTTAATGTTTAATTCACTACCTTTGCTATAAATTTATTGAGTAAGGATCAAAATTAGTTCTTAACATTTCTAGACAAATTGTATATTTATTTTCAATACAGTTCAACTGTTTTTATAAAAATGTTCCTCGTATCCCAGTGACACTAATTTTTAAATTCATAACATTTGGTGTAACTTTACTCAGCACAGATCAAAATTAATTCTTAACATTTCGAAATAATTTTGGTATATATTTGAATGTAGCTCAGTAATTTTTCTAATGTTTTTCTCTGTGTTCTAAGAAGATAATATCTATAGTTACAATTACCATGAAATTGTTTTAAGAGAACACAGGTAAATTTTGTTTTCTGATTAATTGTTTGGGATAAAAAAGGAGGTAACATCCTATTTTTCATTTTTTTTGTTAACTGGTTTGTTTAATTTCCCTATACAGTTATCTTTAAATTCAGGATGATCATCTTTTAAATAGACAATATCATTAGTTAATGTATTTTTTTGTTTGCAGCTGTTGTGTACAGTAATCTTTAAAACTTATTTCTTCATTCTTCATTTCTGTTGTTTTGTTGTTGTTAAATTTACCACACTTTCTACTCGATGATAACATATCGCTAGTTATCCATTTTTAAATTTTTTTTGTTTCATTCGTTTTTAGATGACAAAATCAAACTACGAGGGTGGTTTGAAAAGTTCTCGGACTGACCATGAGAGCTCAGCACTAGTCCAACGAGTTGTTCATGTGCTATTCGTTGAACTGTTGCATGTAATGACGTGCCACGTCAGTGCTCTTGGAGGAGAACTGAGGTGTTGATGTGGCTCTGTAGTTGTTCCTGCATAGTGATTTGTGAAGATGGAAAAGATATTGATTTCAGCAGTGATTAAGTATGTCATAAGGAAAGTTATGAAAGCAATGGGCATTCATGATGATTTCCATAATACACTGGAGGACTCTGCTCCTTCATATTCGACTGTTGCCAAGTGAACAAATGAATTTAAATTTCGTCGGGAGAGCTTAGATGTTAATCTTCGCAGTTGTCGGCTAAGATGTGTCACTGTTCCAAAAATCATTGCAAAAGTGCACAATATGGTCATGGAGGATCGCCAATTTAAAGTGTGTGAACTTCTTCATGCTTGCCAGATGTCATCAGGAAGGGAATATCACATTTTAACCGAAGAATTAGAAATGAAGGAATATCTGCAAGACGGGTGCCGCGACTCTCGACACTGGATCAAAAACACAAGAGAATGGACAATCTGAACAATGTTTCGCCCATTTTAGGGGAAACAAAGTTTTTTGCCCCTGTTTGTGACCGCAGATTAAACTTAAGTACACTACTATACGCTAGAGACAAAACAACAGTCAAAGCAGTGAAAATATGCTGATTCTCCATTACCAAAGAAAGCAAAGACAATTCCTTTGGTGGGAAAGGTGATGTTATCAGTGTTCTGGGATACGAAGGGTCTTGAGTTTGTAGATTCTCTCCCCACTGGGCAAACAATTACTGGAGGATACTGCACTATAGAAAGTCATCTTCCATCAAGACAATGCATGCCTGCAGACATGTGCCATCACCATGGCAAAATTACACAAAGGAAGGTATGAATTGTCACCACACCCGCCTTATTCATCATCAAACTTCCATCTCCTCCCAAAACTGAAAATTTTTCTTGGTGGATGAAGATTCACTCCAAACAAAAAACTGATTGCTGGAGTTGACAACAATTTTGCAAGCCTGGAGGAAACTCATTTTAGAGATGGCATCAAGGCAGTGGAACATCATTGGACCAAGTGCATTAATCTACAAGGAAACTACATTCAAAATTTAAAAAAAGTTTCAATGATGTAAGTACTTTTTTTCTATTCTGTTCCAAGAACTTTTCAAACTGCACTCTTATATCACCCAGATTCACTAATAAATATGATACTTTTTCATTGTATGTTAGACTGTATGATAGATGGGCTTTATACTTTCTAAAATATTTGTATGTCTTCCACATAAACATTTTTTTTCAGATTGCTTCATCTTTAGTTTTGTATTCTGATTTCAGCAATATCTTAAGGTTTAAACCAGGGATTAGTTTTTCTTCAACTAACAGAAAAACTTCTTTATTATTATAAACAAGATTGTTGTTGATGACTTCATTTAGAAGGAAAATGAATTCAGTAGAAAAATTATTTTCTTTAATCTTAATTACTTTTGTTTAGCAACATTTTATTATGTTTTGTGTGAATTATATTAAATAACATAAATTAATTCCTGTTTGAAAGAATAAATTATAAAATTTGGACTGTTAACTGGTATATAGATTTTTTATGTTAAAAATTATTTTTCTATTAAATAGAAGAGTTTAATTGACTGCCAAAGCAATCTTCAGATTGCATTAAAACTAACCATTGTCAAATGCATGGAATGACAAGTTAATTGATAACATTATTTTACAAAACTTTTACAAAAAGGACAATATGTAGACAATGTTTTAGTGAGTATCATAAAAAACAGTATAATAGTTAACGAATTTTGTGTGTATGTGGAAAATTTCTTTATAAATATTATAACAATGAGATTTGAAAAATTAATCAATGATGAAGATTCAAAGATTTATTATCCATGGAAAATTATAAGCAAACTGACCATGTTAAAAAACAAAAACTGTATTAATTGTCAAGTTTTTTAAGTTTTTGATTGTTTATTCAAATTCATCATCTAAAGAGAAACATAAAATAAGTTGTAAAAATTGTATTCAGGAACATAACAAAAGAAGATTTACAGAATTATCAGAGCTAAGTTCAGATTCATGAGAGTTAAGAAGAAAGTGTTTAACACATCAAAGATCGAAAATTTTTATTGTTTTTTCTCATATCTGTCATATAAACACAAACACTGATGTAAATGTAAAACCTGTGTTCTAGAATAAGGAAAGAAGAGAGAAATCTGGTGGTAAAATTCAGCTTTAACAGAATTAAAAATCATGCAAAACGTAATTTCAAAACTGAATTAAGTTAAATTTATATTTATCATATTTTCAATTAATTTGTAATAATTCTGAATAAATTCTCAACTCTCATTTTTTTATATTTCTTATAGACAGTCAAGAAATTGGATGATAAAAAATCAGTTTGAACACAGTTAAAAATAGTTTGAAAATCTTAACTCCAAGTTTATGTCTATCTTGAACTCAATTAAATTTACTCATTTGTCATATATTATTAATTTATAAGATTTTTAATTCTTTTTATTTTTATTGTTCTTGTACATAATTAATTTTAAATAATTTTTAATTTTCTTATTTTTATTTGTCTAGTACAATTTTTTCTCTTAGACAACGTGGAAAAATTGAGACAGTTCAAAATTACTCAACTTCATGATTATTGCAAGAGAAACAAATTTATTTCATACAGTAGTTTAAGAAAAGATGACTTATTTACTTTTATATTGTATTTAAACATCATAATACGAGGTCTATCCACAAAGTACATTACGTTTTGGAATTAAAAATAAATATTGAAATTTTTTTTATTATATACAGATGGAAGCCACACTTAAATACTACTTTTCTACATAGTTGCCATTTAAATTAAGGCACTTATCGTAGCGATGGACGAGCATGGAAATTCCTTCGTCGTAAAATTCGGCCGCCTGCGCCTTCAACCACGTGGTTACCTCTTCTTTTAGGACAGAAAATGTGTGATTTTTGTGGATTTCCTGGAAAGAGACACTACAATAAACTCTCAAAGGTATTGCCAAGCTCTGCACAACCTCAGAAGAGCAATACAAAACAAGCGCAGGGGAACGTTGGGCTCAAAGATCTTGCTGATTCACGACAACGCCCGGGCCAACACGGCAAATGCCACTCGTGAAGTTCTCGAATCTTTTAAGTGGGAGTTGTTTCCTCATCCGCCGTACAGTCCCGACCTGTCACGAGCGACTTCCACTTATTCCCAGCAATGAAGAAGTGGTTGGCTATGCAGTGTTTTGATGACGACGCACAGCTTCAAGAAGAGGTAACCATGTGGTTGAAGGCGCAGGCGGCCGAATTTTACGACGAAGGAATTCCCAAGCTCGTTCATCGCTACGAGAAGTGCCTTAATTTAAATGGCAACTATGTAGAAATGTAGTATTTAAGTGTGGATTTCATCTGTATATAATAAGAAATTTTCCAATACTTTATTTATTTTTAATTCCAAAACGTAATGTACTTTGTCGATAGCCCAAGTACTAAAGCAAATATTAGGGAACAGTTACATTATTTTGAAATTGGAAGGGATGTTGACATTTTTGAAAAAACTAAAATAAAAATTTCCGTTTCCTGATAATGTATTGTGGAAACGAAAGTGAAGTAACACAATTAATTAATATCTGCATAATAAAGTTTTTGAAAACTAATCACAAACTACAAATTTAGAGAACAGTCTAAACTTCCTTCATCCAAATTCCTTTGTGACTGCATCAAAGTGAAAAATTATGAAAATAGTGAAAGGAGATTTAAACTTTGATAATGGATTATTCTTATTTGTGACAGTAACATGAAATCATCAGATTCTGAAAAAACAATGGAATTTTAATTTCAAACATGTAATTATACAGTTATGTACAAAAGAGCTTTAATTATATCTCATAAAAATTTAAAAATAAGTTATAGCTTGAATGTCAGAATTTCAGTTTTGGTTGCCTTCTGTATCAAATTACTGGATTACGATTAGCAATTAATAAATATATCCTATTAATTTGGAAGTGGTTGCACCATTTTTTTATAATACACTCCTGGAAATGGAAAAAAGAACACATTGACACCGGTGTGTCAGACCCACCATACTTGCTCCGGACACTGCGAGAGGGCTGTACAAGCAATGATCACACGCACGGCACAGCGGACACACCAGGAACCGCGGTGTTGGCCGTCGAATGGCGCTAGCTGCGCAGCATTTGTGCACCGCCGCCGTCAGTGTCAGCCAGTTTGCAGTGGCATACGGAGCTCCATCGCAGTCTTTAACACTGGTAGCATGCCGCGACAGCGTGGACGTGAACCGTATGTGCAGTTGACGGACTTTGAGCGAGGGCGTATAGTGGGCATGCGGGAGGCCGGGTGGACGTACCGCCGAATTGCTCAACACGTGGGGCGTGAGGTCTCCACAGTACATCGATGTTGTCGCCAGTGGTCGGCGGAAGGTGCACGTGCCCGTCGACCTGGGACCAGACCGCAGCGATGCACGGATGCACGCCAAGACCGTAGGATCCTACGCAGTGCCGTAGGGGACCGCACCGCCACTTCCCAGCAAATTAGGGACACTGTTGCTCCTGGGGTATCGGCGAGGACCATTCGCAACCGTCTCCATGAAGCTGGGCTACGGTCCCGCACACCGTTAGGCCGTCTTCCGCTCACGCCCCAACATCGTGCAGCCCGCCTCCAGTGGTGTCGCGACAGGCGTGAATGGATGGACGAATGGAGACGTGTCGTCTTCAGCGATGAGAGTCGCTTCTGCCTTGGTGCCAATGATGGTCGTATGCGTGTTTGGCGCCGTGCAGGTGAGCGCCACAATCAGGACTGCATACGACCGAGGCACACAGGGCCAACACCCGGCATCATGGTGTGGGGAGCGATCTCCTACACTGGCCGTACACCACTGGTGATCGTCGAGGGGACACTGAATAGTGCACGGTACAGCCAAACCGTCATCGAACCCATCGTTTTACCATTCCTAGATCGGCAAGGGAACTTGCTGTTCCAACAGGACAATGCACGTCCGCATGTATCCCGTGCCACCCAACGTGCTCTAGAAGGTGTAAGTCAACTACCCTGGCCAGCAAGATCTCCGGATCTGTCCCCCATTGAGCATGTTTGGGACTGGATGAAGCGTCGTCTCACGCGGTCTGCACGTCCAGCACGAGCGCTGGTCCAACTGAGGCGCCAGGTGGAAATGGCATGGCAAGCCGTTCCACAGGACTACATCCAGCATCTCTACGATCGTCTCCATGGGAGAATAGCAGCCTGCATTGCTGCGAAAGGTGGATATACACTGTACTAGTGCCGACATTGTGCATGCTCTGTTGCCTGTGTCTATGTGCCTGTGGTTCTGTCAGTGTGATTATGTGATGTATCTGACGCCAGGAATCTGTCAATAAAGTTTCCCCTTCCTGGGACAATGAATTCACGGTGTTCTTATTTCAATTTCCAGGAGTGTACGAATGTTTGAATGATGTACTTTGTGCGCATGTAAGGGATAGCTGCATTTGTGGTATTGAGGTAAATGTGTGAGGAAAATCAGTTTAATTTTAGGCTAATTAAAGAATAATAAAGTAAACTTACAGTAAGCATGTCTACTCAAACCTCCAGCAGTGCAGAGCCTCATTCGACACGATTTTTTGCGGCTCTCACACCTTAAGTCCTCGGTTCTGACAGTACTAGGCATCAAAGCTGCTTAGTGCTTCCATCTAGGGGAACCTGTGTTAACTCAGTGTCAGTGTTGTAGTTGTCTTGAAAGGAATGTTAGAACTATTACGTTCAAGCTCGTGAGTGGGTAATGGCTAATTTTTACACATTAAATTTTTCTGAGGAAGTGATTTTACAGCTTTTAGAGGGATCTCTGAGTGACGACGATAGTGAGAGCGATTTTCATGATGAGAATGGTTCGTTTCTAAACAATTCTAATGACAAAGACGATGAAAACCGTGACAATGTGCATTTTTCTAGTGATTTTGCGGAAGATTCAAGGTGTATGTGGAGCGAAAATGTCTCTGAGTTTACAGATTTTCCTTTTGACGATTCAGAGTGTAGTTTTATGTCTGAACCTGATAATGTTCCTTTATCGCCAGCTGGGTCTTTTCTTCTCTAAATTTATCGATCATACCGTTATTTAACTGCTGATAAATATGCAGTTTCATTCAATGGTCGTGCATTATTCAGCCTATTTCAAGAAATAACAGACTAAACAAATCTGTACACTGTATCAAAATTATGTAAAGTGACGCCACTTCCACAACATTCTGCATGGTGGGACTGGAGTAATGTTACCAAGGAGGAAATGAAATGGTTTCATAGTGCGCTACTGAATATAACATTACAAAAGTATAAGAACTTGTATAACTTTTTTCAAGAGAATGGTTAAAATCATCTGACTTCTTTTGAGATTGTTTTTCTTGCAGATGATTTAGGCATATTTTCTGGGCAATTTATGTTTCTAATCCAGAGAGTGCTATGCATGTCGAAACTCAGGTTTGGTCATGTATGAGTAAAGTGAGGAATGTGTGTGTGGGTTTACTTGTCTTGCAAGTTTCTCGAAATTTATCTGCCATGCAGGTATTTAGCCCCCGATGAATCTACAGTATCATTCAAGGGTGGTATGTTATTCAGACTGTACTTTTCTCTAGAACCAACAAAATGAGGAAGGACTCAGAGTTTATGTGATTCCGGTTTCATCAAATGGATCTATTAGCAGTGTGATACCCTATTTTGGCACTGTCACAACAGAGTCATTGATTCGTCCAGACTTGAATTTCTTTGAGAGAATAATTATTTAATTGATGACTAATATCAGAAATCCTATAGGGCAATCAGGGTATCATTTGCACAGTGACTATCTTCATATAAGTGTTACATTAGCTGATGAACTGTTGAAGCACAATATGCACCTCACAGGAACTGTCCAGGCCAATCGCAAAAACCTTCCAGCTGCAATCAAAAAAGGTGTCTGCATCTGAAGAAGCATGGAATAAAATGTCTCCAAAATAAAAAAATGATGTTTTGGTATGGCAAGATAAACTGTTCTCATGCTTTCTACAGAGGGAAATTACTCAGTGTCACTTATGGAGAGGAGAAATAGGTTTCTTGTTTAATTACTTTACTTTACAAGTAGCAAGGGCCTTATCGACCATACACCTGCTCTATGAGCCTCTTCCACTTCTGTATGTCCAATGCCCTGTTTGCGCAGTTGCTGTTGCCGTTCATTCTAGTTGTGTCCTCCCGAATGTTATCCCACCATCTGATTCTGGGTCTTGCTCTTCCTCTCATTACATCTATTGTTTTGCTGAATGCCATTCTAGGTAGTCTATTCTCTGTCATTCTTGCAGTATGGCCTGCCGAATTCAACCTTCTCCTCTTGAGCACTTCGACGATGTTACAGTGTTTGTACAGCCCTGTTAGTTCTTCATTTCTTCTTATTCTCCATTCCACGTTATTTTCGTTGTATACAGGTCCTAAAATTTTTCTTAGTGCTTTTCTTTCGAATATTAAGAGTTTTTCTTCATCTTTCTTTCTAAATATTAATGTTTTACATCCATATAACATCACAGGTATAATGGTCGATTGATATAAGCGGGTTTTGAAGTCACTGCTAAGTTCTTAGAATTTTGATGAAACTAAAAAGTATCTTGTTTGCTGTTGCTAAACGGGCATCTGTTTCTATATCTGTTCTGTTGTTATTACTAAAAAGACTTTCTAGGTACTTGAAGTGGTCAACAGTCTTGAAACTGAATCCATCTACAGTCAACGGTGCATATTTTCCGGTTTTCTTACTTACGGGCAGGTATTCTGTCTTTTCTTCATTAACATGTAATCCTGTATTCTCAGCAATTTTGTAGTAGTTTCTATTTACTTTCCTTTTGAGTTTCACTTTCATTTTTAATATTGTTAACGTGTGGTCTGTCTCACAATCTACTCCCCTAAAGGTTCTGACATCTTTGATACTGTTTTGGAATCGTTTGTGGATAGCTACATGATCTATTTGATTGACTACCTCTCCATCTGGTGATATCCATGTTCCCAAATGAATTTATTTGTGTTGAAATTTTGTGCTGCTTATCGTGAGACCATTTGTCATTGAAAAGTCGAACCCCATTATCTGAACTTATTTTTAGTGTGTACACTTGTTGCAGAAGAATAAACATTAATAGATACATCACTTTTAGTCTCAGTTTCTGAAGTATCATCAATTTCTAGAGGAAATGAGACATTAAGTGTTTCTTCTTCAATCTCTACAGCAATTTTGTAAAGTTACTCATTCTGTCTGGATTACTAAATTTTTGTTGATTTTTGGATTTCATGTAGAAGCTATATCCTATAGAAAATATTTTTATTTTTATTTTTGATACCAATAAAATCTTGTTACAGTTTTTTTTCTGTTAGTTCAATGTAAGAGGGACCTCTTAACTATCGACTGCTCGCGCCTATGTATAAACTGTGCCAACCACAAATAACATTTTTTATACTGATCCACTGTTGTTTACAACTGTGAGCCTGCATCTATGCCATCACTATTGCTTCATGACGCTGTGATAAGCTGTACTACGATGCATCCAAGTTAGCAGCAGTAATATAAAATGAATCATGTGCTAGTTGAGAAAAAAATTACAATCCTTGCAAGAAAGTGACCCAGATTCCAAGCTCACAGTAAAATGCTCCAATGAATCTGGAATCTGATGCAATGGTGCTAGTTAGTGCTTCGAGTGGTTCATTACTGTAGGTAACACTTGTTCATGGCAACAGAGTGAGGTAACGAAACTTCATTTTACATAGATCAAAAAACGGTATGCATCACCTCGGTTCCGAGAATTCCAGAACCTGTGCAGAAAATTGGAATAGAGTTCAACATAAACATCATTTCCGCCCTTTTTATTGCTCATAAAAACCACACATTCCATGTTATACTACCATACAGCGAGACCTTCAGAGGTGGTGGTCCAAATTCCAGTACACACCCGTACCTCTAATACCCAGTAGCACGTCGTATTGCATTGATGCATGCTTATCCACAATTTAATTAAGGCAATGTTGGTCCAGATTGCCCTTCTCCTCAACAGCGTTTCGGCATAGATCTCTCAGTGTGGTTGGTGGGTCATGTCGTCCATAAACAGCCCTTTTCAATCTACCTCTGGCATGTTCCATAAGGTTCATGTCTGAAGCACATGCAGGCCACTCTAGTCGAGCGATGACGTTATCCTGAAGGAAGTCATTCACAAGATGTGGGCGCGAATTGTCGTCCACGAAGACGAATCCCTCGCCAATACGCTGCTGGTATGGTTGCACTATTGGCTGGAGGATGACATTCATGTGTCATTCAGCCATTACGGCCATTACAGTGCCTTCCATGACCACCAGCGGCATATGTCGACCCCAGATAATGTCACCCCAAAACATCAGGCAAGCTCCACCTTGCTGCACTCCCTGGACAGTTGGTCTAAGGCATTCAACCTGACCGGGTTGCCTCCAAACATCTCTCTTTTATTATTGTCTGGTTGAAGGCATATGCAACACTCATTCGTGAAGATAACATGTGCCAATCCTGAGCAGTCCATTCGGCATGTTGTTGGGCATATCCGTACTGTGCCGCATGGTGTTGTGGTTGCAAAGGTGGACTTCGCCAAGGACGTCAGAAGTGAAGCAGCGCATCATGCTGCCTATTGCGCACAGTTTGAGACATAACACAAACGTCCTGTGGCTACACAAAAACCGTTATTCAACATAGTGGCGTTGCTGTCAGGGTTACTCCGAGCCATAGTCTGTAGGTAGGTTGAAATTTCACGATTTTTCCTTGAAATCGTTCAAACGAATTAGAAAGATATATGGAGAAATGAAACAAAAATTCGAAATTAGTAGTGAAATGCCCGAAAAATAGTAAAGGTGCTTGAAAAAATGAAAATGCTTGAGAAAATGATGAAAATGTTTGAAAAGCAGTGAAAATATTCGAAAAACGGTTAAAATGCTGAAAAAGACGACAATTTGTATCGATCTGAGTCTTTTATTATTGAAAATCTGACTTTTTTCCAAAAACATGTTTTTTGACTTTTTTGTTAAATTTTAGTGAAATTTGATGAGTTGGTTGATTTTGTGAAATCTAAGGCGTTAACATCAATATATATCTTCTGAGGTCGTTGCTAGTCTCCAACCAACGGCCGTGCGGTTCTAGGTGCTACAGCCTGGAACCGAGCGACCGCTACGGTCGCAGGTTCGAATCCTGCCTCGGGCATGGCTGTGTGTGATGTCCTTAGGTTAGTTAGGTTTAATTAGTTCTAGGTTCTAGGCGACTGATGACCTCAGAAGTTAAGTCGCATAGTGCTCAGAGCCATTTGAATCCAACCAATGGTGTGGAATGACACAGAACATTGCAGGGAGTTCATTACTTATCCTGGATCACAGGCGCAGTTGTGAACGGGTCAGAATATGCTTGGTGTACTTTGTGGCGATCCTCTCTTAGGGTGGTCAGACGTCGTCAGTGGGAACATTCGTGGTGAGTCTGCGTGTGTTCTCAGATTCCACTGCAGTCCAACATTAGGCCACTGTCGCATCTGAATACGCACAAATTCAACTTGCCAGTCAAATGGAGACCCACCATGAGGCCCCTTTAAAAATCTATGAATGCTGATAATTCTCTCTCATATGTGTATGCTGCGTCCCTGTGTCCTTCACAGTGATCATTCATATCTCATGCTATTCGCAACCCTCATATACCCTAACAGTTGTGATAAAAACACTACAAATAAACAACATAAGTGACAGGTTCGACCTGTCATGGAGAATTACAACTCTAATCATGTACATACCCACTGATGCTGTGTAAGAGCTCAAAGTTACATTGACATCTGACCATGTCTTTCGAGTGGTTCACTGTTTTTGCCAGGCAGTGTATATTTCAGCTACAGTTGTCAGATTTTTCTGTCTATGAGTCACTTGTTTTTCTAGCAAAGTGTTAAGTCTACTGAAGGTTGTAATTTTGTGTTAATTTTCCAATAAAATCGTTAGTAACATTGCTTTAATAATGATAAATATATCTAATGACCATTTTTATTGAATTATTCATACTTCTAGGTACTCGCCGTAATATGTGAATATTAATGTAATTGTATTTTCAGCCAGCTCCCTCTTGCAGCACTAAGGTTGCTCTTGCCTTTAGTGGCCAACCTATATCTTCGCATATTTTCTCAGGGAACAGACTTTGCTCAGCAAAGCAACTATCATTTATAGCAAATTTTAGAACTTAAATAGCAAATAGCAATTCGAGGCAGGGACTCTTCAAGGTGGTGGGATCCTTATGAAGAGATACTTATACTGCACTGCTACCTACAACTGACGCTATGTAACTAGTGCTGGGTTCATCATACGACCACGGGTACCGATAGCATTCCATAAATCCTCAATAGGTGTAAGACAGAGTAATCTGAGGGCCCAAACCATGGTCATGAATTCACTGCAGCGTTCGTGAAGCCACCTGCATACAACCAAAGAGTGGTGACATGTCGCGTTTTCCAATAGGAATATGACATCTACCAGGCTCTCCAATACCAGGGAGTGATGCATGGTCCACAAGAACTATCATATGCCAAACATCTCTTATTGCTTGGTGCAGCTGGACAATGGAACATAATTGCATCCATGTGACCACAGCACAGACCATAACTGAGCTACATCCTACTGGGACAGAACCTTGTTGCTATGCATGATCTATACTTTATAGGGAAGACACCAAACCCTTACGCAACTACGAGCCCATTCCAACTGAAACTGTGATTTATGGAAGCATTCTACATGCTGCCATTGTACTGTGGTCCAGGGACGTTGCTTTTGTGGAGGTAACTTGACTTATATTGTCACACACTTGTTATCGACCTGTCCAGTGATTTATGTTAGTGGAAGCATTGCCTCTGAGATATTGAAGATCAGCTGTAGACACCATTGATCTCTTGTGTGTTCTCCAGCAAGTTATGACTAATCGGACATGTATTGTTTACCATTCCAGATTCAAAGTTATGTAACTAGCGTTGTCATGCCATGTTCAGTATACAGTTTTCCATAACATACTGTTACAGATACTGTGTCTATATTTGTGCCACACACCACAAATCACAACATTTGTGCATCTTACTTACTTGGTCTATCTTCAAATAGGATAATCATTTGTGAGACATTTGTCCATACAATTTAAATAGTAATACATAAATATGTACATATGATATAGGACATGACATCTGACAAACCTTCCTTGGTAGTAACTATCCTATTTCTTTATGTAAATGGAAGGTGGAGGAGGAAAAAAGGAAATGAAAGTAACTATTGATATCAGATGCATAACTGCTTAATTAGAAATTAGCGGTGGTGAGTGAAAATGTGTGCTGGACTCGAATTCAGACATGGGATCTCCTGGTTGCTAGGCAATTGTTTTAATCATTGCACCACCCAGACACAGTGCTTACTGCAGCTGCATGGGCTATCTCGGCATACTCCTTTGGCTGACCCACATTAGCACTTAGTGCCACCTATGTGCAGTCCCTGGACATGTCCGAAAGAACAAACACCATGCATTCATTTAATTTATTGATACTTCAATTGGCGATGAATCCATCTCCTTGAGCGTGAATGCACAAATAGGTCCGACCTCCTGTGGGAACCTGAAAGTAGCAAGCATGAAGGATTGTGGATAGTTGGCGCTAGATAGGAATGTGGGTTGGTTGGTGGGTGTGCCGAGATAGTCTAAACCATTGCAGCAGACATTGTGTCCAGGCGGTGCCATGGTTAACGCAACTGCCTAGTAAGCAGGAGATTCCGGGCCCGAATCCTGGTCCAGCACACATTTTCACTCATCATCGCTAGTTCCACCTGAAGACATTATGCAGCTGATATCAATAGTTCTTTCTCTCCTTCCCCCCCCCCCCCCCCCCCCCCACTCCTTCTCAATCTTTAACTTACATAATATGTATCACATTCTGTAAGGTGTCTGTTTTTTGGAAGTGTCCAGAAGAACAGACAACTCACATTCATAACTCCATTTTAGTACTTAAATAAACAAATCTTTTTTACATAAGATATGTACAGGCATATAGGTAATACCATCATTATTTTGAAAGGAATGATTCTATAAGTCTTATTTGCCATAGCACATTTCATAGAGGAGGCGTTAGTATAAATGAATCAGTTACTTGAGAAATCACACATGTCCATTTTAAGCCAAAATCGATTTAATGCATACATAATAATACACAGTCCAGTCACATTAACGCGACCACCAGCTATGTTCGACAGCAATGTGCAGTAACCTCTCACAGAAGGCAAGTGCCAGCACTAGCATTGGGGGGGGGGGGGGGGGGAGGGGGGAAATAAACCATGTGATGGGGACGTCGAAAACAGTGCAGTCTGCAGCCATTGTCATAATGTAGAAACACAGCTGTTAATCTGATGTTCAAAAGAGCATGATCACTGACTTCTGGGCCAAGGGTGGAAGCATTTCCGAAATGACTAAATTTGTAAATTGTTTGCTTGCCACCGTGGTTAAAGTATATAATGCATGGCAAAATGGCGCTAACCGAAACCAGCGCTGAGGCAACTGTGGTGTACCACGTTCTATAGGAGGCAGGGGTGAATGACAGCTGTGGAGATGTGTACAAGTGAATAGACATGCAATTGTTGAGCAATTCACCACCCACATTAACCAAGGGGCTGCCAACAGTGTCTCCACAACGACCATTCAGCGAAGGTTGCTGCATATGGGCCTCCAGAGCAGGTGCATGGTCCACATACACATGTTGATTACTGATCATTGGCGACGAAAGGTGGAGATTCCACGCCAATACCGCAACTGGACGTCCATTGAGTGGCGACAGGTGGCCCTTCCTGATGAACCACGTTTTATGCTCCATTGGACAGACAACCACTGGCGTGTGCAGCATGAAATGTCTCAAAGGGAACAAGGAGGGAGCGCCATTATCTGAGGAATGTTTCCGTGGCATTCCGTGGGTGATTTCGTCATTATGGAATGCTCAATGACTCAACAGATATATATCCTTGGGGACAATGTCCACCACCATATGAAGTTATTTTTCCTCATCACGATAGCATCTACCAGCAGGACAATGCAATATGTCACACAGCTCACAGTGTGCATGTGTTGTTCGAATACCAGAAGCGTGAGTTACCGTACTCCCCTGGCCACTAAACTCCCTGGATTTAAACCCAATAGAGGATCTGTGGGACCACCTCGGTTGAGCTGTTCGCGCCATGGATCCTCAACCAAGAAATTTGGCGCAGCTGGTCATGCCTCTGGAGGTGACTTGGCTCCACACTCCTCTCAGTACTATCCATAACGTCACTGACTCTCGTCCTGCACATCCAACAGTGGTCCGCACTGCAAAACATGTGTATTCAGGCTTTTGGCAGGCGGTCACATTAATATGACTGGAAGTATAGTGGATATAGCTCCATGTTTCAGAGAGAAAGAATACATATCCACCTCGTTTTTTAGCAGTCTTGAAAACCTTGTTTCTTAGCGAAATCACACAGCTCCAAGATATGAGTTGTTACTCAATTAAAGGTTCCGACAACAACCACAATATTTCTTCATCGAAAACCAGCTGTTATTATAGTTCATCCTGAAAGAAAAAAATGTTGCTCTGGAATCTGAAGTTAAGAGAAGGAAAAAATTTCAGATGCAAGTTCAGTATAAGTGTGAGAATATAAAGAGACCTTGAGTTAAAACCTTATAGTAATGGAAAAGCTGTTACAGAAAGAAAGTGGAGAAGGATGCTAGTAAGTGTTTACTACATAACCCATAAAATTAACTTCACCACATAGGTTCTGATATTAAAATCTGCTCTCTTAAGTTCCAACAGATGTGGAAACCAGTGCTGCATAAGAATAAATACCGAGGAGCAGCAGCAGGAGGTGTTCAACAACTTTAACAGTTTTTATTACCAAGAATAAGCAGGACATGTATTTGCAGAGCTTGATGGGAGTTGTTCCAATAGAGAGAAGACGATGGCGCATTACTAACAGAGGTAAATCAAAAAGTCCTGGAATTAAATGCAGAATTTCAACCTTCAGGACAATATGTGGTGTATAAGTCAGCATTTGTTAGTATACATGACATCACAGTAAATCGAGACTATAGGCTGGTCAATCGAAGGGCTAAGTTTTTTATTAAAGTGAAAGAAGTGGAAGAGTTAATGCAGACAATGTAGAGCGTAGCAGCTGTCAATACTGAAGACACATAGAGTCTCCAGCCCCCCACAATTCCTGCTAAGGAGGATTTTTACCATAAGCAGCTCACTCTTACTGTGTGTTGCATACATGATCACAACAACATTTTTTTCTCTACTATGAAGATGATGGAACCAAAGGGTCAAATGAAATTTGTTCATTTGCCACAGAATATCTTGAAAGTCTTTCACAGGGTGTGAGATAATTGCATGTGTTTTCAGATATGTGTCCTGCACACAACAAGAACCACATAGTTCTGAAAATATGGCTTGCACTAACAGATCAAAGTAGGTTAAATGTCATACATCACTATTTCTCAAAATGTGATAACTCCTTTATGTCATGTGATCAAGATTTTGGAGCTATGTAAACTTGGTATGACTGATTTTTGCATTCAGATGTGATGGTCATGATTGTTTTTTTCAACTTTTGTGATATTTATGTTAGTGAATGTAGGGGCTTGTATGAAAGGATTACATACTACTTAGTTTTCTAAAATGCAGAAGTAATGGAAAAAATTGTAGGTTGTGAAAGTTAGCAAAGGTTTTGGGGATACATTGACTGCCCTATATATCCACCACAACTGTCAGCTACCATTGCATTTTTAGTCACTATTTAAAAAATACAATGAAACTTTGACCAACCAGAAATAAATATGTCGATCTAAAATCTTCTGAAGTGCTTTACTGAGTCTCATAAAGGAAAAGTCCAGTATTGTACGTGAATAAAACAGTAAGAACCATTATCAAAATTATAAACATAATGAAAGGTACTAGAATGGAGTACCACACACATAGCTCCAAATTTAGTTGAACTTAATACCTTAAATTTCTCCATTTTGAAGTTAAATACTCCTTTCAGAACATCTAGTGCAGTTAGAACTAACGTTTTCCATTTTTCATTTTTTGAGTCAATATCTGACACTTGAGGCCAAGCAAACTTTATTCCTAATATGGGCAGGTGATATTGGACACCATATGTTGTTGTACCTGAATCACTATCTGAACCACAACAACTTGGAATTTTAGCAGTGTATGATTGACATTTGTTTCTCTTAGTTAAAAATTACCAACGATCGATGTTTATATTCCTCAGTTCTACACTGTTACTGGCATCAGTACTGTTTACAAATTGTGTATCTTTAATCCTGGGGTAACAATAATAGGTGGTCAAAGTAACCCAAAACAGAGCTATCGTGCACATGGCATCAGAAATCGTAATATACTGGCAGATATGAACAAATAACTAGTTGGTGGCCCGTTTTGAGAATTAATTGAGTAACATGTATGATGTAGTTGGAAATACCGATGGCTTTGCAGCTAAACGATATTGGTAGAATTTGTACAACCAGATTGTAATGCACTTGGTTGTACTCAATCTTAAGTCACAACAGGTTCTCCAACTTTTGTGCAAGAACATTGGTGCTACATAGCACTATCTAGCATATATAGATGGTACTTTACCTCCAAACAGTATATACTAAACACCTAACTGACAGTCAGCAGATATATGTAAAATTTTTGGTGTATGGGTGGTCTAAATATCCATGGCTGTCAATGTATATCCGGTCTATGGTAACTGAAAGAAATATGAGAAAGACTGGTAGTATTCATTTGGCCAAGGACTATGTAGAGCTAATGGTGGCATCAAGAAATAAAAAATAAATTTACAGTTTTTATGGAGGAGATCTATGAGAACATACTACAGTTCAAAACGTGATGGCTTAAGTTGAGGAGGTATTCTGCTGGCCTTCTGATGGTAAGGAATATACAGCTGAGTTTCTTTAATAAAAGACATTTTTGAGAAAATAAAATGTAGATAACATACAGAATACTGTTGTATAAATGGTAATTTAAATACAAAATGTAGTTACATGATACGTGTGACCCTGTGCTGTGTTTAAAATGTGTTGCTTGTAAGTATTAAATGGAAGATAAATATTGATTTCTTCGTTTTCCCTTACAAATTTTCTTTTATTTTAGAAACTAAACATGTGCGCACACTTTTGAACTTCAAAACACCCTTATATGTGCAGCCTCAATTGTTATCTGGCTGGTTGCACTTTCAAATATGCGTGCTGCCAGTCGCGCCACAGCTGCCTCTGTCGCACGAGGGCTCTGCATAAACGATTATGCCACTGCCAATGAGATAAAAGCATGCCACCCTCTGAAGCTCCAGTGGCATGTGTACTTAAGTTCAAACATTCACGGATGACTCCATTTTGTGTGTTTGCCAGATTAATAACATTTACAGACTTTCATAGCGACCAGGGCTTAACGTCTTCTGAATAGACATTGTATTGAACAGTGACAGATTTATAAATCTTTTGTATGAATGTATATATCATTATTCAAATCTACTGTTAGCAACTGGCATTGCAACTACAACAACAAAGATATGTATTATTTTTATTATTTGACATTAGATTTAGAATAAATTCACACCTGAATATCTGAATTCTCTGTTCGTGAATAGCATCTGTTCCTCGCTTCTATATCCTCTAAGGAACCAAGCAGCGTGCAAAGAAACTCATAAAAATATGAAAAGGTAATTTAGAAAAATGGCAGAATTATTATGAAGGATCTGTTTCACTTACATGGTACGAATCAGGACAAAAGACCAAAACTCACACAGACAGTTTGTTCCACTTTTCTCAAAACTACTAGTAGAGGACATCTGTGGCTCTCAAATATTACACACAGAAATATTTTGTTGGTGGCACTACACAGAAGTTTTGATGCTGAAATATCGTGTGCTCATAAAGTTTCAACCCTTCTGAGAAAGATTTATTTTGCGATTCGTCTACATTATTTGGAAGTTCACTTTGTCTTCTATCTAAGGAAAATTTTGTCTCTTTCAAAATTATGTAATGTAGGAAATATACTAATTCAAAGTTATTGTTGTTGTAAGAATTACAGAGTGTTCGAATTTAGAAGGTAATCTTTTGCAGACTTATAGTCTTTCTATTTTGCCCTGATTTACAATACAATAATGTGTAACGTTACAAAGAAAAAACCAAAAACATAAAATCCTGTTTTTTAGAATATTCTTGGTGTTTCTTAAACAATAACTGGAAAACTCCACACACCGAAATTTTCATCCATTTCAAAGCTATTTGTTAAATACAAAGTCATTATTTAAGTGCAATAACGTTATTGCCAGTCTTGTAAGAGTATTGGCCATAATTCCTATCTTTTACATTGTATTTTAATCTTTTTTGAAACTGCACTGCACGTTTATGTAAATAGGCACCGCAGGCAGTCTTCCTTCAGCATTACGTCAGTCTCTGTTAAAATGTTGTCAGGCTAGTCTTAGTTTTGTACGCTTTATATGATTATAATTATTTTGCAAAGGTTTGTGTGAACCATCTGTCTGGAATATTTATGTATCTAAGACAAAAATGAAATTGGTGTAAATGAAAGACATTGAAATCAGCATTTTTATTTTGATAACGAAACGTGCAGCATGAACATTTTATCGATCAGCGATTATGTGGTTAGCTGCTTTCTCTGGCTTGCCTAGACTCCGCCAGTGGACTTGGGGAAGGCAGTCAGTTGTTCGATTGAGTATGGTGCGGCGATGGCTGAGGAAGCAGCCCGCACGACGCTCCAGCAAGTGGGGAAAGCACGCCGTAATTGTCAACAAGCTGACGACCCACCGACACACAGCGACCGAGCATCAGGAGAACTCGTGGATTGTCAGTGTGACAGCTGGGTATGGCGTTCCACGATAGTTATTCGGTGACTGTATGGTCGGAGTGAGTGGCCCACCTGTATAGCCGATCGAGTTAACGCACCGCTTCTGGGATTCGGGCCAGCAAGTCTGCCTCAGATCGTCTCCACCTCAGATGACGAGGGCCAGTGAACCTGGAGATGGTCTTCCACATAGACTTAGGTAATTACTGAGCTGATTCCCACGTCCCGCCTCAGATACCTGCTCTCACGCTTGAAGATGAGATTTACATTAGACTCAGACAGATGGAACACACAGATTCTTTCCCGGAGAGAGTGGTGGCGTCAGGTAGGCCATCCTCCCACCTTATGCCACTGACATTGCCAAAATACTTATAACAATTCCGACCCCGTAGAGGAAATGCGAAAACATGGAGGAGGAGGAGGAGATGGCGAAGAGCGAGTTTATGAAGTGCGCAGGACTCATGTCACACTTGTTGGAGTGGTGATTCTCTTGGTGCGAGTCCTACTAAAATGTGAAGCTGGCTGAGCCTCGCACAGTTTTCGATTAAAGCTAAGTTAACTGATCTTTGTTGATATGGTCACACTAGTTAATCCTGCTGTCCTGAATAGATCCCGATCTAGCTAGTTGTGAGAAGCTTGTGAGAACAGTTTGGTTTATAAAAAAGTGTGCTGCTGGCTACTACAAGCATTGTTCACAGGACTAAGACATTCGTTATTGTTTTCTTCTACCTGGTCTGCTGTATTAAAATCATCTGTTATCTTTTCTACCTTAATAGAAGTGGTGTGGTATATTTATAACAAAAAATGGTACAGATTTCACCACATAGGAAACCAACATAAAAGATATAAATAACTTTCATGTTTGATACAGGTCACACTCCCAACATAAAGGTCGATACATAATTCTCAGTGAGGAATACGCTCTCCTCGGGCACTGATACACGTTTTTCAATTGCTTTTAATGCTGGCTACCAAACTGTTGAGGAGTCCTTGGAGGATATTGTCCCACTCCTCTCTCCAAATGGTTCAAATGGCTCTGAGCACTATGGGACTTAACATCTGAACTACTTAAACCTAACCAACCTAAGGATATCACACACATCCATGCCCGAGGCAGGATTCTAACCTACGACCGTAGCGGTCGCGCGGTTCCAGACTGAAGTGCCTAGAACCGCTAGGCCACACCGGCCGGCACTCCTCTCTCAAGCTCAAGGCGGTTTTCAGTTCTTGCACGGTCAGGGCAGGGGGGTTAATTGAGAAAAACGTCAGCCAAGAGCATCCCAGACATGATGTATAGGGATTACGTCCAGAGTGTGCGTAGGTCATTCATTAAATTCAATATCTTGACTTTCCAATGTCTCCAACACCTCAACGGTCTTGTGTGGGCGGGCATTGTCGTCCATAAATGTAAATTCGGGACCTACTGCAACCCCTAAACAGGTGGACATGGCCTGCACTACTACAGTACCTCTCGCAAAGATATGTGGTATTCGGTCATTATGCATGATGCCTGCCCACGCCATAACGCCTAAGATATACTGACGATGTTCATGGAGATTCTGTGGTGTGTAACTTGTTCTCCTACACTGAAGTGAAGCGGGGTTTATCAGAGGATATTACTGTGGGACAATGTTGCTAGTCCTAACGAACATATTCCCTATGCCAACGAACTCTTTCTAGACCATGCGTGGATGAAGTGGGGTGCATTTAACAGTGTTACATATTTAAAAATTCAATGCCTGAAAGGTAACAGAACAGAAGCCAGAAAGAATAAGTTTTCTAGAAAGTAGCCAGAGTACAAAGGAAACATCACATGAAAGACGTTGGTTTGGGCGTTGGCTGGAAATGTTATGTAGGTTCACGAAGAGCCACGAGAGTTCACGTGGTGGCAGTGACCATATATGTCACACACGAAACCCCACACGGCGTGACTGGAAGCGTCAATGTGGAATGGGTGATGTGGTCTACAGCCCAGGAGTGACACTTTGGCCAGTTTCGAGCCGTCCAGCTGTTCGTCCACGATCATAAGGTCTCAAATGATGTCTTACAGACACATTACCGTATCAAACGAAATTTCACAGTGAGTGGTTGCACAACAACTTTCATCAACGACCGTCCTGCAAGAACTTTCGAATGCATACATGTCGTCCGTGCTGAGGCTTCGCTGCAGTTAACACGTCCTGCCCTCTACATTTTCTCTTAGTATCATCGTTTGGGCGTTCTGTAGAATTGTCGGTTGTTCTGTAGCAATTGACAGTTTTTCGTTAGCAAGTTTCATTTGTCCACCAGGAATTGTCAAGTAGTAAATTAATGTTTTGTTTTGGGGCTAAGTGTGCTGGGCAAGTACTGTAGTGCTTACATTAACTAAATTTATGTGTTCAGATCAATTATTTTCTAGCCCAGACTGTCTGTTACCTTCCCAGTTTCTTGTATATTGAGTAGCCAGAGTTGAATGTTTAACTGGTTTTAACTCCCTGAAAATTTTTAGTTAGTATTCGATTCTACAGGGAGAAATTTATGTATAATCTCTATGTTTTAATGTTTAATGTTTCATTTGCGATTAAATATGGGAACTTAGAGCTGCAGAGAAATAAAGTGTTTAAAAATGTTTTGTTTTCCCATGGGCAGATCCAGTAGTACATTCCGTTTCCTATTAACCTGTTTTCTAAAATTCGTTCCAGGTGTTTCATGTTGTTACATGGGATCCGGGACCTGAAGAGGGCATTGCTAATAGCCAACCACGACGATTCTTCGTTCATGTAAAAAAAAGGTTCTAGATGATTGAATAAGATTAAATAGGTTTGTACCCAAAAAATAAAAATGCAATCACTGAGCATGTGCGCTTGGCTGAGGACAGAGCGAGGCAGCTACACCTGACAAGCGGCTGGAGCGGCGAAGGAAGTGACGACCACGGCCAGAAGAACTGCGGCCGCCATCCTCGTCCTGCGATGGACTTTTCTTCTGTACATCTCTTGACCGTGAGCCAGCAGTGAATCCACCGTCTCCATGTGCTGCACGAATTCTTCCAGATACCTTCCTCCAGTGAGCATCGAACTGACCAGGGCTGTAGCCGGCTCCAGCCAGTTGAACCACGTCAGCGACACGTTTAAGTAGTAGATTGCCGGCAGCACGTCTGGGAGCACGGCCACACACGTCTGACCGTAGCTGCAGCGGAGGCCGGCTGTCACGATCACAAGGAGCCACAGTGTTGAGATAGCGAAGCTGACAATTTTGTTTACGTGCCCTTCAATGAGACATAGATGAGGATTATTAAAATCAAAACTCACAGGAGCCAGGCCACAAATTTGGCTTGCGAGATAGAAGGGCCTGATCGCATTCTTGAAACTGTTTGCACTCATTGCGAAATTTTGTACGATGAGATGGGTAGTTTGTAATGACTTAGTAAGAAGATGATCTTCTCGCTGGGCCACTCAGGTGTTCATATGTTTCAAAGAATGCTGGTACTGATCCTTTTGAAAACTTCGCTTAAACTTTCCGTTGAATAACTTTGCAAGATCACGTCAGGTGGCCTGGCAGATTCACTTTCTGGCGACTCACGATGTAACCAGCATCAGTCGTAACGTCAACAGGTCGCTACATGTGTCCACCAGTCTGTACGCCGACGACACGGCATGTTCGCTCGCCTCTTCCCGCAGCAGCAGTTTCGTTGATGAATGAACGACTAGGTCAGTTATGCGGAAGTTACAGAGTGCTTATTGATCGCAGCGACCGCCGTGGCGCACTGTTATAATTGAGTGTTGTGCTCATACCTGCCCCAGTGCCGGTCCCTTCCGTTTGAATATTTTATGTCTGTGTGACAAGTGACACAAGTCCTTGGCGTAACTGTGTCAGTAGAAATGAAATTAACGCTTTTGTCTTGTTTTTGTTGAGCAGCACACGGTGCTTTGGCTAACGGAACAGTAGGACAATAAAGAAAAGGTTCCTCCTAAGAACAAACAGAAGTAACTGCAAAATCCTCAAGTTGCTGGTTTGAAATGTTATAACGCGATGTATCACTAAGACAGTTTATCCCTGAATAATATATCATCATCATCGTCATCATCATCATCTCAGCCTTTTCCCACGTCACGTGGGGTCGGCGTTGCTTTGCTGGATCCTTCTCTTCCATAAATTCCTATCCAGTGCTTCTTCTCTGAGCCGTCCTTTCTCCCGTACGACCCCTGCTACCTTGTCTTTCCACCTCAGTTTCGGTCTTCCTCTTCTCCTTGATCCTTCGATTTCTTGGTCTTCAACTCTTCTCCCCACATCGTGCTCTCCTCTTCTCTGCACATGTCCATACCATCTTAGTGTACTTTCTTGGATCTTCTTCTCCATTGCCCCAGTTTCACTATTCCCTTGATGTACTCATTCCTTAGTCTATTCTTTCGTGTCACCCCACTCATCCCCTTAACATTCTCATTTCTGCCGCTTCCGTTTTTTTGTCTTGGGCTTTTGTGATTGGCCAAGTTTCTGCACTATACAGTATCGCAGGCCTCACCACAGATTTGTAAAGCTTTCCTTTCATTCTGCAGCTTACCTTCTTATCACACAGTACTCCGCTCAGTTTCCTCCAGTTCATCCATCCACTATTAATCCTGTGCTGTATTTCGGCCTCCAGTCCTCCATCACATTGCATGTAAGTGTCTAGGTATTTAAATTTCTTGACCAACGTCAGTTGTTCTCTTTGCAGGTTAATATATAGATCTTTGGTATCCTTTGTACACATATGGTCTGTTTTCACCCTACTAATTCTCATTCCCATTTCCTCTAGAACTTTTCGCCACTGTTCAACCTTGTCTTGTAGTGCCTCCTGGGTGGGTTCATAGACCACAACATCATCGGCAAACATCATGCTCCAAGGTGACTCTTTCTTCACACCTTTGACTAGTACATCCATGACAAGGTCAAAGAGATATGGGCTGAGAGCAGATCCCTGATGTAGTCCTACTCTCACTGGAAATGCCAGTGTTGCACCTGCACTGCTCCTGACTTGTGTCATTGCACCTTCATACATGTCTTCTACCACCTTGATATACGTATTTTTCTGGCAGGCATTTACTTCTCAGACATTTCCATATCTCTTGCCTCAGCACTCTGACATATGCCCCCTCAAGATCGATAAAGGTCATATGCAGTTCGGCTTGTACTTCTCTGAATAATATATAGTTACGGGAAAAAAATCATATTTTCCCTTAGTTTTTTGTCAACGGATGAACGATCATCTCCCGAGTTTTGTGGGTAATTGGCCTAATGTTGTAGTTCTAAGGAATCATTATTTATCTTATACGTTGTTTACATGTTTCGCAATGTCGGAGAATTATCAGTAGCGATAGGATTGTTATTGTCACGATGCACAGGTTTCAATCATTGGAAACCACGAACTTGAAAAGGAATTATTTCTGTTCAACGATATTTACATTTACAGAGTGAGTTGGTTTATGAATTTATTCTTTCAGTGCTTGATTTTCGTATTTGGGAGTTCATCTTGCCCACTGTCTATAGGTGTTTCGATGAATTAAAAAATAGAATGGCGAATCAAATATAAATAGGACTTTTTTATAAGCGCCAGAAAAATTCACACAGACGATCTTATTTTTCCATACAGTCTCCTGAAAGGGAAACACATTTTTCCAGTGGACAGGCAATTTATTGATTCCATGTCCGTAAAGTGAAAGTGCTTGTGACAGCTCTCTGTTGCGCACCAACACTTCGACAGCGCCATCGCCGTCAAATCTGTGTCCTCCGACTGCCTCAAAAGTTCCTATAGTGGTGCAAACAAATGGAAATCACTGTGCCTTAAGTCAAGACTGTAGGGTAGCTTTGTAGGGTCGAGTGTTATCAGCAAGCATGATCACATCCCGGATTGGAAATGCGCTCCTTTTTATCTCACGGTATGCACATTCCGTTTGGTCTAAAGGTTGGTAATAATATGCAACGTTCATAGTACAACGTTCGTAGAGAAAAACTATGAGAAGAACATCTTTAAAATAAAAAAAAGACTTACAAGAACCTTCCATGCATAGAGACGGTTTTTGTCTTTAAAAGGTGCAGCGTCCTTGCGCCATTCAATGCTGCTTTCTTTTTACTCGGGCGTATAATAGTACAACCACGTTTCATTGTAGATCACAGTCCGATGCAAAAATGTTGACCTTCAGTTTGGTAACGTGTCAGTAGCCGTTTCCACTCCTCGAGACGATGTGGCGAGAAGTCGAGGTATCCCACCTTTCGGACATTCTGAAATCCGAGTTTGTCAGCAATGATCGACTGATCAGTACCGTAGCTTAGGCCAGCCTCAGTAGGTACCTCAGCTGTTGTTATTCGGCGGTCATCTTTAGTAAGCAGGCAAACAATGCGAATATTCTCATCGGTCATGTTGGTCCTCGGCCGACGTCGGTAAGCTGCACTCTCAGCTGTTTCTCGCCTCGCAAAAACTGTTTTGGCCACGCATACATTTGAGCCGTTGTAGGATGTTGTGCCTTAACTGTGGCGCAAGTCTTTTTCAAAAATTCGGACGGTTTTACGCCCTGTCTTATGATAAACTTGATTACAGGGCGTTGCACGACTGACGACGGTTACTCTCGTTCTGACATTGCGATTTTGACTAATAGAAACAGTACGACGAATTTCTAGCTTCTAGTTGCCGAGAACACTCACTGGAAACGAAAGCTGCAATGGGAAAGGTTTGCGCAGCTCTCCGTTTACAAAAAGGCGTGTAAAACAAAAAATATGGTTTGTACTTGATTCACCCTCGTAAATGTAAATACAGAAAACTGCAAACAGTCATTTTTTGAAACAGTTATTTATTCCCTGAACCGGTTCTAGAACCTTTTTCAGGCTCATCTTCGGATGGTGTACAGGAAGTTACATAGGTGTTTCAAAGCGTCATGCTGGATGCTGGCTATGTGACAGTGTTATAAACAATAGTCATGGCGATGCATTACAGCATGTTCCTTCATCTTGTCACAGAGCCAGCACCTAGCGTTACGCTTTGAAATAGCTGTGTAACATCTTGTACACCATCCAAAGATGAGTCTGAAAAGATTCGAAAACCGGTTCATGGGATAAATAACTATTTAAAAAAAGTGATTGGCGGCAGTTTTCTGTATTTACATTGAAAAACCGGTCACGCGTTCTTAAACATACGTTGTGGATAAGCTTAACCTTTGTAAATAAGTTCCCTTCAAAATGAAATTAGTTTTGTGCGCCTAGCTTGAGTCATAACCACAGAAATGCACAACTGCAATCGGGTTCAGGATGGCCTCGATATTGGAGCGTTCAAAGAGTACAAGTGAGGCCACCGACATCGAGGCGGTCTGCCGAGCATTTGCGAGCTTCACGCACCACAGCCCTGCACTCAGTATCAACTTATTGCTACGTTTCGGTATCGGACATTATCTGATCCCATCATCACATGTTTCGATACCAGAAGAATTTATTTAAAAAAACACTGAAACACCAGATTCTTGCGCTTTCCTTCACAGCAAGTAAAACAATCACCAACCTCCTGAAGTCATTGTCCAGTCAGATGCAACAATGTTATTCCACATAACAAGGCCCTCCTCCACACAGAAATACGGCGCAAAGTCCGTGCGACGTGGCGACAGAGGACGTTACGCAACGATGATGAAACTTGGTATTAAATAATTCGATTCGCGAGAATAAGAACCTGATCTGGCTCATTAAACGGTTTGCAGAGCGCTTTTCAGAGATCGTTCTGGATTAACACTTCGCTGCTAGACTTCACAGTGGAGAATTATTTGGAGACTTTCCGCTGCATCTCTGAGGTCTCGGAAGTCATTGAGTACTTCGTTTTCGAGTGCGTTCATCATCAGTGGCTCGTAGCCCGAGGTGTGAGCACAACCGGCAGACGCGCTGCGCAGTGCCCTTCACATCGATGCTGCCGCCCACAGGGGCTGCCGTGCGACTACTGCACGCAGTCCATCCACGCCACAGATAGAATCCACTGCTAAGGGACACACACTACAACACCGCCTCCACAGTCCATCTTTCAATGTTCCGTTTGGCGCAGAGTAACACAAAATAAGCACTGGAAAGCGATCCTGTCAGTATTTATAAATGTAGAGGAATTATTATTCTTTCATTATATGAATTGTAGAAGTCACAATTACAACATGGGACCAATCCGTAAGTAATATCGAGCACGTCATTCGTGGAAGACAAAGAGTGGTCTACAAAATAAGGTAACGTTGCTTGGAAATGACAGTTTTTTCCTAAGTTTACGTATTACAGTGATGTCAGATAACATAAATAAATCCTTTATTTATTTTTTAAAGTACTTATATGAACAGAATTTTCGGCTCTATAAATAGATCACTGAGAGGATACAGTGTCTCGTGTTTACACAAACATTTAGACTTCCGATTTCCGTTAAAAATTCATTTTAGTAATTAAGTTATTACAGCTTTTTATTTATAAAGGTAAATTTCATATATTAAACAGAACTACGTATCTTCATTATAATGTTTATCTTTATTATATTTTCGTATTATACATATCTTTCAGTATTAGAAGAAAAAGCTTCACTACTTTTACTTTATGTACGTCCATCATTATAGAAACCAATGATTTTAGTTCAAGCCACGAATTTATGCTTTTACATTGTTCCTCTTATTTTGTGTGTTAAGGTTCAAAGCAGTTGCGACAAAGTCTTACAAAATGACAGTGGTCTGTCTTTGCAATCAGCAAACTGACAACGTCTTTGGGAATTGCATGTTGACATCATATCTCACTTCTTGGAATACCCTTTTTGGTGCTGATAATTGACGTCCCCCTCTCCCGTTGGTAGCCATTTTCACATACTGGACAGCAAGTCTTCATCGGAACTCTAATAGGACCAGAGATATTGCTCCATGTACCATGCGGTATATCATCCAGCTGTTCACGACAGCCACATCCATTATTCTTGTAAAGAGAGCCCACTACCATTTCTAGCCACGTAAGGAAGTGGTATATTTCCCAACAAGCCAGTCATGGTCTATTCATCTCACATTTGCATTGTAATTCCTTACGAGCTACGGCTGTCGAATGTTGGTTTCGCGCGTAGCTATTCTATCCCACCTACTCGCCGAAGCGCGTGGCTCCACAGTATCAAAACTGCTGCCAATACAGATGCATTTATTATCATTCCATCTGACAAACAGGAATTCACCACTTGTGTCAAAGTCAAAGTCATACGTGCCACGAGCAAACATTCCGATTGTTTTGTTTCTTTATGAGGGCACTTTTCAGTTCTGTTTTCTCGCATTGCACCTGTTGCCTTAAATCTAATGTTTCGCAGATGCAGCAAGAGAGCTCGACTAGTGAAGTAGTTGTCGAAGTAAATAGTATGACCCTGAGGATTTTCATCTACTAAAGAGTAATTAGCCCTGTTCTAGATCCAAGGTTCTAGGTCAGTATTTTTATTTGTCACTTCCTTGCCACATTACAAATCAAAATTGAACCAGTAACCATTAGAAGCACACAATGCTCCAATGGAATGGGCTTGTCTCAAATGAACTGTTTTGGTGTGTGGTGACCGGAATACTTTACAATCATGTTATCGACACTCAAGTTTTCGCAAATATACAAAACTGCTGGAAGGACTCGTTCATCTTAGTAATTAGTGGCCTAACCTTGAACGCTCTACCACATCTGTTGCCTTGAGCTTGATCGTTATCATTGAAGTTAATTAGAGATTTTACCTTCTAATATCTATTCCGCGACATAGCTTCCTGGACGATTTCCAGTCCTTTGTCATTGTCTTCAGACCAATTACGTGTTTTCGATGTAATCCGTGGTACCCTCACAAAAGTACTAAGCCTAGGAATACTCTCAGTTCTCCAGCGTCAAAAGAGAAATCATATACGTTTTTAGAACAACTTGCATATTGCACTGATTCTCTCACGATATAATCAAATGCATTGTTGAAATTCATGATATTTTCCCCAACCTCAAATGGCATGAGATCTTTTCTTTTTTTCATTTCTTCTAGAGCTGCATAAGCTAAAACATCATTTTTAGGACTTGAAGTATGTACTAGCTTCATTGTACTGTAAGCCGGCAGTTGGCTGTAAGGTTTCTTCTGTTTTCTTGAGTTTACCCTATTTCGTTAGCCCCAGTCCAAAACACGTGTTTTCAGTTGCGCCATTATCAGCTTCATCTTCAGTTGTTAAAGCATCATTATCCGGAGGAACAACAACCACATTTAAGTTTTTATTCATCAATAAGTCCTTCAAAATTATCATGATTTATAACGTCTAAAACTTCATCCACTGCAATGTCTTTAAACACTACCAACTCACCAACTCCATCACTCGAACTGATTGCTATTGCTGTTTTTATTACACCTGGATCAGCACACAGTACTGTTTCCTCCCAGAGATGGAAAAAGAGATCGATTGTCTAAGTTTGCTAAACAACAATGTTGGCCAATAACGGCAAACCATTTTTTGCTATATTATTGTTTGAACGTTTTCCTGCACAACCAGTCAACAGATACTAAGAAGTAATAAGATAAACATAGAAATGATATAGAAAGTAACGTGCTGCATTTGCGGCAGTTGTGGTCTCGTTTTGAAATGTAAGAAAAATCGCATTGTTTGTACATTTACTAATACAAAATTTACAACACCCCTTTCTGGGATGGCGGCAGTCAAGTTCGTTCTTCATAATTTCTGTGCTTCGGCTATTTTATCATATACCAATCCTTCGGGAGTTTCTAGTGTTTGTTTCGGCGGTTTTGGTGACCGAATGTATTCATTCCGTCATCCCACTATTGATTCCGTGCGCCGTCCTTCCCATTCGCTAGTTTAGGTGTTTTCTAAGCGCGTCCCTTAGTGGTTGCCATCATTTCGGAGCTCTACTCGCCTGGTACTGTTAATTGTTAGTAATTGGAGGTGACGATCATTCAGTCCAACTGTAGTACCTATGTTGTTCGTGAGTTACGCAGTTGATGTCAGCCGTTGACACTGCGAAGACGTCCCGAGGTGAATGGGTATTGTTACTTAGGTAATGGGCTTATTTCGTCCAATCGACCTCTGTCGGTGTTGGTGGTAGGAGCAGTGCAAGCAGCCTAGATAGTGTTACCATTACGGTATTGTGGTATCCTGGAGGGTTGGGAAATATTTTTCGTCACAGTTGTGTCCAGTACATGATTTTGGTGGTGTGCAGTGGGATCCTTATACAGTCACGTCCAGTCTCTTTCCTAGGTCGAAGAATTTGAATCCCTTGGGGTTTACCTGCCAAGAGTGCTACGCAAGATACTTTGCATTTAGGTTGCCACTCAAGAATATTTCGCTATCACCTTGAAATGTAGCTAAAAATCGTCCTTCAGCAGTTGAACTCTGGATCTGAGATAGGCAGACATAAACTTCATTTGGCCTTGCATTGTGTTCAAAGGTTACTGCCGACGTTTCAAGGCTTCTTGCGTGGGAGACGTCGACGAACAAAAATTACCGTCCCTCCTCCCATGCTTCTCCCGTCTGCTCGATAGCAAATCACGTTGCGAAGTTTCGAGGTGTCTTGATTCTTTGGATGTGTTTCTAATACACTACGTGATCTAAAATATCCGGACACCCTCAAAAAGACACGTTTTCCATGTTAGGTGCCTTGAACTGCCACCTACTGCCATGTACTCCATATCAGCGACCTCAGTAGTCATTAGACATCGTGAGCGAGCAGAATGGGGCGCTCCACGGAACTCACGGACTTCGAACGTTGTCGGGCGATTGGGTGTCACTTGTGTCATACGTCTGTACGCGAGATTTCCACACCCCTAAACATCCCTGTTTCCGATATGATAGTGAAGTGGAAACGTGAAGGGGCACGCACAGCACAAAATCGTACAGGCCGACCTCGTCTGTTGACTGACAGAGACCGCCGACAGTTGAAGAGGGTCGTAGTGCGTAACAGGCAGACATCTATCCAGACCATCACACAGGAATGCCAAACTGAATCAGGATCCACTAGAAGTACTATGACTGTTAGGCGGGAGGTAAATGGTTCAAATGGCTCTGAGCACTATGAGACATAACTTCTGAGGTCATCAGTCCCCTAGAACTTAGAACTATTCTAACCTAATGAACCTAAGGACATCAGACACATCCATGCCCGAAGCAGGATTCGAACCCGCGACCGTAGCGGTCGTGGGAGGTAAGAAAACTTGGATTTGATGGTCGAGCAGCTGCTCATAAACCACACATCACGCCAGTAAATGTCAAACGACGCCTCGCTTGGACGCCTCGCTTGGTGTAAGTACTGCAAACATTACACGATTTAACAATGAAAAAACGTTGTGTGGAGTGAGGAATCATGGTACACTATGTGGCGACCGATGGCAGGGTATGAGTACAGCCAACGCCTGGTGAACATCTGCCTGCGTGTGTATTGCCAACAGTAAAATTCGGAGGCGGTTGTGTTATGGGCGGGTCGTGTTTTTCATGGAGGGGGCTTGCACCCCTTGTTGTATTGCGTGGCACTGTCACAGCACAGGCCTACACTGATGTTTTAAGCACCTTCTTGGTTCCCAGTGTGAAGAGCAATTCAGGGGTGGCGATTGCATCTTTCAACACGATCGAGCACCTGTTCATAATGCACGGCCTGTGGCCGTTGGTTACATGACATTAGCGTCACTGTAATGGACTAGTCTGCACAGAGTCCTGACCTGAATCCTGAAGAACACCTTTGGGATGTTTTGGAACGCCGACTTTTTATCACACCTCACCGACCGACATCGATACCTCTCCTCATTGCAACACTCCGTGAAGAACGGGCTGGCATTCACCAAGAAATCTTCCAGCACCTGATTGAACGTATGCCTGCGAGAGTGGAAGCCGTCATCAAAGCTAAGGATGGGCGAACACCATTTTGCATTCCAGCATTACCGATGGAGGTCGCCACGAACTTATAAGTCATTTACAGCCAGGTGTCCGGATACTTTTGATCACATAGTGTATGAGCAAGATGTGTCTTACTGAGAAGTAAAAAGATCTAATTCTTGTTTCTTGTTGGTGATTCCTTTAGCATTCCACATAACTATTCGCAGGTCCATCCTTTTATTTCCATGGTAAGCTTTTACTATGATAGAAAGGTACTGCTTTGGCCAAGCTCAGTAATATAGTTATCATGTAGGGCGCTTCTCGTCCTGAAACTGTCGAGGACGTCACTCTTTTCTCAAATGAACGTCATCAGATTGGCTGGATTACGTCTTGATAACATCAGGTTTAAATGGCTCTGAGCACTATGGGATTTTACTTCTGAGGTCATCAGTCCCCTAGAACTTAGAACTACTTAAACCTAACTAACCTAAGGACATCACACACATCCATGCCCGAGGCAGGATTCGAACCTGCGACCGTAGCGGTAGCGCGGTTCCAGACTGTAGCGTCTAGAACCGCTCGGCCTCCCCGGCCGGCTGATAACATCAGGGAAATTGGGCATTCGGAGGTGGTGCCCTTGACGTCCACAGATTATTTTTGCACTCTCTAACCTGCATCGCAGAGCCATCATTCGAAATGGGTGGTAAAGTACGGGAAGTCTTACTCTGTGCTCTTTTTTCATCAAGTGCAAGCTTCCATGCATTGCTAAGTCCATAGCCAGTGTGTCTATTGAAGTTTTTGTCACATCGTCTTTCACTGTTTTTTCTAATCAGAGAGTACCAATGGTTCAAAGCGTGGGCCAGAATTCTCAAATGTTCAAACATAACCTTGTGTTTATTTAGGCGGCTATGCGCAGCCACCACTTATTTTTCAAAATTCCAGTACTTCGGTTGGCGCTGATTTTCTAGCCACTAATTGGCCAGCGCCCTTATTGGCTTCTCCATGTAACTGCTATTACAGTCACCACGAATGTTATACACTGCGATAACAATGGGATACCTCCTAAAACTGCGTCGGACCTCCTTTTGCCCGGCGTAGTGTGAAAGGTCTCTGTTGGATTCCTTTCATGTTTGATTTCTTACATCTGTTGTCATTTATGGAATAAATTCCTCTTCAAAATTTACTGTGGCGTTTCTGACTATCTGGGAGGAGACTGAGTAGTGGAACGTGTTACTTTTACACGTAAACAAGAACGATCTGTCACACTACTACACTTTAAAATACAGTTTATATGTAATTTATGTCACACAGTCTCATACGGAACCTACATCCGCTTTCTTTTATATACTGTATATGATTAGATACTGTCATCTCCCTTCCCTTCTGTGTGAGAGGATGAATGATCAAATGTGTTTGTAGTTGCATGCTTGAGGGTAGCAGACAAGGCTGTCTGCTAGAGAACAGTAGGACCAACGTCGGAACAGGTAGCTACGCTTTCTTAAAGCAGAGAGGTTTCTATCCTTAGTATGGTTCTGTCCGTCCATTGTCATGCTGGTATAGCAAGCTGCCTCTCTGGCCACTTCCGTTTGTCTTTGTGAGCCACCCTCAGGAAGCACGCTGGGCAGTAGGCAGTTGCAGTCTGGCGGTGGCGAGCGTCTGAAGTGGTAAGATCTCCGGCTAAGCGCGTGTCTGCTAAGTCCATAGGACAATGGATTTGTTAAGTTCAGCCTAACTGAAAATTTAATCATCTTTATTTCGGGTTTAGCTCTAAAATATCTAAGGTTATCTTAAATTGCAGCATAGTGTAATTCTCGTGTGAAGTTCATATTAGTTTCCGTTTGTTGCTTTGTTACTACTTTGTGAGTAAAGTGGAACCACGTGTTGATCAGTAACTCTAACTAAGTTCATCAATCTTAAATGTGAATGCTTGTGTGATTATAACGTCTCGTCTTGACAATATTTTACAATATAACAACTTTTCTTTATGTTCAACTCACGTGGAGTGTACTTTGCGAGACCAGTACCACGTGCTTATATAACTGTTTGACCCATCAGGTTAATAATAAGACGTTAGTAACCAGTTCAAGGTTTTTCTTTTGTCAATTGCTTTTCGATCGAATTTATTTTAATTATCAAAATTACTGTGGAGTTATACGCTTTCTGTAAACCAAGTTGACCACGTGGAGCATGTGGTGTAATCATCAAAGTAGCCTTCAGCTATTCCTTTTGGGAAGATTTTACAAAGAGTTAATATGAATTTAGTATACCAGTGTGTGGTAATTACATGACGGACAGGATTGTGTTACGAACGTAATTTCTTTGGGTGAAAACTGAATCTGTTGGTTGTGGTTAATTTCTCCTTGCTTATGTTTCAACGTTCTTTGGGTGTTGTTTTGTGAATGCAGGGTTGTATGCAGTCTCCCAATCTTGGCTCCATATTTGATGTGTTCCGTAAGATTAAAATCTCACATTTTTACAATCCTTAAACAAGGCACCAGCTCAGTTATAACTCACGTATAATATGCTGAAATTTCAATGAACAATTTTAAAATAAATTTCCAAATATAAACTGATTTCTTTCTTTTTATTTAAATTCTCCTTTTTATATATAGATATATTACCGGTTGTTGTATGACTGTAAAAGATTATAATCAATGTTAGTCTGTTTGGGAATTTGGTAAACTTAGACTAGATACCTGATGAAACAGTTGCCCAGTAATCCACGGTTAACGTCCCCAGACAGATCACGGCTTTTAACCCACTTTCATTGTCAATTAGCACCGATATCAGCATACCAAATTAACGTTACAACATTACAGAGCAGCTAAGAAAATTAAAGTTACGACATTACACATGGCGACCCTGTTCTGTGATTCCGCTAGACTCTGGAATCTCTGAGACGTTAGATTGCAAGCGTTGTATAATCTTAATTTTTTTTCCTTGCAGCACTCAAACAACTTCTGCGTTGTTTCTGAGGAGACTTTCTAAAGATTCACTGCGTTGTTGAGCGGCGTTGTGTTGTTTGTCTTGTTGTTTTGTTTTCTACATTTGTGTGTTTTATATGTGTATGTGGTTTTTTTTCTCGCTTGTAAATTCCACTGTTTCGATCAAAGATAAAAAATTGTTTTGCGTGTGAAAAAGTGAGTACTAGGTTGGGTACCTTTCGTGTAACTGTCGAAATTTTTGGGGGATACATTTACTGTGATTAGTGTGTTGCGTACTGGGTATAAATTGAACGAATGCAGACACGTAACCAAACTAAAAGTAAGCGGTCCGACAACTTAAGCAACATGGACCAAGGGGATAATTTGATTTCGAATGTTAACGCGTCGGGCGGTTCCGAAAATGCAATGGGAAATACTTCAGACGAAATGCAGAACAGCACGAACGGGCTCACATCAGAGCCACAAATTAATTTGCCTCCTACTAACCAAAATGATTTGGCAGAACTCATGAAAGCCTTATTGCAACAAAATAAAGAAAACGCACAGAAATCAGAAAAATCGTTCCGAGAACAAAAAGAATCATCCGAAAAATCGATCCGCGAGCTAGGGGAACAAATGACGCAGAAATCTGAAAAATCAATCCGAGAGCTAGGCGATCAAATGACGCAGAAATCTGAAAAATCGATCCGCGAGCTAGGCGAACAAATAGACGAAAAACTAATCCAGCAGACAAATAAAGTCGACAAGTCGATGCAGAGAGTGTCCGATGATATCTCACAAAGAATAAACAATCTGGCAAGTGAAATAAAAAGTGATATTATGAAAGAATTAGGCCGTACATTTGAACAAATCGATGATCGTCTGCAAGCCTTAGAACAGAGCAAGCGGAGTCGCGATGCCGAATCTAAAGAAAGCGAAAAACGGCTACTTAGGAATTTCCAAGAGCTGAGGGAAGAATGCCAAAGGGAATATCAGCAGGTACTCTCGAGGGTCCAAGAGGCAGAAACGCATTGTCCCACGTCCGTTAGCAACACAATAGCGGACAACAGTTTAGCGATCCACGCGTTGGAACAGCAAGTAGAACAATTGAAACAGACTGGGGCGGAGGACAAGAGACAAATAGATGATAAGATTGCGGCATTAGCGGACATTGTAGGCACGATGAAGCTGACGGAAAGCGAGAACAATACTACACCGGTAGCGGCCGCAGAGACCGAAGAAGTGCGTTCGCTTCTGAGATTTCAGAAGGGACAATTCGAAGTGAACAGGCAACACAAGGCTGTAACAGGCGAATTACAAGAGCGCGTGGCGCATCTGGAAAACCGCATGGCGTGTGATTCCGAACTCGCCAATAGCAGTAAAAATAGCCGTACGAACAGTGCAGAGAGGGACTCCGGCCACGAGGGAGATTTTGACGACAGGGAAGAATGTAATTTGAGGTGCAGACATGAGAAAAATAGAAACATTCAAGGGCCTCGACAGGAGGAAATGCGGGGATTTGATTTCAAACATTTCCTTACGGTAAGAAAGTTTGAGATATTCCGAAATTCGCAAAAAGGAATACATCCACGAACATGGCTCGAGCAATTTGAGTTCTGTCTTCCTCCCGACTGGGCAAGTTCACATAAGATAGAATATATGTGTGGCTATTTGGAAGGCGAACCGGCGATTCGCATGAGGTCGGCAGCGCGTCACTGCAACTCCACTCGGGAGTTTCGACAAGCCTTTCTCTCCGCCTATTGGTCGGAAGCGGCACAAGATAGGGTCAAACATGGCATAATTATGCTGCCAAATTTGAACCAGTCTGGTTTCGGCAGCCCTGCACGCCTATTCGACCACATGCTGCATGCAAATCAATTTTTATACGATCCATACGGGCCTGCGGAACTAATTAGGATATGCATCACCAAATTGCCGATGCACTTGCGGCACGTCATTCTTGCGGGACGATGCAAGAGGACGTGGAAACACTTAAGACGCTTCTCCAAGAGTTGGAATACAATACAGGAGAATGCCCGCCTAATCAGGCACAAAGTTATTACGGGACACAGCAGCGCGACCGCAGTCGTGGCCGTATTACTAATCAACGGCGTGACTGGTCGTCGCGACGCGAACGGAACAATAATCGGGACCGGCCGTATAGAAACTGGGGTGACAGTCGCGAACACAGGTGTAACAACAGAAATGATCGAGGACGTAGACAAGATCGTGAACGCAACAGGTACGGCAACCAGCATCGTTACTACGATGAACACAGTGGGAGTAGGATTGTAGGCGGAGCCCCACATGATGTTGAAATTCGGCCGGCCAACCCTAGACATAATCCAGTAAATGGAAATGAACGAAACCGGCAATGACAAATGATCAGCCCAGAAGGCGCCAATCGGAACAAATGAGCGACATGGCAAATGAGTACATAGGGTTTATAGTGAAGAGAAACAATTGATTAGTTTAAATTTGTGACATATGCATTTTGAATAATACGTTGGTAAAAATAATGATAAAGATGTTTCTATGTGATGTTTCTAGCTTTTTTTTTTTCCTTGTGCAATTAGGATTTAGGTTGGTTCTAATGTGAACATAAAAGGTTTCCTTGTGAACGAGTGAAATGCTGTTTGTTTTTTTTTTTTTTTTTGTAAATTGAAAAGAGTCGCTCCTGAGGGAAGCAAGATCTGTGTTGAATTAATGCAAAACTCAGGGGAATATCCGATCTGTGGGTATTATGGGTCTGGCAAACCCAGGTCCCCAGCTGTTAGTAGCCTTGTTTCCGATTTTCTGCTTTCAGTGCTACTATCTATCTATTACTATTCTATATCTGTCAGTATAAATGAGGATCTCTTACTATAGTATGCGTGCTGTATGAATATTTTAAGACAGGAGAACTCTGAGAAAGGAATGAGTAAATCTGGAATCTTGAAAACAGGACGCGATAATACGATTGTTTAACCATTGGCTTCCCAATATGCGATGATATGTTAATATTGATGATATATGTCTTTTTTGTTCTTTATAGCTGAGTACGGAAAGTGCTGTCTGTGGATTTCGTAAGTAGATTGATTCCCTTCAAGGTGAAAGAAGAATTGTGGTTTGTGTAATTTACGTGGCTCTGAAATATTATTGTGGTAGTCAAATACGAGCAGCTTTTCAGCAAATGGAGAATGGAACGGAAATATGTATCCTTTTTGTAGTCTTGATTGATGTTGAGCCAAAACCTAAAAAATTATTCTGCGTTAATACTTGTCCTAGAAAAGCGACGTTTATGTGTTTTGCTGATGCTGTGAGCATTACAGCTTACTGTTTTCGCTGGTGCGGGATGCACTGCAGCCTATATGATTTGTACTGAGGAAATTTCCCTCTTGAAGGTAGAGGATGATTAAATAATTTTGATTATGGGACCGAAGGAAAGCTTGGTTTAAGGTCATAAGGATGAAGCAAAACATTTGTCATTTAAACTACAGGAGGATTCGGATCTTTTGTGTCTGTTGTGAGTTCAACATGTTAAGATGAAACTGTTTTACAGAATAGAGGTGACCACAATTTTGCCATTCATGAGAAATGAGTCCAGAATAACCACCACAGGCGAAATAACTGATTTGGAAGCGAAAGGTAACTTAAAGAAGGGACGAAATGGGTAAGAAAATGTAGTATAACCTGTATAATTAAAATATTTTTACCGTTCTCAGAGCCATCTGTGTGATTAATTCTTGTGATAACGTAATTTTAGATGAAATTTTCTTACTGTTTTATGTGTGAATATATGAGTATGATAAATGTATAATTGCGAGTCTCTTTTCAGGTGTGAGAACTGGTATAAATGTTTTGGTGTGTAAATAACCATTGTTCTTTTTACTGTGTATGTTTAAGGAAAGTTTCTCCATATTTATTATGTGACAAGACGTATGCCGCGAGCGTCAAGAAGAGGACGAATTAGAACAATGTTGTAGTGGTATATACACGGTGTTGAAATAGCACTGAAGTAGCTTGTGGGCTTAACTAGTAGTGGATAGAAACAGAATATTGAGTAATGCATGTTTATGGGTAGTTAGTTTGTAGAATAGACAACAGGTGTGCATGTATGTGTGTGTAAATAACATGTGAACCCTATGCTGTCCTGACCTATACTTGCACAAGGCATGATCCTATTCATTTTAGTGAATTAATAAGTAGCATTGGATTTATTAAAACGTAAGTGAACCACATTAGTGATGTGGATTTAAATATTATATTGACAGTTCATTTAATTTTTTATTTTTTTTACATTGTAAAGTCATTTCACTTTTATTTTTTTTTACATTGTCAAGTCATTTAAATTTTATTTTATATTGTCGATTCATCTTATTATTTTTATAAAAAAAAAATTAAGTCTCACTTTGTTCTTAAAAATTGTGAAAGACAATACTAAGTGGTATTATGTATGACATTGTGTAATCACATAACTACGATAAAAAAATTTTCTGTGAATGCAGTTGAGAACGTGAAAGCAAACCGGCTAAACTCTTACGAGACAGCGGGAGCAGCCGGACTAGTTGTAAACTGGCGGGTTTCCCAGCGGGGGACGCTGTCAACCGGGCCACTTCGGGAGCGCGGTCGACCACAAAAGAAGGGCATGAGGCAAACACTTTCCCTTGCACCTGGAGCTAATGGGCGGCCGCCCCGTGCGACCCTTCCTGAAGGCGACGACCTGAGATGGGCGAGCGGTCCACCGCGCGGAAATCCATCTGCTGGCAACGCACCACACGCACGCGACCGTGACGAGACGGCCGCGGAGAAACAACACAAGGGGCGTGGAGCCTTTTGACACATACTGTCCAGAGAAACTGGCAGACTTCAACGACGCCTATCAACATCTCCTGGCGGATACCCACTGTCAAGCGACAGTAAATCATGGTTCGATGTTCTCTGGTCGCTAAGGGTGGCACAAAAGAAGAGCCATTAAGTGTCATCCTTGCCCAGGAATATCAACCTGGCGTGTCAATCGAGGATACCGCACGAATTTGACAACACAAACATGGAACCAAATCGAGATGTACGTGACACAGACCACCAAGAGAAACTTCATGAGAGGGCAGAGACGGCGGGATTGCACGCAACAGATGGACAAAAATCCCTACTGACAGCTGCGACGACGCACCCCCTTCCCCTCCCCTTATACTGTGCCACGGAACAGTGGAACTAGTGAGTGTATCAGTGAACAGTGATTATACGGTTCTTAGTTCAATGCATATACGTGTGTTTCTGTCACAGAATCTTTGACTCGTGTGTTTTGCAGGGATTCGATTTATTGGTGTTTACTAGACTGACTCTTGTATTTTGCAGGTGTTCTATTTATTAATTTTTTTTTAGACTTTGACTCTCGTATTTTGCAGGTGTTCTATTTATTAATTTTTTTTAGACTTTGACTCTCGTATTTTGCAGGTGTTCTATTTATTGTTTATTTTAGACTTTGACTCTTGTATTTTGCAGGTGTTTTATTTATTGGTGTTTTTTATTAGATATTGACTATCGTACTGTTTTATTGATCAATGTTTGTTCTTGTGTGATGTATTAGATTTGTGTTATTTTGTTTCGTAAATTCATTCATGTGGCATTGCTTCGTTTATCAGTCAGATTGCTATTCATTCTCATTGGACTGTGATCGATTAGCCTTTGCATGGGGCATATTTATAGTGAGGAACCCCTTAAGGGTAACAATCACATAATTAATTGTATTTTCAGTATAATGACACAGTGCTCATTGTTTGCTAACTAACTGAAATATAGTAGAGTGACTAAATTAATGCCAAATAATTATGTTAATTCTACAAATTATTAGTTTTATAAGATATAGAATTTTTTTTGCGATAACCACTTTGTAAAACATGTTTTTTTTCTTATCAATTTTTGCTTTTGCGGATTGTGCATTGCAATGTTCTGCTTTATAATGCTGATGTTATTTCATGTTCTTTTTTTAATTGCTATTTTAATAAATTTTACTTGTTAATAAACAGTCATAAATTTTCCTGTGATCGGTTGGCTCTTGCAATGAGCAAATACTGGTGAACTCCATAAGGGTAACAACCAGAAATTGTTTTCATATTAATGACACAGGAACCATTGTTTTTACTTGCTGACCGAATTAGGTCTACACTATCTTTTAAATAGGTGTCACAGATTGTGTCCTTTTTTTCTGTTTGAAATTAGTAGATTTTAAAGATTTGTTGAAATTATTGTGTTTTAGCAAGTAGCTGGTGACCTTTTGTCTTTCTTTTTTTTACATTTTTGGTTTAAGTAGGGTGTGAGAAGCCTGCTTGGGAATGTCCTAGCATGGCCAGAAAATTCCCTGCACAGTCTTTTCCCGGAGCGTTGGGGTTATGAAAGGTCTCTGTTGGATTCCTTTCATGTTTGATTTCTTAAATCTGTTGTCATTTATGGAATAAATTCCTCTTCAAAATTTACTGTGGCGTTTCTGACTATCTGGGAGGAGACTGAGTAGTGGAACGTGTTACTTTTACACGCAAACAAGAACGATCTGTCACACTACTACACTTCAAAACACAGTTTATATGTAATTCGTGTCACACAGTCTCATACGGAACCTACATCCGCTTTCTTTTATATACTGTATATGATAAGATACTGTCATCTCCCTTCCCTTCTGTGTGAGAGGCTGAATGATCAAATGTGTTTGTAGTTGCATGCTTGAGGGTAGCAGACAAGGCTGTCTGCTAGAGAACAGTAGGACCAACGTCGGAACAGGTAGCTACGCTTTCTTAAAGCAGAGAGGTTTCTATCCTTAGTATGGTTCTGTCCGTCCGTTGTCATGTTGGTATAGGAAGCTGCCCCTCTGGCCACTTCCGTTTGTCTTTGTGAGCCACCCTCAGGAAGCACGCTGGGCAGTAGGCAGTTGCAGTCTGGAGGTGGCGAGCGTCTGAAGTGGTAAGATCTCCGGCTAAGCGCGTGTCTGCTAAGTCCATAGGACAATGGATTTGTTAAGTTCAGCCTAACTGAAAATTTAATCATCTTTATTTCGGGTTTAGCTCTAATATATCTAAGGTTATCTTAAATTGCAGCATAGTGTAATTCTCGTGTGAAGTTCATATTAGTTTCCGGTTGTTGCTTTGTTACTACTTTGTGAGTAAAGTGGAACCACGTGTTGATCAGTAACTCTAACTAAGTTCATCAATCTTAAATGTGAATGCTTGTGTGATTATAACGTCTCGTCTTGACAATATTTTACAATATAACAACTTTTCTTTATGCTTTTCTTTATGTTCAACCCACGTGGAGTGTACTTTGCGAGACCAGTACCACGTGCTTATATAACTGTTTGACCCATCAGGTTAATAATAAGACGTTAGTAACCAGTTCAAGGTTTTTCTTTTGTCAATTGCTTTTCGATCGAATTTATTTTAATTATCAAAATTACTGTGGAGTTATACGCTTTCTGTAAACCAAGTTGACCACGTGGAGCATGTGGTGTAATCATCAAAGTAGCCTTCAGCTATTCCTTTTGGGAAGATTTTACAAAGAGTTAATATGAATTTAGTATACCAGTGTGTGGTAATTACATGACAGACAGGATTGTGTTACGAACGTAATTTCTTTGGGTGAAAACTGAATCTGTTGGTTGTGGTTAATTTCTCCTTGCTTATGTTTCAACGTTCTTTGGGTGTTGTTTTGTGAATGCAGGGTTGTATACAGTCTCCCAATCTTGGCTCCATATTTGATGTGTTCCGTAAGATTAAAATCTCACATTTTTACAATCCTTAAACAAGGCACCAGCTCAGTTATAACTCACGTATAATATGCTGAAATTTCAATGAACAATTTTAAAATAAATTTCCAAATATAAACTGATTTCTTTCTTTTTATTTAAATTCTCCTTTTTATATATAGATATATTACCGGTTGTTGTATGACTGTAAAAGATTATAATCAATGTTAGTCTGTTTGGGAATTTGGTAAACTTAGACTAGATACCTGATGAAACAGTTGCTTAGTAATACAAGATTAACCTCCCCAGACAGCTCACAGCTTTTAACCCGCTTTTATTCTACTATTAGCACCCGATTTCAGCATAGCACAATTAATGTAGCAATATTACAAGTGCAGCAGCTTCAAGTGACGTGGACTCAACAAGTGATTGGGAGCCCCCTGCAGAAATAATGAACAATACTGCCTCTACAGTCATCCATAATTGCGAAAGTGTTGCTCGTGCAGAATTTTGTGTACGAAGTGACCTCTCGAGTATGTCCCATAAATATTTGATGGGACTTATGTCGGGCAACCTGGGTGGTCAGATCATTCGCTCAAATTGTCCAGAGTGTTCTTCAAACTAATAGCGAACAATTGTGGCCCAATGACATTGCGCATTGTCACCCAAAAAAATTGCATCGTTGTTTGGGAATATGAAGTCTGTGGGTGGCTGCAAATAGTCTCCAAGTTGCCTCACGCAACCGTTTTCACTTAATGATCGGCTCATGTGGCCAGAGAACGCAGACCACTCCATGTAAACACAGCCCACATCATTTTGGAGCCATCGCCAGCTTGAACAGTTCCTTGTTCACAACCTGGATTCACAGTTTCGTGAGTACTGCGCCACACTCGAACCCTACCATCAGCATTTACCAACTGAAATCGGGAGTCATCTTACCAGGCCACCGTTCTCCACTCGTCTAGGGCTCAACCGATATGGTCATGAACCCTGGAGAGCGCTGCAGGTGATGTCGTGCTGTTAGCAAAGGCACTCGCATCGGTCGTGTGCTGCCATAGCCCATTAACACCACCTTTCGCGTCCGCCCCCGGTAGCTGAGTAGTCAGCGCGACAGAATGTCAATCCTAAGGGCAAGACGAGACTTCCAGACCACGACTGGCCACAGGTCTGGAAGAACGTCTCGGAATGGACACTTCCTGAGAACGCCAGGGACATCTGGTATAAAATCATCCACCAAACAGTGCCGACAAATGAAAAACTAGCACGCATAAAAATGCGGGAATCTCCAAACTGCGATCTCTGCAACCACACCGACACCATCGAGCATCGTTTTGGTTGCAGAGAGAGCGGGGAAATATGGGCGACAGAGAGAATGATCGCCCACATCAACAGAACCGACGAGAGGGCATTACACGTCACAGCTGTCACTGTCCCGGACGCGAAGCCTTTCCCCAGCGCAAAACGTCTGGCCACAATGTGGATCATCGCCATGACGGCACACGCCATCGTCAGCAAACGGCAGACCGACAAGGCGCAGTTCCTCACGAACCTGTGGGAGGAACACAAGAGGGACAAACAACGCTCCAAGTACCGCGAGACCTTCCAGAACTTCCTGCAGGTCCCGCTGGACGCCGCCTTCCGAAATGCCTTCGGCACGACGTGACCGACTCCCTCCCACAACACCCACACCTCAGTCGCTGAGGACGTCACCCACCGATCCCTCCAAAGCCCCGACGTCATGAGTGGTGTAGTGCGGAAAGCGTTTGCGAAAATGTGTGCAAAGTGAAAGTGTGTACGTGTAGCAGTGCCAAAGTGAGTGAAGTGTGCCAATTATAGCCACACAGTGTCCAGTACCCAACAGCCAAATAAAGCAGGGAAAAAGGAAATGATCAGCCATTAATTCAGTGCAAAGGATACAAAGAAGTGTTCCAACATAATAACGAAATGTCAAACAGTGTATTTCATGTAATTAATGTGCTCTCTCACTCACATTCTCCCTCTCTCTCTCGCTCTCTCCATTCAAGGTACGTTTTTTTCTTTTATCTTTTTTGTTTTGTTGTGTTTGTTCCTGTGATATATATATTCGTTTTGGACCTCTTGATAAGTATGGAAGTGTGATTACGCATGTCAATCACATCGAGATTACGGGCAGCATGGGGTTCACGCCTGAGCCTCAGGACGTGCGCTAGCAGCGCATGTCGGGTGTTTCAATCGTCAACTTCGCGTCTGCGGATGTAATAGGAATATTGCGATGCAATCAACGCCATTGTGTATGTGCTTTGTCATGCTATGGAATGCTGAAGAAAAAATATAGGAGGTCCATTTAAAAAAACGTAAGTTTGTGTTAAAAAACACATATGCTTTCGTTTTAGAATGTTTCCAAATATGTACATTCACGGGCCCCAGCCCTACATTGATACCGGTGAAAGTCGTTTTCCAATAGCTGTTATTGTTCCAGAGATATTTTGGGTGGACAAGATAACTGGGACACCCAATATATATCGGCTCATCATGTGCCTCAACGTAGCATGCCTCTTTGTGACTTATAATAATTTTAACATTCTCTGCCCCAAAATTCTGTGAAAACTGTTGCGTCTACCCTTACGCAGTACATTAATAACTTGCTTTATTCATTAATTTATTCACATAGATGTTCTGATCTATATTCCCCTTTCGCCTTTGGCAACCATATAGCGAAAATGCCAAAATAGGTGCATTTCAAATACCATACAGAATAAATTTTTTTAATTCAAAATAGAAAAAAATCGAAGTAAAGCAAGTTTGTAATTAAAAAAAAGACATAAACAAATGACAAGAAAAATTAACTGAAGGACACTCAGAGAATAAAAGTGTTGTAAGTCAACCAAAAGACTAATAAAAGAACAATCAGAACAGAAACGAGAAAATGCACATCACCGTTCAATAGTCAAGCACACCATTTCATGTAAAATCTGTAATTGTTAAAAATTGTAAATAAAAGTTTATATACGTTACAAAAGAAAAGGTTCGATTCCCGGCTGGGTCGGAGATTTTCTCCGCTCAGGAACTGGGTGTTGTCTTGTCCCAAACATCATCATTTCATCGCCATCGACGCACAAGTCGCCAAAGTGGCGTCAAATCGAAAGACTTACACCCGGCGAACGGTCTACCTGACAGGAGGCCCTAGCCACACGACCAACTTTCGCAGCACTGTCCTGGCGGATACGCTTAGTCTGGCGTCCCACATTAATTTCTGCAGTTATTTCACGCTGTGTTGCTGGTCTGTTAGCACTAACAACTATATGGAAATGCCTCTGCTCTCCGTCGTTAAGTGAAGGCCGTCGGCCACTGCGTTATCTATGGTGAGTGCTGTCGCCTGAAGTTTCGTATTCTCGGCACACTCTTGATACATTGGATCTCGGAATATTGAATTCGCTAACTATTTCCGAAGTGGAATGTCCTATGCAGCTAGATCCAACTACCATTCCGTGTTCAAATTCTTAATTCCCGTTGTGCGGCCACCTTTCCACGTGAATCACCTCAGTGCAAACGACAGCCCTGCCAACGCGCTGTCCTTGTACAGCTTGTGCACGTGGCACTGCTGCCGTCTGTATACGTGCACATCTGTATCCCACCACTCCTGTCGCCTCAGTGTTTATGCCTGGCACTCTCACTTCCAGATTATCTTCATTTGTTCGCAACATTTCCTAATCTTCCTGAGCGTAATGAAACACTTGTCCGATTCATTGCCTGTTTAGGATTCTACCTATATTAGTAGTTGTCGAGCCACAGAATGGAAGCCACGCCACGTGTTGCTCCTTCTGCTTTTGTTGAACAGCATCACATCTTGGTTTCCTCGACAGTGTTGGCCTAGTGTCAGGACTGAAGAGCTGCCCCTTCTGAACAGTGTCGTCAGATGGTTCACTCACTGCCTTCTTGTCCGAAATAGTCCTGGCACTGTGTGTTAGGGTGTTTGGCATAGCCCTTTCCTGAGCCGTATAATGAAGACTACGTGCGTTGAAATATAGGTCAGGATGTGTCAGTTTTAGAGACAGAGAATAACGGAGTTGTAGATATTATGTCTGGACGCATACTGCAACATACCTGAAGGAACAGGATGGACAGAGGGGGGCACTTTCAGGGGCCATTCTTAGAAACCCTCCGTTAAAAAATTAACTGTGACTGGTGACAATGGCGAACCTGTCGCTATACCGTCAGTCATTTCGTAGTAATTTCTGCCATAGAAAAGTGCAAAAACTTGTACAGGAAGCAGCAGATGCGTTAAGTATGCTACTAGCCGGGTCTTAGCGACAGTAAAGCTCTCCAAGTCGAGTATTAACAGGATGGAGAGATAGGGAATGAAATTGATGGAGAAAGATGAAGAATTCACAGAGGTGATAAAAGTAGTGGGACAGCGATGTGTACATTTACACATAACGGTAGTATCGTGTACAGAGTGTATAAAGGGCAGTGCATTGGCTGGGCTGTCATCTGTACCCAGGTGATTCTCGACAGGAGGTGTCCGACGTCATCATGGCCGCACGACGGGAACTAACAGACTCTGAACGCGGTTGCTAGTTGGAGCCACACTCGTGGGACATTTCATTTTGGAAATCGTCAGGTAATTTAGTATTCTGAGATTCACAGTATCAAGAGTGTGTCGAGAGTACTAAATCTGAGGCATTACCTTTCGCGACGTATAGCACAGTGGCCGACGGTCTTTACTTAGCGGTGGAGAGCAGCGGCGTTTCTTGTAGAGGTGTCAGTGCTAATAGAGAAGCAACACGGCGTAAAATGACCGCAGAGACAGGCTGGACAGTGAAGGGGGAGGCGTGTTTACAGCGACAAGAAGTGCAAAAGTATCGAAGGAAATTGACGGAGATCCGAAATGTGAAATAATTTGGGTGAAGGTGACGGTTAAAGCCGGGTCAGATATGGTAATTTGATGTCTCTATAGGCCCCCTGGCTCAGCAGCTGTTGTGGCTGAACACCTGAAGGATAATTTGGAAAATATTTCGAGTAGATTTCCCCACCATGTTATAGTTCTGGGTGGAGATTTTAATTTGCCGGATATAGACTGGGAGACTCAAACGTTCATAACGGGTGGCAGGGACAAAGAATCCAGTGAAATTTTTGTAGGTGCTTTATCTGAAAACTACCTTGAGCAGTTAAACCGAGAACCGACTCGTGGCGATAACATATTAGACCTTCTGGTGACAAACAGACCCGAACTATTTGAAACAGTTAACGCAGAACAGGGAATCAGCGATCATAAAGCAGTTACTGCATCGATGATTTCAGCCGTAAATAGAAATATTAAAAAAGGTAGGAAGATTTTTCTCTTTAGCAAAAGTGACAAAAAGCAGATTTCAGAGTACCTGACGGCTCAACACAAAAGTTTTGTCTCAAGTACAGATAGTGTTGAGGATCAGTGGACAAAGTTCAAAACCATCGTACAATATGTGTTAGATGAGTATGTGCCTAGCAAGATCGTAAGGGATGGAAAAGAGCCACCGTGGTACAACAACCGAGTTAGAAAACTGCTCCGGAAGCAAAGGGAACTTCACAGCAAACATAAACATAGCCAAAGCCTTGCAGACAAACAACAATTACGTGAAGCGAAATGTAGTGTGAGGAGGGCTATGCGAGAGGCGTTCAATGAATTCGAAAGTAAAGTTCTATCTACTGACTTGGCAGAAAATCCTAAGAAATTTTGGTCTTATGTCAAAGCGGTAGGTGGATCAAAACAAAATGTCCAGACACTCTGTGACCAAAATGGTACTGAAACAGAAGATGACAGACTAAAGGCCGAAATACTAAATGTCTTTTTCCAAAGCTGTTTCACAGAGGAAGACTGCACTGTAGTTCCATCTCTAGATTGTCGCACAGATGACAAAATGGTAGATATCGAAATAGACGACAGAGGGATAGAGAAACAATTAAAATCGCTCAAAAGAGGAAAGGCCGCTGGACCTGATGGGATACCAGTTCGATTTTACACAGAGTACGCGAAGGAACTTGCCCCCCTTCTTGCAGCGGTGTACCGTAGGTCTCTAGAAGAGCGTAGCGTTCCAAAGGATTGGAAAAGGGCACAGGTCATCCCCGTTTTCAAGAAGGGACGTCGAACAGATGTGCAGCACTATAGACCTATATCTCTAACGTCTATCAGTTGTAGAATTTTGGAACACGTATTATGTTCGAGTATAATGACTTTTCTGGCCGGCCGGAGTGGCCGAGCGGTTAAAGGCGCTACAGTCCGGAACCGCACGACAGCTACGGTCGCAGGTTCGAATCCTGCCTCGGGCATGAATGTGTGTGATGTACTTAGGTTAGTTAGGTTTAAGTAGTTCTAAGTTCTAGGGGACTTATGACCACAGCAGTTGAGTCCCATAGTGCTCAGAGCCATTTGAACCATTTTTTTGACTTTTCTGGAGACTACAAATCTACTCTGTAGGAATCAGCATGGGTTTCGAAAAAGACGATCGTGTGAAACCCAGCTCGCGCTATTCGTCCACGAGACTCAGAGGGCGATAAACACGGGTTCCCACGTAGATGCCGTGTTTCTTGACTTCCGCAAGTAGTTCGATACAGTTCCCCACAGTCGTTTAATGAACAAAGTAAGAGCATATGGACTATCAGACCAATTGTGTGATAGGATTGAAGAGTTCCTAGGTAACAGAACGCAGCATGTCATTCTCAATGGAGAGAAGTCTTCCGAAGTAAGAGTGATTTCAGGTGTGCCGCAGGGGAGTGTCGTAGGACCGTTGCTATTCACAGTATACATAAATGACCTTGTGGGTGACATCGAAAGTTCACTGAGGCTTTTTGCGGATGATGCTGTGATATATCGAGAGGTTATAGCAATGGAAAATTGTACTGAAATGCAGGAGGATCTGCAGCGAATTGACGCATGCTGCAGGAAATGGCAATTGAATCTCAATGTAGACAAGTGTAATGTGCTGCGAATACATAGAAAGAAAGATCCCTTATCATTTAGCTACAATATAGCAGGTCAGAAACTGGAAGCAGCTAATTCCATAAATTATCTGGGAGTACGCATTAGGAGTCATTTAAAATGGAATGATCATATAAAGTTGATCGTCGGCAAAGCAGATGCCAGACTGAGATTCATTGGAAGAATCGTAAGGAAATGCAATCCGAAAACAAAGGAAGTAGGTTACAGTACTCTTGTTCGCCCACTGCTTGAATACTGCTCAGCAGTGTGGGATCCGTACCAGATAGGGTTGATAGAAGAGATAGAGAAAATCCTACGGAGAGCAGCGCGCTTCGTTGCAGGATCATTTAGTAATCGCGAAAGCGTTACGGAGATGATAGATAAACTCCAGTGGAAGACTCTGCAGGAGAGAAGTTTCGAGAACATACCTTCATCGAGGAGTCAAGCAGTATATTGCTCCCTCCTACGTATATCTCGCGAAGAGACCATGAGGATAAAATCAGAGAGATTAGAGCCCAACAGAGGCATACCGAGAATCCTCCTTTCCACGAACTATACGAGACTGGAATAGAAGGGAGAACCGATAGAGGTACTCAAGGTACCCTCCGTCAAACACCGTCAGGTGGCTTGCTGAGTATGGATGTAGATGTAGATGTAGAAATCAATGTGCGACGCACGGCGAACTCATCCGTTGTGACAGTGCGGCAAAATTTGGAGAAGTGGGCCATGCGAGTGCCCCTGTTAAGAGCATGACATTCCCTGCAGCTCCTTTCCTGGGCTTGTGACCATATTGATTGAAATATATAAGACTAGAAAACCGTGGCCTGGTAAGATGAGTCCTCATTTCACGTGGTAAGATTCGAGTGTGGCGCAGACTCCACGAAGCCTTGGACACAAATCGTCAACAAGGCCCTGCGCAAGCTGGTGGTGGCTCCATAGTAGTGTGAGCTGTGTTTACATGGTGATGGACTGGATCCTCTGGTCCAGCAGAACCGAACATTGACAGGAAATGGTTATGTTCGGCTACTTGGAGCTCATTTGCAGCCTTTCTTGGACTCCATGTTATGGATGACAATGCGCCATGTCACTCAGCCACATTTGTTCGCGATTGATTTCAAGATCATTCTGGACATTCGAGAGAATGATTTGGCCACCCAGATGATCCGACACGAATCCGATGAAACATTTATCGGACACAACCAAGAGTCCAGTTTGTGCACAAATCCTGTGCCAGAGACACTTTTGCTATTATGGACGGTTGCAGAGGCAACACGACTCGATACTTCTGCAGGGGACTTACAACGACTTGTCGAGTCCATGATTGTCACGTGGAGTTGCCGCACTACGCTGGGCAAAAGGAGGTGTGACCTGATGTTAGGAGGCCTCCCATGGCTCTTGTCAGCTCTGTGTAGTTGTCTCACTGACTAAAAAAGGAATGCTACAGTTCGCTTTAATGCGACTGATTATGCATGAAAAAGAAGCAGTCTTCGTAGGAGTGTTAAATTTTTTTTATTATTGCCCACTGACGCATTTTACATTTATTTAGGCAGCTTCGGATTGGGTGATATTTGGTAGCGATCGGTATATGAGATACTGCGCATAAAATATCCCAGTAGGTAAATGCCACTTGTCCTTATTACAGCATGTGGCACAGTCCAATGCAAACCACTGATTATTCAGGGTGGTCCATTGATAGTGACCGGGCCAAATTTCTCACGAAATAAGCGTCAAACGAAAAAACTAAAAAGAACGAAACTTGTCTACCTTGAAGGTGGAAACCAGATGGCGCTAGATGGCGCTGCCATAGGTCAAACGGATATCAACTGCATTTTCTTAAATAAGAACCCTCATTTTTTATTACATATTCGTGTAGTACGTAAATAAATATGAATGTTTCAGTTGGACCACTTTTTTTGGTTTGTGATAGATCGCGCTGTAATAGCCACAAACGTATAAGTACGTGGTATCACGTAACATTCCGCCAGTGCGGACGGTATTTGCTTCTTGATACATTACCCGTGTTAAAATGGACCGTTTAGCAATCGCGAAAAATGTCGATATAGTGTTGATGTATGGCTATTGTGATCAAAATGCCCAACGGGCGTGTGCTATGTATGCTGCTCGGTATCCTGGACGACATCATCCAAGTGTCCGGACCGTTCGCCGGATAGTTACGTTATTTAAGGAAACAGAAAGTGTTCAGCCACGTGTAAAACGTCAACCACGACGTGCAACAAATGATGATGGCCATGTGGGTGTTTAGCTGCTGTCGCGGCTACTCCGCACATCAGTAGCAGACAAATTGCGCGAGAATCGGGAATCTCAACAACGTCGGTGTTGAGAATGCTACATCAACATCGATTGCAAAAAAATGGTTCAAATGGCTCTGAGCACTATGGGACTCAACTGCTGAGGTCATTAGTCCCCTAGAACTTAGAACTAGTTAAACCTAACTAACCTAAGGACACCACAAACATCCATGCCCGAGTCAGGATTCGAACCTGCGACCGTAGCGGTCTTGCGGTTCCAGAGTGCAGCGCCTTTAACCGCACGGCCACTTCGGCCGGCTCATCGATTGCACCCGTACCATATTTCTATGCGCCAGGAATTGCATGGCGACGACTTTGAACGTCGTGTACAGTCCTGCCACTGGGCACAAGAGAAATTACGGGACGATGACAGATTTTGTGCACGCGTTCTATTTAGCGACGAAGCGTCATTCACCAACAGCGGTAGCGTAAACCGGCATAATATGCACTATTGGGCAACGGAAAATCCCCGATGACTGCGATAAGTGGAACATCAGCGACCTTGGTGGGTTAATGTATGGTGCGGCATTATGGGAGGAAGGATAATTCGCCCCCATTTTATCGATGGCAATCTAAATGGTCCAATGTATGCTGATTTCCTACGTAATGTTCTACCGATGTTACTACAAGATGTTTCACTGCATGACAGAATGGCGATGTACTTCCAACATGATGGATGTCCGGCGCATAACTCGCGTGCTGTTGAAGCGGTATTGAATAGCATATTTCATGACAGGTGGATTGGTCGTCGAAGCACAATACCATGGCCCGCACGTTCACCGGATCTGACGTCCCCGGATTTCTTTCTGTGGGGAAAGTTGAGGGATATTTGCTATCGTGATCTACCGACAACGCCTGACAACATGCGTCAGCGCATTGTCAATGCATGTGCGAACATTACGGAAGGCGAACTACTCGTTGTTGAGAGCAATGTCGTTACACGTATTGCCAAGTGCATTGAGGTTGACGGACATCATTTTGAGCATTTATTGCATTAATGTGGTATTTACAGGTAATCACGCTGTAACAGCAAGCGTTCTCAGAAATGATAAGTTCACAAAGGTACATGTATCACATTGGAACAACCGAAATAAAATGTTCAAACGTTTTCTACGTTCTGTATTTCAATGTAAAAAACCTACCTGTTACCAACTGTTCGTCTAAAATTGTGAGCCATATGTTTGTGACTGTTACAGCGCCATCTATCACAAAGCGAAAAAAGTGGTCCAACTAAAACATTCATATTTCTTTACGTACTACACGAATATGTAATAAAAATGGTGGTTCCTACTTTAAAAAACGCAGCTGATATCCGTTTGACCTATGGCAGCGCCATCTAACGGGCCAACCATAGCGCCATCGGGTTTCCCCCTTCAAGCTAGACAAGTTTCGTTCTTTGTAGTTTTTTCGTTTGACGCTTATTTCATGAGATATTTGGCCCAGTCACGATCAATGGATCACCCTGTATGTGTATTAAAAACATGCAAAGCTATTCTTAAATATTTTTGAAGCTATTAACATGCAGGAAGAGGAATGGGGGTGTATAGGATCTTCGTGCACATGATGATACGTCTCCAAGGTCCTCCTGTCAACAAAAAAAGTAAGTACAGATTAGTAATTTAGTTATTCTGATTTCTTGCCGATCGTGATTGTTACCCTCTTTTTCTTGCTCTTACTTCAAAAACTTTTCTTTGTGATTTAGTTGCCCTTCCAAATATCCTCTTCAATGGGAAGCCAATGTGGTTTCATATACATTTGTTTCTGCAGTTGTGCCTGGTTGGGCCTGATGAACATAAAGAGCGATTAACCGTAAAATATTTACTTTATTTAGACTACTTTTCTCTGCTGACATACATTGTTTATTTTCGAAAGCCCAAATGTTCGTAACTTTCTTCCTAAGCAACACCACGTCATGTCATGGGTCCCTTGCGATTTTTCAGAAGGCTATTCTACCTTGCTTAGCATCCTGTACCCTTCTTTAGGGTTGATCTCCGCTCTCGCAACCGCGCAGAGCCTTATCCCTTCAACCATAAAATAAAACACCACTCTCGCAACTGCACAGAACCCTCTCAACACATACTTCCCCAGTTAACGTCACCCTGAGGATGAACTTCTTCACATAACTTTGCAGGTCACCCTGGCTCTGCTGGTAGATACCTAATGCATATAAAAAAACTCGCTATAGCTTCATGAAAAATCTGTTCGGTAGCCCCTTGAACAAACGCTCATTATGTTTTTCTTGTCTGTTTCAACGAGCTCGCTGGTCAAGATGTCCGCCACACACTCAGCTACCTATTCATTTTTCTGCTTTACTGTAACCGCTAATTTCTCCATTGTTTGCCCCACATTCTGCACATTTACTGGCATCTATAACGTCGCTTGAATCACGAATCACTGACTTCCAATGGACAGAACTGTAGGCCATGTCTGGCCAAATGTACCCCTTATTTACTAAACAACAACATACACAAAAGAACTTGCCATAACAATAACAGCTGTAACATCTAACTAACACTAACATTTTTTTTACAAAAAACAGAACAACATTTTCTCATCCTATCCCACATAGGACTTCGCATGTGTGATATGGTGCACTCCCAAGGACGTAACGGTTTTTAGGCTCTCTAGCTCCACGTCATTGGGACGGGGAATTTGCCACACCCGCACAGAGCCATGATACAGAGCGAAGAACTTTTTATACACTTTCTTCTGTTTATTAGACTAGCCATGAGATTTTACCAACACTTTGTCATTGATTGAAAATATCCTCACTACTGCCGACTTGTCCGACGTCACCTTACGCGAGCGTGCAGCCACCTGAATGTTTTGCAACGCCTGGCGTATAATCTCCCTATGTCAAAATCTTGGGCGTGGGTGAAAATCTACAAGCTCGTGAATTCTGTCCGGCGGATAGATGTTCTTAAGCACTGTCACCGAGGGAAGAAGTGTGGTGCTACGGGGCATTTCATTGATGGCCTCCTCAAAGTCTTTAAGAAAGACGTCCCATGTTTCATGTCGTCTCGAACAGTACATGCGGCACATCGCTCCCAAATCCTTCATCGTTCGTTCGGCGATGTTAGAACTTGTTTTGTACCTGGAGATGTAAATAGGCTTGATGTTGTATTCCCGAAGGGTTGCCTGCCACTGTTCTCACCTGTACTGAGGTGAGGACCGTTGTCAGACATACTCCGGTCGACACGCCCCACTTGCTTTAAAAAGTCTCGCCGCAAAGGTTGCCTGACACTGAGACCCGTAGCCCTTTTCGAAGGTGTCGGCCGAACGCTACAGAGTCTGTACATCTGCGACACTCAGGTGCCAACTCTATTTGCCAAAAACTACTCCGCAAGTCGATCGAAGAAAAGATCGATACGCCGTCAAACTTCTGCAACAGCTCTTCTAGCGTCTCTGGTCTATCCGTATCTGGAATGATTATGGTGTTAATTTGACGGGAGTCTAGGACCAGGCGGATTTTTCCATTCTTTTCTCTACTACACGCAAGGGGCTGTTGTACGTGGAAATATCCTCTTCAATTACTTCGTCTCTTGGCATTTCTTGAATTCGTGCGCCACCTGTTTCCGATATACCAGCGGTATGGGATAGGTAGGTACACGGAAGGGAACATAGGTCCTTACTCTAAACCTATATTGAAACCCTCTTATGGCTCCCGGTTTCGGAATAAATACCTCCGCATTTCTTCTTAGCACTAATTCTATTCTCTGTGCAGCGGCTATGCCTTCCAGTACCGCCACTTTTGCTTGTGTTGCCTCGTGGATTGCTGTCAGTGTTTCGTCTCTGTCCTGACAGCTCGTTTGTAATTGCTCCTGTGCAGAGTGCGGTCGCGCACCCTGACTCTGGTCTCCAGTAATCCTTAGATTCAGACAATCCACTGGAAGTTCATCTTTCGTCATTTGTTCTGCGAACCTAGTGCACGTTTCGCTCTTTTCTCCTAACAGTGGTGTGCCGAGGCCCATATTGATTATCGCCTTGTGTTGGTCATAAAATCAATCCCTATGATCTTCTGAGCCGCTAGGTGTGGAACGATGTAAAAATTTCCGTGGAGTACATACCCCTGACAAATAAACTCCAGTCTTGTCTGATGCTTAATTTCAGTGAGTTTCACTCTGAAGGCACCTCGGGTTATAACCTTCTGGTCCTTTAGTGTCGGAAGTTTCAACAACATGTTGCACCTATGAAATGGGGTTTCCGAGATCGCTGGAATTTGGCTCCCGCTGTCTAGTATAGCCTCAGCTGTTATGTCACCTAGTTTAATCTTAACAACCGGGTGCAGATCTTACGTAACACCTTCCTCCTCCTCTAAGAGCGATTCCCTAATATCCTCATACTTGAGCATGTAGCTGTGGCGGTTTCTGACACGTGGTGCACGTTTTTGTGCCACCGACCCCGCAACGTTGGCTACTCAGGCTGTTTGTGCGCCTCTTCTATCTGTGCACGCCCAGGATTTGGCCCCCTAATATCCATAGTCTGCGGATTGTCTTATCGTCTTTTGTGGGATGCAAAGTTAGGTAGTGGGTGTTCTTACGACCACGGCTGGTTGTTGCCCCACTTTTCTTTCCTCCATTTATTACCGTTATTCGTTTTTGCTTCTTGTTGACCGCAATGCATTTGCCAGCTGTTACTACTGTGCCATTGGTTCATCCACTTTTGATCTGCTTGTGGGTTGAAATTTTGTGACACGACTTTCGTTTCTCTATCTCTCTTACAGTTACACGCCAGCTCCTCGTTCAGCAAGAATTCGACTTCTTTCGGTATATTCCTGAAGTCCTTCACATCGTCTCCGCATTTACCTATCAGATTTTGTTGGTGACGTGAGGGCAGCTTCATGTAGCAAATGCGGATAATCTCGTTATTCGTATACGGGTTATCTAGGAATTGATTTTTCCTGACCATCTGGTCAAAGAATTTCACTGCGCTTTTGAAGCCTACAGTTTCCATGTCTTTAGCCCTCATCATTTCGCGTTTTATTCTGGTCTGAGCACTTTGTGACCAGTATCGACTGAGAAATATTGACCGACATTCTTCGAACGATTCGCAAGACTTCCCACGTTTAAGCATCGTTTCCGCCACCAAGCCTCCTAAATGTGCACATACAAAGTCGATCTGCTTCCGCGCTGGCCAATGCGGTGGCAATGCTTCTGTGAATTGGGAGATAAAAGTCCGTATGTGTATAATATAGTTCTACTCTCTATAGTGTTGGAATCTTCGTAGGCTTAAGTACTGCTGCTCGTATCTTGGAGCACGTTCATTTCCATAACCCTGCTGTATACTGTAATGTGTCGGTGGTGTACTGTCTCCTCCTTTCGTACTGTTTTGTGTTTCCGTACTACCGGAATCTCCACTCTGCGAGTTGCACCATTGCAGATGTAAACAGTACTCACGGCTGCTTCGTACCGACCTCGGCTCTGCAACCATGAGTGCCACAGTATCTTGCCTCATGACGACCTTGAATGGGACTCGCTTCATAAGTGGGAGTACCAAACTGATTCCGTCCCGTGCTACTAGCACCGCCACCGTTCAGAAACTCTGTGTCCCTATTTAGCGGTGTTACATTTCCTGCGCTCTCTTGTGATTGCACAGCGTCCCCAGTTATCTGCGTGCGAAGATTTTCACGTTATTGCTGCACGATCTGCGCGACCCTTTCGTCGGTGGACTTTTCCATCTGCACCACTCTCTCTTCAACTATTTCCTCGACATTGATCTGTGATGACTTTCCCGCAACTTTCGCCAGTTTGTCCAGGCGATGTTTCAGTTTAGTCAGTTCCTTTTCTCCGACGGAGGTCGCCGTCTTAGTTTGCTCGCGAGTCTCTTGGGCAATCCGTTTCGCACCGCGTGCGTCTCTTCTCGCCAGAACTGCGTCCTTTTTAACTTCGCCTAACTCTCTCTTAATTTCTTCCGCGATGGAAAGCAATTTCGTTTCCAAACCTCTACGCATCCTATCTAATTTCTCATTGGTCTTTCTGCTGTTATCGTCTATCTTTCTACTTCGTGCGTCTAAATTTTCCTTAATGTTTACCTTGTTTTCATCCATCTTCCTTATTAATTGCTCGAGCAACTACTCATCTATCGTCACAGTTCCTTCAGGACTTCGCGGTCTCCGCGAGTGGATAGCTTTCTCTACCCGGTGATCGTTATAGTTAGATTCGTGTGCGGTTGGTCTTCTTACGGTGCTAGCCCGACTTGCCATAAACGCCGGAGGCCCACTGTAGCAACGTCTGGTTGGTATCGGACTATAATTCTCCTGCCGGCTCAAATTAATTTTACTACCACAGTACTCGAATTCAACTTCAGATTCGGAGTTGTCTCCTTCACCGCTAGTATAACCATAACCTCTGCTACCCAAGTTACCTGTGTTGGATCGTTCTGCCTGTATTTGCTCATGCTTAAACGGAACCTCGTGAACTTCTGCGGCTACCAACATTATATTTTGCTCACTACGGCCTTCTATACTTCTCTCACTAGCCTGCGTTCGCTCTCCAACCTTGGCTTGGCTACGCGTCCTCGTGTACTAACGATTATTACCCCCAAAATAACAATTAACTACACAAAAATGCAGCACATAAAACGCAAATCAAATCACAAAAAGAATTAAAATAACTTCCAGCAAAAGACAAGAAGAAGAGAAAAAAATTTCGACTATTTTGTGAAAACTACACTTATGCAGAGTATAGGAAGGCCATGACATGAGCGATTTCTCTGTCATCGTCCCACCAACATTTCAACATAGTTGTAGGTTACTCTCTCGCGTCAGTACACATACAAGAGCATACAAACTACATAATACATCAAATATCCTGAAGAACAAAAATAAATAAATAAATAAATAAATCACCACGATTCGGCAACAACACAAGAAATTATTTATCTTATATTGCTCAATTGCCGCATGAAACCTTCTGCTTATTCAGTAGCGAGAGTTTCCAACACCATAAGCATTAGCTGAAATTAGGATCACCTTTAACAAAAATTTATAAAATCCAACTACATCACAAAAAATGGTTATTTGTGAACAATCCTGGCAGGGTCGCCATGTATAAGCTTATTTGTATGTCGCTGATGTAGAAGCCTACTTTCCTACCCGTCTGGGTAAGCTGTGCAGTGACTAGGGTACATGTAAAGCTTATAGGGACAGGTTAAATGCTAGCTACAATGAAGTCGATAGTTCTATTGTAATACTGGCATTTAATTTTGATATTTCCCACAACTGACGAAATTTACAAAAATGTTAATTTCTTTGACCACCCACACACTCCTGAGAATGGCACTTTAACTAATTTGCAATTACGCGCCCCAATTACTGGCAGCTATGTTGAAGAATACTCAGCACCTCATAATAATAACTATAAGATCAAGAATACTAGATAAGTTGTTGGAAGTGGTTGAACGTTGGTGGAAATCTCGCTTCTGAGTACAAAAAGAGCGCTAACCACAGAACGCTGCATGGAACTCGCGTTGGTTCAGTGCTGCGATACAGACCATTTATCTCCTGCGCTGAACCTCTTCGCGTAGACCCTAAAACAATGCTCAATCCTACACCTATAGTGAAGGCAATAACTCAAACTGGCCCTATGTTGAAGATACCGATAATTCGGATGGCCTTGCCGCCTCCGAATCTCAGCACTCCCAGTCTGACGTAATCGCAATTGAAAGTCGGTTCTCAAACTTCCACCCCACAGGACAGCACAAATCCGGCAAGTTAGAACTCAGATGCCAAATTTCTTTTGACAAAACTGTAACTCGACTATGAGAAAAATTCCTCTCTGCACTGATCTGCACAGAGGAACAATTCGCATCTTAGATCTTGCGGGATGCGTCCTAACTCGCTGATGTCCAAGGCAAAGTCCGCTCCCTTCGAAGACGATGGCCAAGAAGCCGACTCCAAGTCCGTACCGCTCGATGCCTGAAGATAAAGTCCTCTTTCTTCACAATTCTCCCGTCTTCCACGCGTACGAAAACACGGCGGAAGAATACTCAGTTTCGGCCCATGTCGGACGCTCTAACTGCGCCGAAGTCCCTCCAACGCCATTTTTGAGATTCTACCCAGTGCTCGTGTCGGTCATAACGCCCCTAGGCAAACGGAATTCCCGTCTTCGCCACGTGCTGCGCAGCACAGGTGGCTCCGGAGGCCGGGCTTCCCGCAAAGGCGCCGTATTGTCCCGTGTTTCCGGTGACCGCTACCTGCCGGCAAGCGGGCACGCTAGCTACGGCCAGCTGCAGACTTTATATTCCACAATTCTCAACTTCGGTATTTTCACCAACCCTTAAAGTTAGTAACTTAACCATGCAGACATGCAGGGAATACTGCTCGAGAGTGCTTCATGTTCATCATAAGCCAGTGAAGTCATGACCCGATGCCCTTGCCAGTCCCTTTATCATTAATATTAATGTTGGCAAGGTAAGGTGTAAGTGCCCAAATTCTGGCACCATACAAACTCACTAGCTATGGCCAATCTGGATACACAAACCGGCATCGTGCCACAAACTCTAATAAATGATTTGTCATATTTCTAACTTCTCCTCTCACTAAGAGAGCAGTCACAGCAATCGTCCACAAATGTAAAGATCTTTTGTTCGTAGTTCGATCCTGTATGGATGACCTCACGCACTTCTGGAGTCACTTCACGTGCCATCATCTCTTGTCGAACTTATATACTGGGAAACGTGAAGTACTGTCCATGGACAGCTAAGATCCAATCTAGTGATGCACCCCAACTGATACACCTCAGGGACAATTAATCGATGTTAGGAGAGCTTATCACTATGCCTTCTTACCGTACTGCCATGATCATACACTCCTGGAAACTGAAATAAGAACGCCGTGAATTCATTGTCCCAGGAAGGGGAAACTTTATTGACACATTCCTGGGGTCAGATACATCACATGATCACACTGACAGAACCACAGGCACATAGACACAGGCAACAGAGCATGCACAATGTCGGCACTAGTACAGTGTATATCCACCTTTCGCAGCAATGCAGGCTGCTATTCTCCCATGGAGACGATCATAGAGATGCTGGATGTAGTCCTGTGGAACGGCTTGCCATGCCATTTCCACCTGGCGCCTCAGTTGGACCAGTGTTCGTGCTGGACGTGCAGACCGCGTGAGACGACGCTTCATCCAGTCCCAAACATGCTCAATGGGGGACAGATCCGGAGATCTTGCTGGCCAGGGTAGTTGACTTACACCTTCTAGAGCACGTTGGGTGGCACGGGATACATGCGGACGTGCATTGTCCTGTTGGAACAGCAAGTTCCCTTGCCGGTCTAGGAATGGTAGAACGATGGGTTCGATGACGGTTTGGATGTACCGTGCACTATTCAGTGTCCCCTCGACGATCACCAGTCGTGTACGGCCAGTGTAGGAGATCGCTCCCCACACCATGATGCTGGGTGTTGGCCCTGTGTGCCTCGGTCGTATGCAGTCCTGATTGTGGCGCTCACCTGCACGGCGCCAAACACGCATACGACCATCATGGCACCAAGGCAGAAGCTACTCTCATCGCTGAAGACGACACGTCTCCATTCGTCCCTCCATTCACGCCCGTCGCGACACCACTGGAGGCGGGCTGCACGATGTTGGGGCGTGAGCGGAAGACGGCCTAACGGTGTGCGGGACCGTAGCCCAGCTTCATGGAGACGGTTGCGAATGGTCCTCGCCGATACCCCAGGAGCAACAGTGTCCCTAATTTGCTGGGAAGTGGCGGTGCGGTCCCCTACGGCACTGCGTAGGATCCTACGGTCTTGGCGTGCATCCGTGCGTCGCTGCGGTCCGGTCCCAGGTCGACGGGCACGTGCACCTTCCGCCGACCACTGGCGACAACATCGATGTACTGTGGAGACCTCACGCCCCACGTGTTGAGCAATTCGGCGGTACGTCCACCCGGCCTCCCGCATGCCCACTATACGCCCTCGCTCAAAGTCCGTCAACTGCACATACGGTTCACGTCCACGCTGTCGCGGCATGCTACCGGTGTTAAAGACTGCGATGGAGCTCCGTATGCCACGGCAAACTGGCTGACACTGACGGCGGCGGTGCACAAATGCTGCGCAGCTAGCGCCATTCGACGGCCAACACCGCGGTTCCTGGTGCGTCCGCTGTGCCGTGCGTGTGATCATTGCTTGTACAGCCCTCTCGCAGTGTCCGGAGCAAGTATGGTGGGTCTGACACACCGGTGTCAATGTGTTCTTTTTTCCATTTCTAGGAGTGTATGTGTGGGTCTTGCTGCAATCTCAACAATGTACTGCAGATGTTCCAGCACACCCTATTGCTGTGGCAACAACGCAGTAACAACACCAGACACTTAACGCTGTGTGACGTCAGTACAGTGGCCCCGTCCCAAAAGACTCTCACCGATGCTCAAGACATGGAACCACTTGCATCAATTCAGATGACTCAATGGACAAACCCCCACAGAGAAACCAATGAAATTATGATGTGAAACGTGCTTCATCTGTTTCTAACAATGCGATTAAGTGTCTCATTCTCTCCACACTCGTGAACAATGTGCAATGTCCAAGCACAACTTGATGCCCCATGAACCTTTTTCTTAAATTTCTTTCTCTAGTGTTTTTTTGTAATGTAGTTATACCTTGTATGTGTTTGTGTTTTTCATTGTAATTCTTATGTAATTGTTAGAGTAAAGCACAAAAAATACTAAGATCACTCATGGAATATTAACGTACAATTGTGTGACACAGACGTCAACTACATGTCGACATCAGATGTGTACTTATCCGTGCTATACATAAATTTATCTTGCATCTGTGTACATTTGTGATAACCGACAGTATGCTACATATGAACATAAGCAGTGTACTTGGGATCACTTTGTTAAATATGACTCTTTTATGACATTGTTCTCTAAACCATGGCCGGCAGCAGTGGCCGAGTGGTTCTAGGCGCTGCAGTCTGGAACCGCACAACCGCTACGGTTGCAGGTTCGAATCCTGCCTCGGTCATGGATGTGTGTGATGTCCTTAGGTTAGTTAGGTTTAACTAGTTCTAAGTTATAGGGGACTGATGACCTCAGAAATTAAGTCCCATAGTGCTCAGAGCCATTTTTTTTTTCTCTAGACCATGGTTTTGTATTCTGTATTTATTCTTTACACATGTGTGACAACTAATATCGATGTACAGCTACACTACGATTCTCTGTGTGTATGCAAACAGTGTGCCTGAAGTTCCCATAAACTGAAGCAGATATCTTCACTGTCATTGTGAATGGATCATCAGTTTAAGGAACATTTTGTAAATGTTTATTCTTGCTGCAGGGGGACAGAATTAACCAGGGGTCACAATTAATTTATGAAAGCTCACAAAGAGATTGTTAACTTGAATAGTGTGATGTGTGATTGAGTTCAAGTTCGTCTGATATGAATATTTTCCTCTCTAATTACATGTGGTGAAGAGTTGCCATTCCTTCCTACATGGTGTCTCTCGTCGCCTGGGTGGTCCGGAAAGACAGGAGGGCTCTGCTGGTCAAGAAAGGCTTATGCCGGCTGGTGTGAGGGAATGGCTGAATGGGGGGATGCTGCCCCGACGCCGACGTTGTCAAAAGAGCGGGACGATAAGCCCATGGTGGGTTCTGAGGGAGCGCCTGGGGTGAGATATTCCGTGTCTTCGCGGAAATTCGGTAAACACACATTCTGGCGAGTTAGGAGCGAGGCGTGGGAATGACTTGAGTTCCCAGGCAGTTTTCGTGGGCAAATTCCCGCGTTTTCTGTAAAAGATTACCTATGATTGTCCTGCTCTGGGAAAAGCTCCATGACGTAGCAAAATCGGCGCAAAAATTGGCGCCAAGTATCTCCATTGGTGTAGTAGAAGTGCTCCGCCAATAGAGTGGAATTTTCCACCGCTTATCAAGTTGCTGATAGGCACGTTTAACAATGGCCACTGTGGTGGGGGTGGAAATGTACTGGGTTCGGCTGATACGGGTGCTCTGTAAGGGATTCTAGTCTCGCCTTTCGTTCTGAGTAGGTTACAAGACTGGGAACTCGCTGCTCTTCACAGTCTGCTTCCCATTGGCTGTCAACTATACTTTGTTTAATAGTACCTGTTTGACGAAGTTGCGGAAGTTTTGGCTTCAACCTAACTTTTTCCGAGTACAGTTGGCAATTGAGCGTTCTGCTTACAAACGGCCTATGTTGTTCGTCTTGAGCAGTTTTGCCTAAAGTTGACTGTATCGGAGTTACTGTGTGACTTCGCTTGTTAAGATCAATCACTGTACCGTCAGTGATTGTGTGGCGAGCTTTCTTCGTCTCCCTCAGAGGCGCATTTGAACTGCTAGGAAGTCTTTAGTCTGGAACAACCAGGCCAGGATAAGTAGTATCGGGCTATACTCGGGACATTATCATCACCAAGACGGGACATCGAAGGAACCAGCCATCACCTCCGGTACGCCAGATCGTGTTCTTGCAGTAAAGAAGACAGCCTGGTAATGTATGTCCGCAGCACCGGCAGATTACCGAATTTTGCTACAGCAGGGCGCGCCTGTTTCCGTTCTTTCTAGCTTGGTTCTGTCTTGCGTTTTCATTTTTTTTTTTAATGATTTGAGTTGCAAGTAATTGGGTCCACATACGACTTGGTCATAAATATCACAAGCTACTTTATGGACAACTTCACCTTCACACCAATTATCTGTGTATCAAATTGACGTATTGTAAATGTTTCATGTATTTTTGATTTTGAATTTAGTCAGAATAAATCCAATTGTTATCTTGAACAGAACTTTCACTCTGTAGTTATGTAGAGCAACCCTTTCACCTTTCACGACATTAATTAAAATTTCCACTGTCAAATTAATTTTTATCAAATTAAATTATTGCAGGTGCCAAACTCTTCTCTACTCCACTTGCAGGGTCGATTACAATCAGTTCGCGTTTCCTTTTTAATCCACGTGCAACAGCAAAAGTCGGAGTTAAGAAAGGGGGCGGGGGCTTACAGTATCATTTCCATACGCATATTCTAGCTGAATTGAGTGCTAAACACACTGCTAGCCCCGGCAACTAGCAATTGCTAGTGATAATGATACCTTGGGAGCTTTCAGGTAACGTAACAGCTCTTTGATCAAAAGGATATGGGATCCTTTAACACAAATTTCTGTACCAGATAGTCAACCTTAAACATACACGGTATTTTGCAACATTGATCCAACGAGTTACATTAATTCAAAAATTATTTCCATTCGAAAGAACAGTGCACAGTTTTTAAAAGACAAGCAGAGAAACAAGTATGAAAATGTCAAAACGACTACTTGACAGTTTCAATCAACCCAAAAGCATTAAACGTTTAATGATAAGTTTTTATTAGAGGCAGAAAAGCGTCAGTTTTTGATTGATATTGAGGTCAAGAGGAACAACTGTTTGCAGAATACAACAAGCTCTGACGTTTGTCAATAAATTGACGGCCGAAGGCGACGGCTCATTTTTCCTGACCAAAGGATTTTTTGTATTCATAAGTCAACATCAATGTGACAAAACAAAAACGTTTTAGACATTACTTGCGTTGCGGCTTCAAAGCTAATATAGATCCAGTAAACAAACGAATGGTGACCTAAGGCGTTATAATTGCCTCCGGTCTGAAAACATATTTCTAACTTGAAAAAACTAAACAGTAAAAAGTAAACACAATCTGCCTGCCATTGGAAAGCAATGTAAAAACATTTCAGCATTCCTTAACAGCTGCTGTACATCCACTGGGGTGACAGAAGTCATGGGGTAGCTTCTAATATCGTGTCGGACCCCGGTTTCCCCGGCTTAGTGCAGCAGTTGGACGTGGCGTAGACTTAACAAGTCGTTGGAAGGCCTTTGCAGAAATATTGAGCCATGCTGGATTTATAGCCATCCATGATTGCGAAGGTGTTGCCAGTGCAGGATTTTGTGCACGAACTGACCTTTCAACATGTCCTATAAATGTTCTATGGATGACCAGATCATTCGCTCGAATTGTGCAGTGCGTTCTTCAAACGAATCGCGAGCAACTGTGACCCAGCGACATGGCGCATTGCCATCCATAAGAATTCCATCGTTGTTTGGAAACATGAAGCCCATGAATGGCTGCAAATGGTCACCAAGTAGCCGAACATAACCATTTCCAGTCAATGATCGGTTCAGTTGACTGGAGGGCCCAACGCATTCCATTCTAACGCAGTCCACACCATTATGTAGCCACGGCCAGCTCGCACATTGTCTTGTTGACAACTCGGATCCATGGCTTCTGGTCTACGCTTACTCGAAACCTACCGTCAGTTCTTACCAACTGAAATTAGGACTCATCCGACCAGGCTACGGTTTTCCAGTCGTATATGGTCCAACTGACACGGTCACGAACCCAGGAAAGGTGCTGCGGTCGATGTTGTACTGTTATCAAAGGCTCTCGCATCGGTCGTCTGATGCCGCTTAACGCCAAATTTAGCCGCACTGTCCAGAGGATACATTCGTCGTACGTCCCACATTTATTTGTGCGGTTATTTCAAGCTGTGTTGCTTGTCTGTTGGCACTGATAACCCTACTCAGACACCGCTGCTCTCGGTCGTTAAGTAAAGGCCGTCGGCCACTACGTTGTCCGTGGTGAGAGAGAATACCAGAATTTTGAAATTTTTGGCACGCTCTTGGCATGGTGGATCTTGGAATATTGATTCCCAAACGATTTACGGAACAGAATGTCCCATGCGCCCATGTCCAACTACCATTCCAATATCAGAGCTAATTTCTGTCGTGCGGCCATAATCACATTGGCAACCTTTTCACCTGACTCACCTGAGTACAAATGACAGCTCCGTCAAAGCGCTGCCCTTTTATACCCTGTGTACGCAATACTACCGCCATCTGTATATAACTGTCCCATGACTTTTGTCACCCAAATGTACTTACCCTGTTACTGGCAGCAACTGTGAATCCTCTCAAATTCGCATATTAAATTAATGTAAATTCACTTGAGAAACCTTCATCAGTTATATAATTCACCAAGATGATTTTATTCTTCCTAGTACAGAAACAGCGAGACAGCAATTTTTCTAGTCATAGCAAAAGTTGAGTCGTTTCCTGCTTTGGATTTTTGAGATAAAAATGTTTTATGAGCTCTGACAGAAGTCGGCTAACGGATAAAAGCAGTACAGTGACCTAATCGACTGAAATAGCATAAAATATACAAAGACGTCAACTATGTGAAATTAGGCTGAATGTCTTAAGGGGCCCCACACACGAGCCGCATATCGCAGCGATCTCACACCACTCGACCCCTCCACACAGGCGAGATTTGCCAAGCGGTCGCAACCAGTGTTGCTACCGCCGCGGTGCGGTGAAACTCCGCAATGGAGGCGGAACTGATGGGTTCAACTGGGCCGCTTGAGTCCAGGCTCACAAAAGAAAAACATGGACCGGAAAAGAGATTTTAAACAGATTTACTGAATGAATTACGATTTCACCCTAAAGATTGACATAATTTCACGCATATGAGAAAGTACGAGTACTTACCTGGAGTTACTTCGTAAACATCGTTACACCAGAAGTACAAAAAAAGAGACAAAAATATAAGGCAAGCAGTATCAGCTCACAAGCACCTCACAGCAACTTCAAGGTTTTTAGCAACTCGAAGATCTTATGAAGACCTTACATATTCGACATTGATATCGCCGCAGTTCCTGGGAAAAATCATTCCAGAAACATGTGCAGCCATCACCGAACTTCAAAGGTTTATTATTGTGATGTCACGCAAACCTGCGTATTCGGTTCGCTATACAAACGTTTCAAACAAATCGTATTAATGAGTTTTATTACAAAATTTTGCAATTACACGGATGTGTTGCAAGCAAAGGGCGAAATACAAAATAATTAATTTTCTTCAGTGTAAACAGTTCCAAGTATGTGTTACACAGAGTGTACAAGCGAAGTGAGTAGAGTTGACACTCCTGCACAAGCTGCTCATCTTGAAGGGGCCGCTGCTGTGGCGTTGTCATCCTGGAGAGAGGTCGGTCAGCGTGCGATTCGCGGACTTCACCTCACAGCCAGCCCTTCTCTATCGTTCTCGACTGGCGTGCCGGCGCTTGACTTCACGCCGTAACAATTATAATTTAATGTATAGAATGAAAAATTTTTATTCATTAAAATTTTATTCTTCAGAAGTGGTATTTGAAAACGAAAACATGACAGTTATAAACAAATTTTTGAATGTCTCTATTTCTTTCAATCTGTAACTCACTATTAATTTGTGGCGTGTTAGTTTTTAATTCTGAATTGTGACTCAAATTCACTATTTCACCTTGAAATAGGACTGAGTTTATAATTAATTCTGCTTAAAAACATTGCGTCTTGGACATAGCTCTTAGCTTGCAGTCAAAGTTTTGCCCAAATACATCGGCAGATTCCCCTTTATACATTTTGTCAAGTCTTTCCGTGATCGCCTCAAGGGCTTTATCAGCTGCGGTCACGCTCTTGTTGAACGATCTGCCAGATTCCTGACCTGGAGTTGCATCAGCTATTTCTTCTGGTTCTTCTTCAAGTTGTGAGATCTCCTGCGTACTCTTGTCTTGTGTTTCCTGAAACATGCCGTAACAGCACTGTGCATTATTTGTTGCATTTGCCATCTGCAGAGGAAGAACAGAAAGAAATTGCAAAGGAGTTCGAAAATAGATGGAATTTTCCCAACTGCCTGGGAGCAATTGATGAATAACACGCATCAAGTATGTCTCCACCTAATGCAGGATCTTATTTTTTCGATTACAAACACTTCCACAGCCAGTTGCCTTTCACCATTGCTAATGTAAAGTACGAACTCATTTACTTTCATTATGGCACAAATCAATGTGTTTCTGATGGTGGTGCAATGGGATGTACAAATTTTCATAGGAATTTGTCAATGTCAGTTTGCAACTAGACCCACCACCTGAGGTACTCGCTACGCTATTTATTTGTTGGATGTAAGGCATTTTTATTACATAAAAAATTTAATGAAACCATATAACAAAAATCAACTGAAGAGAAAACAGAAAGACAAAGGCCGACTGAGGCCAAATGGATCGGACATTTTATTTCGCTGACTGCTGTATCATTTTCATGTCTGTACATATCCCAAGCAAGTTACTGCAGGCATAAAGAACACCTTCTTATCACTGTGAGCAAGTGGTTAGCTGCGCAGGTAAATACGATATATTATACCCCATCAAAAATTATGACTTAATATAGTGAAATAAATTTTTCATAGTTACAGTTAAACTGCATGGCTAGAATAATTGATATTTAAATATGTTAATTTGATACCTCGGCATCTGAAGCAGTGGGTGTCAGGCAAGGACGAATTTACGTGGAATGACCCTTTTTCCATAACAGCAAAAAGTATTTTGGTTTCCAATTTATTTGTGTGTCCATTCACAAACACATCATTATTATATTTATTTTATTATAAAGCCTGACATCTTAGGAGTTATCTAAGATAAAAACTACGAGGATTAGATAAATTGTAATGGCAGCACTGCCGTAACATGGAGAATGTGCGTCAAGCGGCATACGCGGTGTCTGTAGCTGATATCAGGTCAGCTGAAGTAGTGCAGCGAGAGGCGACAGCTATGTTTGAGGCAGTTGCAGTGTGTACTGCCTGAAGGAGCGGGGGTGGGGGTGGGAACATTTCAAGCGGCCTAGCAGTTGTTTGGATAAAATGTCACAGGTTGAACCCCGTGCAGGAGCTCCTGCGTGTGTGGGGGTGGGAAATACTGGAGCAACCGCAGTATTCATCCGATATGAGTCCAAGCGATGACCACCTGTTCGACAATTTAAGGAACATCTTCGTGGCGCACGCTACAACGCAAGAGAAGACACCATGTGTGCTATGGGGCGCTTATTGAGAAATATGGATAGAGATGGACGCTCTCACGGTATAGGACGCCTTCCATCTGTGTGCGAGAAGGTGATCGCGATGCGGGGCGATTATATTGAAGGCACGTAATACGGTGAACGTCTGTCAGTAAATTCTGGTATGAATCATAACAGCGTTGCCACTACCATGTAGATTCCCAGCAGGTTGGTGGAATGTGACACAAGCGTTTCTCATCGACCTTGTAATTTTTACAGATATTGGAAAGTGACATAGATTAATATTTTTTATAATTTTCTTCGTAACTTTACCGCTAATGATTACATTTTTGTCAACTTGAAATTTAACTCTTTTTCCTGGATTAAATCATTAGCATCCCAAAAAGACGTTATGTCGAACGTGCTGGGCCTCGGCAGTTGCTAGACGAGCGAGTGCAATGCTCATTATACATTAATTTATGCAAATTAATCAAAATCTCCGAAGTATGGGCACCTGTTCAAAATGGTTCAAATGGCTCTGAGCACTATGGGACTCAACTGCTGTGGTCATAAGTCCCCTAGAACTTAGAACTACTTAAACCTAACTAACCTAAGGACAGCACAGAACACCCAGCCATCACGAGGCAGAGAAAATCCCTGTCCCCGCCGGGAATCGAACCCGGGAACCCGGGCATGGGAAGCGAGAACGCTACCGCACGACCACGAGATGCGGGCTGGGCACCTGTATTGCAACAGAAATACCATTACAGTGAGACAACAAATTAGATATGCAAGTACCGGTAACTATATTTATTATTTACAGGTCACCCACTTAGGATTTCTAGTAGAATAATCGGGTTTATGATTGCGAAACAAAAATTCTCTGAAGAATGTCTGTTTATTGTGAACAAAGTTTTGCGTGAACCAAATAAAATGATTACTAAGCAGTTACTATCATGTGAATTATCAGTTCTCTGAACCTTAGCGGCAAACACTGGCTCACTAGATGCTTATTCGTATCTTAATATACATTCACCTTATTGTAATGGACATTAAACGCAACTGAAAGACAGCTTGGGAAGCGCTGCAAACTTACGTAAACTGCACAGTTCACAAATTCGAAGTAATCGTGTGCAAGACTCGTGAAATAAGACAAATAATCAAGCAAACTAAGTTGCGCTGCAAATCCCGCAAATTATCAACTACTCAGGTGACGGACAGTGCTATTTACAAAACGCGAATATCTTTTAGAACCCAGTGAACATTTGTACCAACATTTTGATTGCAAAATGGCTCAGATAGTGGTCGATAACAGCAACCACCGATGTCAGGACAGGTCCAGACGTCCTGTCCACGGCTGCTCCCCAAAACGGAATCGTCGTCTCCTCCCAGCTCGCTAACTCTCGAAAAATTCAATCTGGAGAGGGTGATCTGCAGGCATTGTCACAGCGATCAGAGAGAATTTCGCTTTCGTTTCTAGAATACAGGTGAATCCTGCACAAATTTCCCATTTTTGGCTCACTGAATGCATTTCAGCTTGCAGAAGGTTGTAAAAGCGGTGCTTTGCTTGTCTTAAATATTTTTCTATGCTGATTGGGGAAAGATTCCCAAACAAATAAACTTAGTGAATAGGCGACAGTTATTTAATTCAAACTCTCTGTCACCTATTCATAATAAGCCAACCAACTTTCACCACATCAAGTGGAATTTTGTTCACGACTCGCAATGAGCCATGACTTTTCCCTTATTCTGCAGGGAGGCTAGGCGCAAATTGAGACGCGTATAGCAGGTGTGACGTGACACTAGACTACAGCGCGACACGCACGTGCCGCACGGGTCGCGCGGGTACAGCGCATATTGCGACGCGTACACCATACGTCGCACGCGCCGACTGGCGACGCTCTGCGCTGACTGAACCGAAGCGCGTGCAAACCTCTTATCTTTCTTAAACGATTTTACAAAAACTATTCTCTGAAAATATATGATTTTTGCCTTACTTGTAGCGTTTATATGTCAGCTTCGTGACGAAGTGCCCATCACCTCGCTAATGACCATTCTTATTGTGATGTACACATTTTAGTGAGACACTACGCAAAACTCAAAAAGTTTGCAACAAAAATTAGGGGTCGCTATGATTTTGCGTTTGGGGCGTATTACACCATATGTTGCTACGTATGAAATTCAGCTACCATCCTGAATTTTTGTTTAGACTTGGGAGGAGATCTCTATCTGCCTCCGATCTCGAGAAAATGGATCCCATGTAGCGCGCTCACTTCCGATCTCACGCCCGTGAGAATGATATACACGCAACATCTCTCGTATCTCCTAAACCGCTCGAGACATCGAAACGAAAGTTTGGCGAATGACAGCACACAAGGAGGAGAGTGTTTTGCCAACTATTAAACACACGGAACTTTCTTATCCATGGCGATATATCACTACTTATACTTCTTTTTTATTTATTTCACTCCAGTGACTGTAATTTTTTAAGAGTTATCGACGGCTAGCGAAACAAGAGCTTCCTAGTACGAAAATAAACATGAAATTTCTTCTATTATGTTACTGCAAACCGACACTACGAGGCTTTTCGTAAGCTATTGAGCTCTGTGATTGCCAATTACTTGTTTAATGAGGCCCTCCGTTTCGGAATTCTGTCTGAATAGCTGATGTGAGATGAGTTTGGCAAATTACATTGTGACAAAGGAAGTACAATTAAACCAGTCACCAAGAGAAATGTGGCCTTTACTCATAAATGGTGATGCTTCTTCGAATGAGAAAAGGTTAACAACTCACACAAAAACAGATTGGCAATTCTGTTGGAATTTTGGTGGAATCCTCGTAACCCATCGTATTTTTAACACAGAGCGACTGGAATGGAAACTTACCAAAGGATTTTATTCCTTCTCTTGATCTGAGCAATATTAAAATAATGACGAGCATTCCTTTCGGCGGAATGATAGGCACATGCCAGATACTGTTTACTCACCTAGGGCTTGCCAAACTGACAATGCGTGATCGCGAATAAAATAGTTGTTATTGAGAAAAATAAACAATTGATCTGTCGCACAACACAATGGTCAGTGTATTGTCAGCAGCGGAGGATAATGCGCACGACAGGAATGCGCAAGCTAGCCATGTGTGCCTTGTGAGATGGAGTTCGAAAAACATTGTGATGAAAGTAGATCTGCCTTTGTCAGCAGCACATTTCAACAAATTAAATAGATCTAATCATAACAATCTTTTAGGATATTCCTGCTTTTGTAATAACGCCAACCATTTTTTCATTTGTGTAGCCTGTTGTGTAATTAGTTTATTAATGCTGATAATGTACATGCAACAATTGTAATGCTTTTTCTCATCACGGCGAACCAATTAAAACATTGTTATTTGTGACTGCTTTTCGACTGTTTCTGGCTTGCAGTGGAAATGTGATGTTCACATGCATGTAGTACAGTGTGTCGTATTATATTATTACATGCGTATCCAAGTAATCGCAGTGAGACTTCTGTACTTCACATCTTGGACGCGTTTTACCAGGAGCACAAAGGGATCACACCTGTGTAGATTATCCCTTTCTAAATTTTTGTAACAGATGGTACAGATATGATTTTTTTGCACATAAACCACCGACAGTTATCCACGAAACAAGTAACAGGGATATTACCAAGTACATTGACAGATAAGTAATGTTTTACGTAAGTACTCAAGGACACAATATGATCTTGCAACAATAGAAAACTACCTGAAAGCAAGGAGGGTGGAAAAAAAATCCCTCTTGCTGTTCTTCTGACTCTCCAGATGTTAAAGTCGCATATTATTGACAGACACACGAGACCTTAAAGATGTATAACAGTGCGAACACTAAAGTTAGAATGAAATTTTAGACAAGTGGTGTTTCTGTGTGTGTACTGAATAAAACATCATCTCAAAATAATATAAAATGACTTGGAAACGAAAAACAGGAGCCACTACTGACCAACATAACTGCCATTTGCATGTTGAATACTAGTATTACTGGTAGAGCATTAACCTTTCGGTAAACAAGAGAGCAATTTCATTAAGAAATTACTATGAAAATTGTAGACAATATACACCTACTGTGTATATCACTGTTTAGTATATATGAGAGCTACTTAAGGCGAGTAAACCAGACCTCTGTAGGCCTTTTTTTCTGACAGTTATTCAGGGAACATCACACTATGTAGGCATTATACAAGCGAGGTATGAGAGGCATCTGCTAAGACACGGGTGTTGAGCTGAAGAGGGAAAAAAGGCAGAGACAAATAAAAGGAGAACCAGATAAGAATCTTTAACTAACACTACAACACACGAAACAAAAATAAAGAAGAGTTCATAGAAAAAAATCTACATCATAACAAATGTAAAGACAATGTAATTAAGACAAGACACAAATATGGGTACGCTCCCCTTCGGACGCAAAGCGGCCCAGTCCAACCACTGCGGTCCAGGCAATACACTCCTGATGTCACTCAGTAAACATCATCTTTTGTGACAGCGAAACGCCAAGAGTCCATGTGTACTACACGATGTCCATCAGAGTTAATAAAACTACCGCCTTCGCCATTGATAATCAGCAACTGCAAGAATTGCGTCGATTTCAAATGGCTCTAAGCACTGTGGGACTTAACATCTAAGGTCATCAGTCCCCTAGACTTAGAACTACTTAAACCTAACGAACCTAAGGACATCACACACATCCGTGCCCGAGGCAGGAATCGAACCTGCGACCATAGCAGCAGCGCGGTTCTGGACTGAAGCGCCTAGAACCGCTCGGCCACAGCGGCCTGCCCAGTGGCAAAGACAGTCATGCTGTTTCAAAGTTAATTGATCCACAACCACCGCAGGTACGGGAAGTTTCGATTAGTCTCTTTATAAGTACCTTGCCCCTCACACGATTAGGACTGAGATCACTGCACATCTCTAGGCTGTTTCTAGGCATGAAGAACAACTGTCCTGATGTTGTTGCAACAGAAATGCTAAATGTCGTGATACATAGGCTGTCCTCCAAATACCTACCAAAAAAGGGGGTAAGAGCCACTAAAAACGTATCGTCAGCCAACAAATACGCACGGAGCACAAATTCATCACTGGAAAGCATCTATTTTGTGCCAGGCACTCGTTTCAATAATGCTATTGTACTAAATTGTACTATACATGAGATGTTCATCAAGTCCTCAAAAGTTCATGTGATCGATACCATAATCACTGTTTAGTCTGTGATATCTCAGCACTGTATAGCAAAGCAGTTCTTGATCAGTGCTGGAGGTGAAGGAAGATTAATTACGATATATCTCCCCTCAGCGGCATCAGGAAAGAAACATTACGAACTGTCAGTCGACCATGTCCGAGAAGCACGTCCCTTTTTGTGCGACACGATCGGAACAACGCATGCCTTAATCTAACTGTTCGTAGGGCGTGAACTCCCCTTCCGATACAAAGTTCCACGTGGACAAAATGAGAGAGTCTGATGCATTTGCAATATTCAGTGTCGGCCCAGTCTTGTTGTCGCTACAGGCAGCCTCTCGTCGTTTTACAGACTCCCAGATGTTCAACGGGTGAATCTTCCGTGTTGACTCCCGATCAGCGACTGGTCGCGCCTGGGGTCACTGATGACTCTGTGGTACATACGGTGACGGGAACTCAGCTGACGGCTCAGGTGGGTGTGGCCGCTTCTCCCTACGGGCAACGGAGCGCAGGTATGCTCGCCCCGTGTCACGGCGTTGCCTGAGGTGAGTCGCCGGCACCCAGCTGGGGACAGGGTGGGGATGCAGAGAGCTGTCTGCCGCCTCAGTCTCGCCGGCGCCCCCACGGCGTGCCGGTGTAGACGCGGCTCAACCTGCGGCTGACGACCCAGTCCACAGTGCCTTCCTCCGGCGACATGTAACAATGATTCGGGACGACATATTAACCCGTACCACACAATCCATCCACAGGCGATACACTGACGTATGAAAAGAGCATAATGCTAATGGAGAAAAAAGAAGGGGTGGAGGGGGGGGGGGGGAGAAAGGCTACTATAATTACAAACAGGGAAGTTTGAAACAATTAATTTACATGTAGCAACGGGCTATCTAACTTTACATATGATGTAGCCCAGCTCAGTCAATAGTTTGCAGTTATTCAATACACTAAAAGGGAATACTTAACAGCTACGCTATTCTACGGTCGATAGACTTTGCAAACTGCCCTGGCCCAACAGGAATCTGGAATTATAAAATTATTGAATACTTTACATGTTTTATAGAAGAGTGACGGAACACTTCTACAACTTATTGAATAGTAAAGGGTATGAGGATGAGAGGTGACGTCACGTGGAGGGAGTAGGAAGTGGTTACACTGTGTTAGTACCATCACCAAGAGCTTTCCCCACAGTTTTGTTCCACCATGTTTGACACGCAAGTAATCTGTCTCACCTGCTGTCATAGCAACACGGTGCTTTGTAGCACTAGACATAGTGAAACTACACAGCGTATTGGATGGTTATACTCCCTACTCTGTCATCTCATTTCCGTTCTCATAGTATTTATCATTACTATAGGACTGGCTCTTCAGTTTGCCCTAAGGGCTGCTACTGGCGCTGGCTTCTGCAGGACAAATATAGTCTTCTCAATCGCAACTTTTCATCTCAGGCTCACTGCAGCTCTGACAGATTTTACGTCATCCCATGCATTTAACTTAGTTTAGGCTTCTGAAACATTTGTGAGAGAAAGGAAACGATTTGCATTCTCTCTCCACTGACTCTCCACTGACTAAGCGTAGGTAGTGAACTCGTCTACCCATCTGTTGGTGTGCTTACTCACCATCTTTTGTGATTTTCATATTTGTACAAACCTGAGTATTTTGGTAGTTGGTACCTTCTTTTTACCTTTCAACGGGTCGACATTTCAGTGCGTTCTCGGCCTTTCTTTCATCAGCCGATCAGTACTGTGTTTCGTCTTGTGGGGTGTGTACTGTAAGACCTTCGGTACACACACCATCAGATTATTTGACTTGTCGCTCTAACGAAGTAGGCGAGTGTCAGCAATGTGTCTCGTGGTCTTATCGTGGCGTGTTTATCTTCTGCCGTTAGGTCAGACGATAGAAATGCCACTTGCACGCTTAGAGTAGCAGATTGACGGTGACCAACTTTAAACAGTACTTGATTAATTTTCACACATATTTATTAAAATAATAAAAATCATAAACCTTACTTAACTTGATTGTGGATGCTATTTACAATTGACAATCTGAAGTTCCTTTGGTCTTGGTACGTTAATCTTATTCTCACATATCTCTGATACTTGACAAAGTGTCTATACGTTTCTCTTCATGGCTATGTACAGGAATATGATAATCTTATTAGGCGCAGACTGAAACTTGACTATAGACTGGTACAGATAAATGTAGACTGGTACAGACTGCTGCAGACAAAGGCTGACTGACTAATTGGAGGTCTGTACACTCGTTGTAATACCTCGCGTGTTCATGTATCACTGCGCGAGTGTGATCCGCCAGGAGAAAAAGTTCTACGTTAGCAGCAATCTCATTGGCTGCATTACATATTAATACGCGGATCGGCGGAAGCAGAATTTGGTCCGTCTCTAAGGCAGCGCCATCTCGTAGTGCGGAGACGGACGAGCGCTGCGCCTGCGCTGTTGTGCTTAGCGGGGCGCGCTCTAGTGGGAAAGTTGTGTACGCGCTGACTACGTGGAACTACAGGGTGTTTCAAAAATGACCGGTATATTTGAAACGGCAATAAAAACTAAACGAGCAGTGATAGAAATACACCGTTTGTTGCAATATGCTTGGGACAACAGTACATTTTCAGGCAGACAAACTTTCGAAATTACAGTAGTTACAATTTTGAACAACAGATGGCGCTGCGGTCTGGGAAACTCTATAGTACGATATTTTCCACATATCCACCATGCGTAGCAATAATATGGCGTAGTCTCTGAATGAAATTACCCGAAACCTTAGACAACGTGTCTGGCGGAATGGCTTCACATGCAGATGAGACGTACTGCTTCAGCTGTTCAATTGTTTCTGGATTCTGGCGGTACACCTGGTCTTTCAAGTGTCCCCACAGAAAGAAGTCACAGGGGTTCATGTCTGGCGAATAGGGAGGCCAATCCACGCCGCCTCCTGTATGTTTCGGATAGCCCAAAGCAATCACACGATCATCGAAATATTCATTCAGGAAATTAAAGACGTCGGCCGTGCGATGTGGCCGGGCACCATCTTGCATAAACCACGAGGTGTTCGCAGTGTCGTCTAAGGCAGTTTGTACCACCACAAATTCATGAAGAATGTCCAGATAGCGTGATGCAGTAATCGTTCCGGATCTGAAAAATGGGCCAATGATTCCTTTGGAAGAAGTGGCGGCCCAGACCAGTACTTTTTGAGGATGCAGGGACGATGGGACTGCAACATGGGGCTTTTCGGTTCCCCATATGAGCCAGTTCTGTTTATTGGCGAAGCCGTCCAGGTAAAAATAAGCTTCGTCAGTAAACCAAATGCTGCACACATGCATATCACCGTCATCAATCCTGTGCACTATATCGTTAGCGAATGTCTCTCGTGCAGGAATGGTAGCGGCGCTGAGGGGTTGCCGCGTTTGAATTTTGTATGGATAGAGGTGTAAACTCCGGCGCATGAGACGATACGTGGACGTTGGCGTCATTTGGACCGCAGCTGCAACACGGCGAATGGAAACCCGAGACCGCTGTTGGATCACCTGCTGCACTAGCTGCGCGTTGCCCTCTGTGGTTGCTGTACGCGATCGCCCTACCTTTCCAGCACGTTCATCCGTCACGTTCCCAGTCCGTTGAAATTTTTCAAACAGATCCTTTATTGTATCGCTTTTCGGTCCTTTGGTTACATTAAACCTCCGTTGAAAACTTCGTCTTGTTGCAACAACACTGTGTTCTAGGCGGTGGAATTCCAACACCAGAAAAATCCTCTGTTCTAAGGAATAAACCATGTTGTCTACAGCACACTTGCATGTTGTGAACAGCACACGCTTACAGCAGAAAGACGACGTACAGAATGGCGCACCCGCAGACTGCGTTGTCTTCTATATCTTTCACATCACTTGCAGCGCCACCTGTTGTTGAAAATTGTAACTACTGTAATTTCGAAAGTTTGTCCGCCTGAAAATGTACTGTTGTCCCAAGCATATTGCAACAAACGGTGTATTTCTATCGCTGCTCGTTTAGTTTTTATTGCCGTTTCAAATATACCGGTCATTTTTGAAACACCCTGTATGTACACAACACGTCTGCTCTTCAGAAACGTCATCCTGGCTAAGTTCCGATTCATCATTCCTCTTCTGAAAAGACTAATCCATTTATCAATCACCGGCACGTCACGCCCATATCCGCGTCCAGCCACAAAATAAATAGTGCACAGTACGCCCATTCCCGTGTCTGGCAAACAAAATTAACAGCACAAGGCACCTTTGCGCTTGGCTGTACCACCCTAATTCATTAGACTTTCTCTCTAAGACATAACTTTCCTTTATTCATCGAAAGAGCGACCCAGAGCAGGAACGAACTCTGTATAATACAGACGACCCTTAAAGTCAACCAAGCCGTAAATATTTGTAAAACGCTAAACTCAAGAATTGAAAGGATAATATGAGGACAATCTGCATCATTAACGAGTCCGATTACTGCTAGTCTTTTAAGCACATACCAAGCATTCGTCGTTCGTCTACATCATCAGCTAGTTCACAGTTCTTTAAATTCCTTTAAGTTTGTTATAAGGCGCATACCACACGATCGTCTCGTTCTCAACGTTCCGATTTCCACCATATTCAGGTTGACAATCTTACGGAGTCTAAACGATCCGCAGAATATATTAAAAAAAACGTCTTGCAGAGATGTTTGTGCTTCTGCGACAGTAGATCGATTTTAAGCAGGATCTTTTGCTCTACTGACAGGTTTTCTCCTTCATACATGCTCCGAAAACGCTCTGGTTCATTACGGAGACGTACCTCCGTATGTCGAGAACACACTGGACACTAATATTCCTAATCTTTATATTAAAAACAGTAAATCTTCCCTAATGTCTTGATTCTCTATGTACAATAGCAACGGTCTCCCTAACTGTAAACCAGAAGTACTCGCACTGGCCTTTTCCAGTCAGCTGCGGGCCTGCTCATCGCCCTCTTCACGTGTCACGTTATGCCTAGGGTCAGGACTTTTGATCTCAACGCTACTGTCTACCGGTGTGCTGTTGTGTGCCACTCCTTTCTGTTCCCATCCGCGTCGTTGATTAAAACCGTTGCGGGATGCCCAATGGTTCCCTCCGCTCCTCGGTTCCACCGCGAGCCGTTTGACCTTGTTGGCTGTTGGCTTGCCAGTTCCGATTCGAATAAGGGTGCTCCCGCTAGTCTGCGGGAACCCACTAGTTCCACTGCACCTCTCGTACGCGAGCTCTTGCAGTAATAACTGAAACGATTTAACATCGTTCATGTTTCTCCTGGCAATTGCAATGCCACATTGTAGTCGTTGTTGGAGTTTTGTCAGGCAGCCGCGTGTCAACTCAGATGAGTCATAAGGCGCCTCCAGAAACTAATTACGTTGTATAAAGTCTTTAAAATAAGAAACAGGGCCTTCGGTTTGGTCATTATGATGTCCAAATTAACACGATCTTGATCACCCTTCAGGCAAAACTCCTAAACAAAGGCTTTTCGAAAATCCCTATATGATCGGCGGTCCCACATTGAGATTCGCATGCATCATTCCTGATATGCCGGCAGACGAAATTAATCTTGAGGGAAGGGCGCCACAGTAATGGAAAGACATTCTGAAATTGGTCAGTAAGTGTATGCGAATGTATCTCGAAAGCTGGGTAATGAAAGGTGCAGTATTTCCAAACTGACAGGAAGTGTCTCCGGTTGCCATCTTCCTCAACATCGTAGAACAATTCATCGTGTCTCTGATGGTCTGGCGGATTGCATTCTCGGAATCGACATAGTCTCTCCCCAAAATCCTTAAATTCATTTACGTTCACATCCCTAGGCCAGCGATCATTACTGTCTTCTATATTAGCCTTCATAATCGTTGCCGGCGTCCCGTTTTCATGCCAAGTGAATTTATGCAGCTCAAGCAATGTTCCTTGGTTTTCCCAGTTAATTTCCACCTGTTTCTCCTTAAAGCGTGATAGGAACTGGACATAATCACTTTTATTGTTTACTATCGGTTGAGTTCGGCCTGAGACTTAACTACTCTTTACTGACAGCTGTTTGGTTACTCAACTCCCTCCCTCCTCGGTACGAGAGACGTTCTGGCACACTTTCTGAACGATCGCAACTCGTTCTTTGTTGACGTCTGCTACAACGTCGCAAGTCTTGTCCACATTTACGGAAGGCACGTCTGAGCTACCAATTACACCACTTTCGACAGCGTTAATCCATTCTTCCAGTCAGTGATTGACGCTTACTTGGCCTTCTGTTATGTCACCTATATGACCGCAGATATCCTCACTCCAAGATTCAACAGATTCAAGTCCTCTTTTTATTTAATCTACTTCCTTCCTAAGTCCAGTCGTTACATTGTTCGTCTCAGTTTTTAAGAGTCTAGCCTAGTAGATCTTTCTTCACACTCACATCTTCGAGTCTCGAACGAGAAGCCTTCTGTTTCTCTCTATTAGCCGTTATTTCATTCAAAAGAACCTTAGGTTCCTCTCTGGAAGTCTCCTTGAATCGTAACAGCCCATTAAGAACCATTTAAAACGAACATTTCCCAGTGTCGTTCAGGATCGCACATGTAAACAAAATATGTAACTCGTCTAGAAAAAATTATAATTGAGATAACAACTGTTTAATTTGTTTCAGTTCAAAGTGTAGAAGCTCTGTAAATGAAGGGAACAATTCCCATGCAGGGAGTCTCTAGTAATTAATAAAAAATGTAAATGTATTATTGTAATTTCTTATTTGAGAGTTTATTCTCCAATGAAATAAGAGACATGTACTAATATCGTAGTACACTAGCTGTTCTAAAGAAAATATACAATCAGATATGTTTTCATTTTTTTGATAAGTTTTAATTGTTAATTAATGAAATAATAATTTTAAACAATGCCAAGGATTGTTCGGGATTGTTAAGAAAGTATAAATAGTTTCAGCCATATTGGCAAAGTGAGTCAATCTGGTTTTAGTTTTTGAGCATCCTGCCTCGGGCATGGATGTGTCAGATGTCCTTAGGTTAGTTAGGTTTAAGTAGTTCTAGGGGACTGATAACGTCAGCTGCTCCTTTTGTATTGTAAGTATTGTTTGCCTTTGTATAATACTTTAATTTTGTTTTGAAAGTATAATAAATGTATAAAAAAACATAATACAAGATTAATTTTAAATTTAACTTTTCGAAGTTAAATGTTACAGTAACCGTAAATGAATTCAGGACCACGACAGCAGCAGCTAAAGAGTAACTATGATCAACCCCATTATTACGAGTAGTTAGAGAAAAGTTATATCCTTGTGATCTTAATTTCTTCTCCACTAGGCAAAAGAATTTTACTTTCCTCCCTAAGAAGTGCCACTAAAGCTGACAGGTCGAGGGCAGTTGCCGCCCTCTGGCCGGCAGTATGGTGTGCGGACATTTGCCACGCTGGACATTTGCCACGATTTCACCTGCTCCGAAGGTTTGGGTCCTTTGTCTCCCCCTCTTCCTCCTTCTCCTCCTCCTCCTCCTCCAGACCCGTCGCCCGACCCGTGGAATTCCCGTGGACTGTGTCCAGTCACCGAACCTGCACACTGGCCGCAACAAAAGTCGTTACGCTCAGTTTGCTTTCGAAGATCCTAACGTGACCAACAGTATGGACGTTATTACAACGAACAGGACCAGGCCTTCTGCTCATTACAATGGTTACGCGTATCTTAAACAGAGGGAATCTAAAGAAGGTGTTGTTACGTGGATATGATTAGGCCGAAAATCGGATCATTGCAAGGGAAAGGTGCTGTCGAAGAACGGAGAAGTGTTGAACGTATTAGAACATCTCTGTGGACCACCTGACGATGCGGCTCTGGAAGTGAGAAAGCAAGTGGAAAGGGCGAAGAGAAGGTCTTAAGAAGAAACTACACAGTTATCGGAGATATACGCGGATGAAATAGGAAATCTACATAATAAAGGTTATGACTTTGTTACAGTGATGCCTAATTCACAATCTATGAAGAGAACCGTGCGTCATCGACGGAGTCAAGCGCGGGGGGAACCAACAAGAGCCTAAGAACTCTTATGAAATTGATCTTCCTGAAGATCTACTAAAAATGGGAAATGGCAGTAGTTTTCTTCTAGAAGACGACAGATTAGAGGAGAAAATAATGATTTTTAGTGGAAGCAAAGGAAAAGAAAGTTTAAATACATGTTCCCATTTTTGTATGGATGGAACATTTAAGAGCTGCAGCAGGCAGTTTGCACAAATCTACACCATACACGTAGACTTAGGAGGCCAGATTAAAGAAACAAACATTCTTCCTACTGTATTTGCACTGCTCCCTAATAAGAAGAAAGACACATATGTTCGTCTGTTTTGTCTGATAAAAAAGGGCAGTCTCTGAGTGGTGTCCTAAAGAAGTGAATGACGATTTTGAGGCAACTGCGACATCAGCCATTCGTCAAGTTTTTCCCACAATTGAAATAAATGGATGCTATTTCCATATGAAGAAGAGTTTATGGAGAAGAATTCAAGTTCTCGGTCTAACTGTGGAGTACCGCCAGAACTAGGATTTAAGACTTCAGGTCAGCATGTGTGCAGCGTTGGCATTTGTAAAACCGGAGGACGTAAACAATTGAGGGATTGAGATTCATGCAGAAGCTTCTGATAATGGAAGGCTCTATAAATTTTTTGACTACTTTATGGACAACTAGCTAGAGAATGAGGGTATCCCAATAGAAATGTGGAGCTCCTACGGGAAAAGGCACCGAACGACGAATGCTGTTGAAGGGTGGCACAACAAAATAAATAGTATTATTGGAAACCAGCATCCTAGAATCACCTATTTGGTTGAGTGCCTGAAGAAGGAAGCAGAGCTCACAAATTGCATGTACATGAAATTGGAAATGAATCTTGAAGGTAAGAACAGGAAGAAGTACTTGAAGCTGGACGACAGGATAGAGAGAATCGTAAAGAATTATGAACAGACTGGCAACATTAGGCCTTGCTTGAAAGCGATTGCCCATAATCAGAAACTGAACTAAAATATGTTAAAAATAATGCATTAAAAACTATGAGGACCACTGAGTCGTCACAGATTACTGAGTTAAAATTATTAAAACACTGAAGCAGCATTATCGGCGCTAATATTAAGTTGTAATTGTGTTGTGAATTGGCAGGAGCCAATTCACGGAGTTTGGAGGAAGCCGAAATGCACGCTTTTAAGCTCACGCAAACTGGCGTGAGGTCTGGAACAGGACAATGTAATTAATATAGCCAATAAGGTACGTTGCTGCTGGAATACTTAAATTTAATCCATAATTGGTATACATCGCTCTTGACGGTACATGTTTTACAATCTCAATATAAACTGGTAATGGCGCCTTGCTAGGTCGTAGCAAATGACGTAGCTGAAGGCTATGCTAACTATCGTCTCGGCAAATGAGAGCGTATTTGTCAATGTAGCATCGCTAGCAAAGTCGTCTGCACAACTGGGGCGAGTGCTAGGAAGTCCCTCTAGACCTGCCGTGTGGCGGCGCTCGGTCTGCAATCACTGACAGTGGCGACACGCGGGTCCGACGTATACTAATGGACCGCGGCCGATTTAAAGGCTACCACCTAGCAAGTGTGGTGTCTGGCGGTGACACCACAAATTGTAAATAGAGTGTACATTAGTTCAGCCTGTTTAGGCTGATTTTAAACACGCCAAAATGGTAAAAGGTCATTTATCATTTTCACAGTCCAAAGCCTGTGCAAAAAATTGTAAAAATTAAAGAGTGTTTCAAGCCTCACAAAAGTATCCCTAAATAGCTTAACGATGTAATTAGCTGGTCCCAGCTCGGTTCACTAGCGCGCCGGCCAAAGTGGCCGAGCGGTTCTAAGCGCTACAGTCTGGAACCACGCGACCGCTACGGTCGCAGATTCGAATCCTGCCTCGGGCATGGATGTGTGTGATGTGCTTAGGTTAGTTAGGTTTAAGTAGTTCTAGGGGACTGATAACGTCAGAAGTTAAGTCCCATAGTGCTCAGAGCCATTTGAACCGTTTCACTAACGCGTAATCAAGAAGCAGTGAAATTTGACTTAACGAAGCCAACATGAAACATCACTCAAATGTTCCTCCTGTAACCAGAATTTACAGTTACATCTAACTTTTTTCAGTAGCAATTTCCTATTTAAGTAAGAGCTCCTATTGTTGTCACGTTAAGATAACTTTTTTCTACCTTCTAATATTACGGCCATACTATTAAATAATTGTCAGTTCTAATATTATTTTCTTAAGCTTCAGAGTCGCATGTATCACCTCAAATACCATGGTTTGTTAAACATATAGTATACAGTTTTATAAAATAAAATGGAAACTGAACCTTTGAATTACACCTAAAATTGACATTCCAAAAGTGAACTGATTGGCAATTTTGGCACCTTAAATATTTTTATTTAAGTTAAATGCAAACATTTATAGTAGATGTAGATCTACTTAAGTACGTTTCGATATAGTCCTTTTAAAAATTAAAATTCCTTGCCAAAATGTTGATTATCTTTAAACAGGACAGTAAAAGCAACTAAAAGTAGGCAAGGAAATTACTACTGAAAATTAATTTTTACTAAGGAACATCAGAAACAAATGTATTAGACCTACTTTTCTTATACATTAGAGACTTTCTGAAAAAAAATCATCATTTCCTCTGTCACTGACAGTTCAGGCACCTAAGCAACATCAGTTACTTGACAGTGTAACTTGAGTTGCTTCGCAACACCGGAGATATCTACTTCTATATTATGTTTGTAGCTGTTCTCATTTCGAATTCTGGAATATTTACTTTGTTTTCTTTGGCGAAGGAATTTCGGAAAACTGCATTTAGTAACTCCACTTTAGTGGCACTGTCATCAGTAACTGTACTGTCGCACAGTAAAGGTACGAGTACTTAGTGAGCCTTTCCGCTGGTTTACTTAACGTAGGATCAGAATCTCTCTGGATTTTTCCGCCACATTTCTAGAGAGAGTTTCGTTGTGGAAACTGTTAAATGCACTGTTAAATCCGCACCAAATTTCGAGCCTCAGTAAAACTTCGCCAATCTTGGAGATTTTGCTTTCGTCTAAATTATACGTGCCTTTTACGGTGCTCCTGCAGCAGCTTTCTGTCGTGTTTTGTGTACCATGGGGGATCAGTACCGTCTCTTATTAATTTATTTGGTATGAATCTCTCGAGTGCTGTTGATACTATTTCTTTGAACTTAAGCCACATATGGTGTTCACTTACACAGTTTGGAAGGTTTGGAGACTGAGAAAGAAGTCAACCGAATTTTTAGCTGCTTTTATAAATAGATATATTTCGCGTTTAGTTGTGGTGAATTTCTTTGCTACGGAATTGAGCCTCGCTACGACTGTGTGTTCACTAATCCCTGTATCCGTCGTGATGCTCAGGATTATTTGTGGCTAAGAGGTCAAGTGTGTTTTCGTAACCATTTACAATTTGAATGGTCGCGTGAACTAATTGTTCAAAAAAATTAAAAAAAGTTAAGAACAATTACGGAAGTTGTTTCTATCTCCAATAGGGTCTGAAAATGTATTTTTGTCAACATACGGAGGGTAGATTGAAGTCACTGCCAACTATAATTGTATGAGTAGAGTACCTATTTGTGTTGAGGCTCAAGTTTCCTTTGAACTGTTCAGCAACTGTTTCATTTGAAACCAGGGGTCGGTAAAAAAAGCCAGTTATTAATATATTCCGGTTGTCGAATATAACCTCTACCAATACTAAGTTACAGCAACTACCTGCTCCAATGTCGCTTGTGAGCTGGAACACACATTACATTGTTTTTCCTTAAGTTGTGCTATTTGTTTCTGTTGTAGTGCATATCATTACAATTACGGCTTTTCCCTCCAAAACCTAGGATGCTTTGACTGTGGCCCTGTAAATACCAGAGCTAAACAATCTAGAACAAGAACGTGATGTGTCGACAGAAGTGCCGACACAGTGTTATTTTGAGGGGGCCGATAGGCACGCTATCTAACGCAGACGGGCGTGAATTCTGGAACAGGATAAGTAGTGAATTATCATAAGAAAAGTATGCAGCCCCTCAAATACTTATCTTTTATTCTTTGATGAATACAGCGTTCTTCTTGAGACATTTATACTATAACTCTCAAAGTAGGTAAGGCTAATGGCGCCTTGCTAGGTCGTAGCCATGGACTTAGCAGAAGGCTATTCTAACTGTCTCTCGGCAAATGAGAGGAAGGCTTCGTCCGTATGGTCGCTAGCAATGTCGTCCGTACAACTGGGGCGAGTGCTCTATCGTATATCGAGACCTGCCTTGTGGTGGCGCTAGGTCTGCGATCACACAGTGGCGACACGCGGGTCCGACATGTACTAAATGGACCGCGGCCGATTTAAGCTACCACCTAGCAAGTGTGGTGTCTGGCGGTGACACCACAGAACGTACGTCACAAGCATAGCATTCTGTATTACTTCGTTTCCTTATTTCTAACATTTTGAAATTGTACGTCGACTTTAGGTGACACGCCAGTCATAGATGTTCTTATCTCTATTTAGTGAACGTATTTTCAGTCATGTTTTGAACATTGTCCCGCTACACTTTACTAACTAATGTTTCGCCGCAAGGGATATCGGATTTTAGAGAGTAAATTAATATGGAGTATGTCGTTCTTCTTATGAAACATTCGCATACCCATTTCTTCTTTCCTTCTTGTCTTTTGGGCATGCAGTTGTAGTAATTAAAGTAGGCACAAATGAAATAATCAAAAAGAAATGATTAGCGTACATTCGCATTCTCTTTACACCGTTCCTTTCTTGTTGCTCCCATGGCGATGGACTGTTTCTATCGCAATCAGTAAGCGTGAAAGGAAGCTACCGTACAGACAGAGGGATCTATATTTATACTTGGCATAACTAATTACATACTGACATAATTGTCGGTATTGCTTTCGTTTCCAAAAAGTTATAAATATTTCGATTTCGGAAAAGAAGCTCTGTATTTCACCAAGATGTCGAAGAAGAAGGTCCCTTACCTACTGGTTCTATCGAATTAGATGTGGAGACAGCGGTTCGAAAGCGGACAGAAGTAGTACGAGGAAGGCCGTCCCTTACCTGAGAGAACGCTACTCAGGCTACCTGGCGAAAGGGCAAGTGTGGCAAATGTCCGGCATTTGTGCGGTCATGGTTCCACTGCCCTGTGGTTTCTGTACAAATTGTAAATAGCCTTTCGCTCCCTGTATTTTACCCCTACCACCTTCAGGATTTGAAAGAGAGTATTCCAGTCAACATTGTCAAAAGCTTTCTCTACCAATGCTAGAAACGTAGGTTTGCCTTTCCTTAATATAGCTTCTAAGATGGAAGCAGTGGTTCGGAAAGGAGTGAGACAGGGTTGTAGCCTCTCCCCGATGTTATTCAATCTGTGTATTGAGCAAGCAGTGAAGGAAACAAAAGAAAAATTGGGAGTAGGTACTAAAATCCATGGAGAAGAAATAAAAACTTTGAGGTTCGCCCATGCCATTGTAATTCTGTCAGAGACAGCAAATGACTTGGAAGAGCAGTTGAACGGAATGGACAGTGACTTGAAAGGAGGATATAACATGAACATCAACAAAAGCAAAACGAGGATAATGGAATGTAGTCGAATTAAGTCGGGTGATGCAGAGAGAATTAGATTAGGAAATGAGACACTTAAAGCAGTAAAGGAGTTTTGCTATTTGGGGAGCAAAATAACTGATGATGGTCGAAGTAGAGAGGATATAATATGTAGATGGGCAATGGCAAGGAAAGCGTTTCTGAAGAAGAGAAATTTGTTAACATCGAGTATAGATTTAAGTGTCAGGAAGTCGTTTCTGAGAGTATTTGTATGGAGTGTAGCCGTGTGTGGAAGTGAAACATGGACGATAAATAGTTTGGACAAGAAGAGAATAGAAGCTTTAGAAATGTGGTGCTACAGAAGAATGTTGAAGATTAGATGGGTAGATCACATAACTAATGAGGAAGTATTGAACAGGATTGGGGAGAAGAGAAGTTTGTGGCACAGCTTGACTAGAAGAAGGGATCGGTTGGTAGGACATGTTCTGAGGCATCAAGGGATCACAAATTTAGCATTGGAGGGCAGCGTGGAGGGCAAATCGTAGAGGGAGATGAAGAGATGAATACGCTAAGCAGATTCAGAAGGATGGAGGTTGCAGTAGGTAGTGGGAGATGAAGAAGCTTGCACAGGATAGAGTAGCATGGAGAGCTGCATCAAACCAGTCTCAGGACCGAAGACCGCAACAACAACTACGGTTCCGCTGCTTCGGCCTGCCCGAGCCGTGGGCACGTGCCGGCAGTGGTGAGCGGAGGGACCTGCAGCGGCCCGCCCCAGGGCCCTCGCCCGCGGTCGGTTCGCTGGCCGCCCGGCCATTCTATCGGCTAACGGAACCGCCTGTTTCACCGTCCTTGGAATGGGCGCGCTACCCTCATTCGTGGCTCCGAGAGAGTCGTCCGACTCCTGTTACTTTCTCACGCCTGAGAGGGTGTCAACGCTCATTCTAACGACTGTGGCCCACAACATTACTTAACAAGTCGCTGACCTCACGCTCTTTCGCCTCTTTACTTCCACACGGGCAATCTACCAAACTGAAAATACGAGGTGCGGCTAGAAAAAAACCGGACTGATGCTGGAAAAAACATTTATTTGCAATTATTTACAATTTCATGTTATCTCCTTCAATGTACTCTCCTCCTCGGTCTCTACACCGCTCCATACGAATTTTCCACTGTTCATAGCAATGCTGCAGATCATTTTCGGTAAGTCCATACATTACTTCCGTCGCTTTTTCTTTTACTGCTTCAACAGTCTCAAATCTAGTTCTTTTCAAAGCTGACTTGACTTTAGGGAAAAGAAAAAAGTCACAGGGGGCCAAATCAGGTGAGTAGGGTGGATGATCTAACTTAAAACAGACGCCACGGGCAGACTGAGTGCAGGAGGCAGATGAAACTCGAGCAGTAGGCGGAGCGAGAGTCACGTGACAGGCCACGCGACTTTCAGCCTTATTGCATTCGTTTTATTGTTTCACCAGTACTAGTCCGGTTTTTTTCTAGCCACACCTCGTAAACTGAGATTTGCAAAGACAAAAAATTAGTTAATTAATTAATATCCTCAAAAGAAGCACACAAAAAACACATAAGAAATCGAACAATGGTATATTAACTACGCAGATACGCCAGATACAAACAGAATAGCAAAGCAACCTGTGGAAATGAAAAAGTATAAGTTGCAAGAAAAGTTTTACAGTGATCGAAAACAATGTTCTGGCTGCGTATGGTTCGGGAATTCCTATCAGTAAGATCCTGCCGGGATGTCGCTAGATAAAAGCAGTGGCTTGTTTGCCTTTAATACTTTTCTATTGAAATTGGGTAAAGATTCCTGAACAAATAAATTCAGTGAATTTTTTTTGTAACGTAATAAACTTTTATTTTCTTGTGTTCATTTTCTGTTAGTTTTCGACAGCCCTTTTCTTTTCTTTTGCTGACAGTGATTTGTGGTACACAAACTTGTTTCTTGAATTGTCTATTTGGTGATTTAATTTTCACTTGCAAGCTGATTTATAATGTTGCTCTGATTTTATTTTAGTTCTAGTAATGTAGTTGTCTATGTCAGAGGGACATTGAGATTTTCAATCTTTTACAGTTTTTGTTTCGGTTTTTGATGATTTTATGGGTTGATATTTCTATCACTTCAAAGTTTCTGGCTTTGGGAGAGGTATTTATCTGGTGGCATAGTATGTCATCTCATAAAGGGTAGTTGTAGTGTTATCTTACTGGCTATGGCTTACATCTAAGAAAACAATGACCAGTTACAAGTGTATGTATAAAAGGAGGAAGGTACCATACTTGGTTTAACTAGGTAGTTACGAGACTGTGGAGGAGAGGGAGAGGGAGAGGGAGAGGGAGAGGGAGAGGGAGAGGGAGGGAGGGAGAGAGAGAGAGAGAGAGAGAGAGAGAGAGAGAGAGAGAGAGAGAGAGAGAGAGAGAGTGGGGGGGGGGGGAAGGAATACATTTGAGACATACAGTATAAAACGAGAAGAAATCTTACACATATTAATATTTGTATATGTGAACAAACACATTCTAGATAAGCTTAGCGTGCTTTTGATTCGGGTTGCAGAGAGGTGTTTGTTTCGTAAATGTACTTACATAATCATCTTCGACGTGGCGAGATATGTTTCACAGATTTATTTGCACGCTATTTGGGTATGCACTATATGTGGAGCCGTAACAGAACACATCTAATATTATTTACATTTCTATATTTTAAACACAGCTGCACAACAGCAACGGTTCCACGTAATAAAATTATAACCAGCCGACCAGTTGCAATGGATAAAGAAATTCTTTACCTAGGTTTCGACAAATATAAATTTGTCTTCTTCAGAAGGTAGCCTAAGGAAAATGAACATCATAGCTTACATTAGAAAAGTATGAAACTTAAGGCAAGAATAAATTTTAACACAAATTAGAGAACTCTTGCATTACAGAAATATGATAACGGCGACTGATACTTACAATTTTACATTAGTAAGGACTAATGGACCATCGCCGTTTTTACAATTGTCGGCATAGATCCATTTGTCAAAAATGAAAGATAGTCCTAGAATTAGGGTTTGTCACGTAAATACAAAATAATTCATTGATCTTGCAGAGCTCACAACCGTCTGAGTGTAATCGGCGAGCGTAGTTACTCTGAAACCAGGGCAGGTGGCGCTCGTGCCGAGAAACATGTGCCAATTGGCGTACAAAGACAACGTGTAAATTATCAGTATTAATAACGTCCTTAGGTAAAGTGACAATTTCCTGCTTTTCTGTCTGGCTCTCTTGTGCTCCTCCCAGTGATCTGTGAGGAACTGCATAGCGTCCGTTTGCTTTTTCGCGATTATTGCGTGCGCTGTCATCGCTAATATGCACATGGTGTCGACGCGCTTGGGTCGTGGGAAACGTTTTGCAGCAGGGACGGTGAGGGCTGTGACTGCTGCAGTTCGGTGGTCCGCCCTGTTCGTATGTGCCACCATTCTTCTGCATGTCTCCCATGTCTCCTGACTTGTCGGACGTGTGAAACGGTGTTCCAGAGAATCAACGCGGTAGCACGCTTCGCAGAGCGGCGCCTCGCGCATGCCGATGCGTGCTAGACTCTCGTTCGTGAGTATGTGTCTTCTGCCTTCTTTACCTCGTAATGCACAATACATTTTTCCTGATGTTCTCATTTCTCTAACTGCTAAGGTGGGTGTGATGTAGCTACTGTCTATGCTTCAGGCAGCGCATCTTGAAGGGTATCCGAGTGGCGTCTACCGGCGCTTCCTCGCAGTCTGGTCTGTATTGCTGGAGTAGAGACGACGTGGTACAGTCTACACTTCTGTCCTCCAGTTTTATTGCTCTGTGGAGCATTGCCGCGCTTGTCGTTGTAACGTCATTCAGCCCCAGCCCCCCTTCTTCTCTAATGAGTGTGCTGGTGGCTTGTGACGTTTTAAAAATTTCCCGCCTCCACAGCAGGTAGCACACAGCGCTTCTTATGGGCTTCCCTATTTCTGTCGGTACATTTGTCACTTGTGCCATGTACCAAGCCTTCGCCAGGATCGTTACGTTGATCAGCTGCGTATCTTGATCTAACGTTAGGTGTCTGTTGGAATGGGTCCTCACGAGCCCTCTGGTGGTGTTCAAGATGTTCCGCCAGTTTTCTGCGGCCATTGTCAGTGGGCAGGTCTGCAGCTGGACACCTAGCACATTATGTTTTTCGGTCACCTGGTAATGGTACCTCTCTCAGTTTCGCGTTCCCTTTTTCCTTGGGGTTGCTTTTCGCCCCAGATGCTTTGCCGAAAGATTCTATTATTGGGAAGACTTTGTCAATATCCTCCTCTCCGTCCACAAAAATGATCATGTCATCGGCATATGCCATACATATTACTTTAGTATCCTCCAACTTGTAGCCGTTGATGGTGGCGGCGAGTTTTCTGAGGACTGGGTCGAGGGCTACTGTGAATAATGCCATCGACTGTGGACACCCTTGCCTCACAGATTTTCCCAGTTTTATTGGCGGAGATATCCAGCCATTTACAGTCACTGGTGATGCGGCATTGGTCAATATGTTTTCGATGACTTGCGAGAATTTGGGGCCAAAACCGGGTCTTGTCAAGGTCTTTAGCAGGCACTGATGACCGATCCCGTCGAAGACCTTCTGGAAGTCGACAGTAATGATCGCTGCAGTCGCTCTGTTGGATGCGGCGTGGGCTGTAACGTCTCTGTACGTGCAGACGGCGTCGAAGGTGTTCCTGCCTACCACTGCACATGTCTGCCACGGGCTGATGGCTTTCTTCAGGGCGAGCTTCATGTTTTCAGCGACGCATTTTGCTATTAACTTGTAGTCCGCGTTACGAGAGTTATTGGGCGGAAGTCTGTTAGCACTTCCGGAGCTTTCGTTTTTGGAAGCATTGTCCCTTACAGGAACGAGGGTGGTATCTCCTTTCCGTCCAAAATTTCATTGACAATTTCCGTCATTATTCCACCTACATTGTCGCAGCAGGCGACGTAGAAGTCTGGCGGTAATCCGTCCGCTCCTGGAGCTTTGCCGTTGGCTCACGTTTTGAGGACAGCTCTCACTTCGTCCTCTGACACGGCATCGGTCAGCAGGGCGCGATCGGCGTTGTTCAGGTGTCTGCGCGTTTCTTCCCGTATTTTCGCTGTTTCTGCGTCGTCTGGTACATCGCCGTCGAAGAGGTCAGAGAAGTGCTCCTCTATGTGACGCATCATGTCCCATCCGGTCGTCATCTTGCGGCCTGTTGCGTCGCTAAGCTCCCTGATCGCTCTGCTATTTGCCCTTTCTCTTTCTTTTGCTGGTGGTGCAGCGTGGCAGGTTCGTCCTCGGTGGCGCCGTATGTCTGGCGCCGGACGACTACGCCTTTCATCTGTTGACGCTCGATATGTAGTAGGCGCGCCTTTATTCCTCTGACTCGCGTGAGAAGCAGGTCGTCGTCTGGAGGACCGCCGAGTGCGCCCTTTAGATATTGTGCGCAAAAGTCCGACGTGCTCTTCCTCCAGGAAGCCTTCTCCGCACTGTGCCTGATCAATGGGTTCCGTATTTTTGGTTTCCCATATTCGACCCCCCATTGTGTGGTGGACGGATATTGTCGCCGCATAAGTAAGCTTTCTTCTATGGTGTGCGCGATCTCCTGCCGCAATCTGGGGTCACTGAGTTGTTGGGTGTTAAGCTTCCACACTGATCTTCCTCCTGGGATTTTTTTTGACAGCTGCAGCTTGCATTTGTAGGTACAGTGGTCGGAGAAGATCAAAGGACAGACTTCCACATGCGATACAGAGGCGGCGAACTCCCTGGTCACATAAATCTTGTCGAGCCTGCTTCTTCCGCGGTTGTGGTAATACGTGAATTCGGTTGTGTTGGGGTCGTATAGTTTCAGTTTTGTTACGAGTTCCTGCAGCTCCATGCACAGATTTGGTAGCGGGACTCGATCTTCCGGAGCAGACGCGCAGCTGAAGTCGCCTCCCAGCACAACGTTGCTATTGTTGTGTGGAAGGAGCCCACAGATATCTTCATTTAAGAACTGGCTTCTGGCTCGCTTATTTTATGTGCCTGACGGCTCATAGATATTGACGAAGTAGGTCTCAGCTATTTTGATTGTTATTCTGCGGCCTTCAATCAGGGTCTCGATGTTCTGTATGTCGATCCCTTTTCTCACCATTATAGCAGTTCTAGTTCTCGTTTCTGCGTCTATGTTGGTGAAGACGTCGAATCCGTGTATTTGTTCTAAGTCGGTAGTGACAAATTCTTGTAACATTACCACATCGGCAGCTCGGTGCTGCAGGGATTCTGTGAGGGCGTCTATCTTCACAACTAATTTCATCTTATTTAAATCGCACGTGATGAAGTTATAGTCAGAGCGTTCCTGCATTTAAGCGCCGTGCGGAGTCGGGAGTTGTACTGGCTATGGGTGGTACGGCCGGAGGACAAGGTCCTCTGGTTCGATGTTTTGTTTTCCCGCGACGTTTCCCCGTCAAAGGTCTCCATCCTCTCGTCGTTCGAGCCGTTGTTGCGGCTTCGCCGTCTGTTGCCCCACCATTTGGATTTGGACGCCGATTGCGGCTGGTCACTCGACTCTTTAGGTTCGTCGTCGGATTCTTTTAAAATGCTCGCGAGTTTTGTCACCTGCTTCTCGATGCTGACCTCTCGCGCCTCGGTGTACGTGGCGGGCGTGGTCTCGGCTCCGGGCCCGGTCGGCTGGCCGCTGTGAATGACGGGCACAGCTGGCGGCTGGGCGGCCTCGGCTGGCTGCTGTGAATGACGGGCACAGCTGGCGGCTGGGCGGCATCAGCTGGCTGCTGTGAATGACGGGCACAGCTGGCGGCTGGGCGGCCTCGGCTGGCTGCTGTGAATGACGGGCAAAGCTGGCGGCTGGGCGGCCTCGGCTGGCTGCTGTGAATGACGGGCAGTGTTGGCGGCTGGGCGGCCTCAGCTGGCTGCTGTGAATGACAGGCACAGCTGGCGGCTTGGCGGCCTCAGCTGGCTGCTGTGAATGACGGGCAAAGCTGGCGGCTGGGCGGCCTCGGCAGGCTGCTGTGAATGACGGGCACAGCTGGCGGCTGGGCGGCCTCAGCTGGCGGCTGGGTGGCCTCGGCTGGCTGCTGTGAATGACGGGCACAGCTGGCGGCTGGGCGGCCTCGGCTGGCTGCTGTGAATGACGGGCACAGCTGGCGGCTGGGCGGCCTCAGCTGGCGGCTGGGTGGCCTCGGCTGGCTGCTGTGAATGACGGGCACAGCTGGCGGCTGGGCGGCCTCGGCTGGCTGCTGTGAATGAAGGGCACAGCTGACGGCTGGGCGGCCTCGGCTGGCTGCTGTAAATGACGGGCACAGCTGGCGGCTGGGCGGCCTCGGCTGGCTGCTGTAAATGATGGGCACAGCTGGCGGCTGGGCAGCCTCGGCTGGCTGCTGTGAATGACGGGCACACCTGGCAGCTGGGCGGCCTCGGCCGGCTGCTGTGAATGACGGGCACAGCTGGTGGCTGGGCGGCCTCAGCTGGCGGCTGGGTGGCCTCGGCTGGCTGCTGTGAATGACGGGCAAAGCTGGCGGCTGGGCGGCCTCGGCTGGCTGCTGTGAATGACGGGCACAGCTGGCGGCTGGGCGGCCTCAGCTGGCGGCTGGGTGGCCTCGGCTGGCTGCTGTGAATGACGGGCACAGCTGGCGGCTGGGCGGCCTCGGCTGGCTGCTGTGAATGACGGGCACAGCTGGCGCCTGGGTGGCCTCAGCTGGCGGCTGGGTGGCCTCGGCTGGCTGCTGTGAATGACGGGCAAAGCTGGCGGCTGGGCGGCCTCGGCTGGCTGCTGTGATTGACGGGCACAGCTGGCGGCTGGGCGGCCTCAGCTGGCAGCTGGGTGGCCTCGGCTGGCTGCTGTGAATGACGGGCACAGCTGGCGGCTGGGTGGCCTCGGCTGGCTGCTGTGAATGATGGGCACAGCTGGCGGCTGGGCGGCCTCGGCTGGCTGCTGTGAATGACGGGCACAGCTGGCGGCTGGGCGGCCTCAGCTGGCGGCTGGGCGGCCTCGGCTGGCTGCTGTGAATGACGGGCAAAGCTGGCGGCTGGGCGGCCTCAGCTGGCTGCTGTGAATGACGGGCACAGCTGGCGGCTGGGCAGCCTCAGCTGGCGGCTGGGTGGCCTCGGCTGGCTGCTGTGAATGACAAGCACAGCTGGCGGCTGGGCGGCCTCATCTGGCTGCTGTGAATGACGGGCACAGCTGGCGGCTGGGCGGCCTCAGCTGGCAGCTGGGCGGCCTCAGGTGGCGGCTGGGTGGCCTCGGCTGGCTGCTGTGAATGACGGGCACAGCAGGCGGCTGGGCGGCCTCAGCTGGCGGCTGGGTGGCCTCGGCTGGCTGCTGTGAATGACGGGCACAGCTGGCGGCTGGGCGGCCTCGGCTGGCTGCTGTGAATGAAGGGCACAGCTGGCGGCTGGGCGGCCTCGGCTGGCTGCTGTAAATGACGGGCACAGCTGACGGCTGGGCGGCCTCGGCTGGCTGCTGTAAATGATGGGCACAGCTGGCGGCTGGGCAGCCTCGGCTGGCTGCTGTGAATGACGGGCACAGCTGGCGGCTGGGCGGCCTCGGCTGGCTGCTGTGAATGACGGGCACAGCTGGCGGCTGGGCGGCCTCAGCTGGCGGCTGGGTGGCCTCGGCTGGCTGCTGTGAATGACGGGCACAGCTGGCGGCTGGGCGGCCTCAGCTGGCGGCTGGGCGGCCTCGGCTGGCTGCTGTAAATGACGGGCAAAGCTGGCGGCTGGGCGGCCTCGGCTGGCTGCTGTGAATGACGGGCACAGCTGGCGGCTGGGCGGCCTTAGCTGGCGGCTGGGTGGCCTCGGCTGGCTGCTGTGAATGACGGGCACAGCTGGCGGCTGGGCGGCCTCGGCTCGCTGCTGTGAATGACGGGCACAGCTGGCGGCTGGGCGGCCTCAGCTGGCGGCTGGGCGGCCTCAGGTGGCGGCTGGGTGGCCTCGGCTGGCTGCTGTGAATGACGGGCACAGCTGGCGGCTGGGCGGCCTCGGCTGGCTGCTGTGAATGACGGGCACAGCTGGCGGCTGGGCGGCCTCAGCTGGCTGCTGTGAATGACGGGCACAGCTGGCGGCTGGGCGGCCTCGCCTGGCTGCTGTGAATGACGGGCAAAGCTGGCGGCTGGGCGGCCTCGGCTGGCTGCTGTGAATGACGGGCACAGCTGGCGGCTGGGCAGCCTCAGCTGGCGGCTGGGCGGCCTCGGCTGGCTGCTGTGAATGACGGGCACAGCTGGCGGCTGGGCGGCCTCAGCTGGCGGCTGGGTGGCCTCGGCTGGCTGCTGTGAATGACGGGCACAGCTGGCGGCTGGGCGGCCTCGGCTGGCTGCTGTGAATGACGGGCACAGCTGGCGGCTGGGCAGCCTCAGCTGGCGGCTGGGCGGCCTCGGCTGGCTGCTGTGAATGACGGGCACAGCTGGCGGCTGGGCGGCCTCGGCTGGCTGCTGTAAATGACGGGCACAGCTGGCGGCTGGGCGGCCTCGGCTGGCTGCTGTAAATGACGAGCACAGCTGGCGGCTGGGCTACCTCGGCTGGCTGCTGTGAATGACGGGCACACCTGGCGGCTTGGCGGCCTCGGCTGGCTGCTGTGAATGACGGGCACAGCTGGCGGCTGGGCGGCCTCAGCTGGCGGCTGGGTGGCCTCGGCTGGCTGCTGAGAATGACGGGCACAGCTGGCGGCTGGGTGGCCTCGGCTGGCTGCTGTGAATGACGGGCACAGCTGGCGGCTGGGCGGCCTCGGCTGGCTGCTGTAATTGACGGGCACAGCTGGCGGCTGGGCGGCCTCGGCTTGCTGCTGTAAATGACGGGCACAGCTGGCGGCTGGGCAGCCTCGGCTGGCTGCTGTGAATGACGGGCACAGCTGGCGGCTGGGCGGCCTCGGCTGGCTGCTGTGAATGACGGGCACAGCTGGCGGCTGGGCGGCCTCTGCTGGCTGCTGTAAATGACGGGCACAGCTGGCGGCTGGGCGGCCTCGGCTGGCTGCTGTGAATGACGGGCACAGCTGGCGGCTGGGCGGCCTCGGCTGGCTGCTGTGAATGACGGGCACAGCTGGCGGCTGGGCGGCCTCAGCTGGCTGCTGTGAATGACGGGCACAGCTGGCGGCTGGGCGGCCTCGGCTGGCTGCTGTGAATGACGGGCACAGCTGGCGGCTGGGCAGCCTCAGCTGGCGGCTGGGCGGCCTCGGCTGGCTGCTGTGAATGACGGGCACAGCTGGCGGCTGGGCGGCCTCGGCTGGCTGCTGTGAATGACGGGCACAGCTGGCGGCTGGGTGGCCTTGGCTGGCTGCTGTGAATGACGGGCACAGCTGGCGGCTGGGCGGCCTCGGCTGGCTGCTGTAATTGACGGGCACAGCTGGCGGCTGGGCGGCCTCGGCTTGCTGCTGTAAATGACGGGCACAGCTGGCGGCTGGGCAGCCTCGGCTGGCTGCTGTGAATGACGGGCACAGCTGGCGGCTGGGCGGCCTCGGCTGGCTGCTGTGAATGACGGGCACAGCTGGCGGCTGGGCGGCCTCAGCTGGCTGCTGTGAATGACGGGCACAGCTGGCGGCTGGGCGGCCTCGGCTGGCTGCTGTGAATGACGGGCACAGCTGGCGGCTGGGCAGCCTCAGCTGGCGGCTGGGCGGCCTCGGCTGGCTGCTGTGAATGACGGGCACAGCTGGCGGCTGGGCGGCCTCGGCTGGCTGCTGTGAATGACGGGCACAGCTGGCGGCTGGGCGGCCTCGGCTGGCTGCTGTGAATGACGGGCACAGCTGGCGGCTGGGCGGCCTCGGCTGGCTGCTGTGAATGACGGGCACAGCTGGCGGCTGGGCGGCCTCGGCTGGCTGCTGTGAATGACGGGCACAGCTGGCGGCTGGGTGGCCTCGGCTGGCTGCTGTGAATGACGGGCACAGCTGGCGGCTGGGCGGCCTCGGCTGGCTGCTGTAATTGACGGGCACAGCTGGCGGCTGGGCGGCCTCGGCTTGCTGCTGTAAATGACGGGCACAGCTGGCGGCTGGGCAGCCTCGGCTGGCTGCTGTGAATGACGGGCACAGCTGGCGGCTGGGCGGCCTTGGCTGGCTGCTGTGAATGACGGGCACAGCTGGCGGCTGGGCGGCCTCAGCTGGCTGCTGTGAATGACGGGCACAGCTGGCGGCTGGGCGGCCTCGGCTGGCTGCTGTGAATGACGGGCACAGCTGGCGGCTGGGCAGCCTCAGCTGGCGGCTGGGCGGCCTCGGCTGGCTGCTGTGAATGACGGGCACAGCTGGCGGCTGGGCGGCCTCGGCTGGCTGCTGTGAATGACGGGCACAGCTGGCGGCTGGGCGGCCTCGGCTGGCTGCTGTGAATGACGGGCACAGCTGGCGGCTGGGCGGCCTCGGCTGGCTGCTGTGAATGACGGGCACAGCTGGCGGCTGGGCGGCCTCGGCTGGCTGCTGTGAATGACGGGCACAGCTGGCGGCTGGGCGGCCTCGGCTGGCTGCTGTGAATGACGGGCACAGCTGGCGGCTGGGCAGCCTCGGCTGGCTGCTGTGAATGACGGGCACAGCTGGCGGCTGGGCGGCCTCGGCTGGCTGCTGTGAATGACGGGCACAGCTGGCGGCTGGGCGGCCTCGGCTGGCTGCTGTGAATGACGGGCACAGCTGGCAGCTGGGCGGCCTCAGCTGGCGGCTGGGTGGCCTCGGCTGGCTGCTGTGAATGACGGGCACAGCTGGCGGCTGGGCGGCCTCGGCTGCCTGCTGTGAATGACGAGCACAGCTGGCGGCTGGGCGGCCTCAGCTGGCGGCTGGGTGGCCTCGGCTGGCTGCTGTGAATGACGGGCACAGCTGGCGGCTGGGCGGCCTCGGCTGGCTGCTGTGAATGACGGGCACAGCTGGCGGCTGGGCAGCCTCGGCTGGCTGCTGTGAATGACGGGCACAGCTGGCGGCTGGGCGGCCTCGGCTGGCTGCTGTGAATGACGGGCACAGCTGGCGGCTGGGCGGCCTCAGCTGGCGGATGGGTGGCCTCGGCTGGCTGCTGTGAATGACGGGCACAGCTGTCGGCTGGGCGGCCTCGGCTGGCTGCTGTGAATGACGGGCACAGCTGGCGACTGGGTGGCCTCAGCTGGCGGCTGGGTGGCCTCGGCTGGCTGCTGTGAATGACGGGCACAGCTGGCGGCTGGGCGGCCTCGGCTGGCTGCTGTGAATGACGGGCACAGCTGGCGGCTGGGCAGCCTCAGCTGGCGGCTGGGCGGCCTCGGCTGGCTGCTGTGAATGACGGGCACAGCTGGCGGCTGGGCGGCCTCGGCTGGCTGCTGTGAATGACGGGCACAGCTGGCGGCTGGGTGGCCTCAGCTGGCGGCTGGGCGTCCTTTGCTGGCTGCTGTGAATGACGGGCACAGCTGGCGGCCGGGCGGCCTCGGCTGGCTGCTGTAAATGACGGGCACAGCTGGCGGCTGGGCGGCCTCGGCTGGCTGCTGTGAATGACGGGCACAGCTGGCGGCCGGGCGGCCTCGGCGGGCTGCTGTAAATGACGGGCACAGCTGGTGGCTGGGCAGCCTCGGCTGGCTGCTGTAAATGACGGGCACAGCTGGCGGCTGGGCGGCCTCAGCTGGCTGCTGTGAATGACGGGCACAGCTGGCGGCTGGGCGGCCTCGGCTGGCTGCTGTGAATGACGGGCACAGCTGGCGGCTGGGCAGCCTCAGCTGGCGGCTGGGCGGCCTCGGCTGGCTGCTGTGAATGACGGGCACAGCTGGCGGCTGGGCGGCCTCGGCTGGCTGCTGTGAATGACGGGCACAGCTGGCGGCTGGGCGGCCTCGGCTGGCTGCTGTGAATGACGGGCACAGCTGGCGGCTGGGCGGCCTCGGCTGGCTGCTGTGAATGACGGGCACAGCTGGCGGCTGGGCGGCCTCGGCTGGCTGCTGTGAATGACGGGCACAGCTGGCGGCTGGGCGGCCTCGGCTGGCTGCTGTGAATGACGGGCACAGCTGGCGGCTGGGCGGCCTCGGCTGGCTGCTGTGAATGACGGGCACAGCTGGCGGCTGGGCGGCCTCGGCTGGCTGCTGTGAATGACGGGCACAGCTGGCGGCTGGGCGGCCTCGGCTGGCTGCTGTGAATGACGGGCACAGCTGGCGGCTGGGCGGCCTCGGCTGGCTGCTGTGAATGACGGGCACAGCTGGCAGCTGGGCGGCCTCAGCTGGCGGCTGGGTGGCCTCGGCTGGCTGCTGTGAATGACGGGCACAGCTGGCGGCTGGGCGGCCTCGGCTGCCTGCTGTGAATGACGAGCACAGCTGGCGGCTGGGCGGCCTCAGCTGGCGGCTGGGTGGCCTCGGCTGGCTGCTGTGAATGACGGGCACAGCTGGCGGCTGGGCGGCCTCGGCTGGCTGCTGTGAATGACAGGCACAGCTGGCGGCTGGGCAGCCTCGGCTGGCTGCTGTGAATGACGGGCACAGCTGGCGGCTGGGCGGCCTCGGCTGGCTGCTGTGAATGACGGGCACAGCTGGCGGCTGGGCGGCCTCAGCTGGCGGATGGGTGGCCTCGGCTGGCTGCTGTGAATGACGGGCACAGCTGTCGGCTGGGCGGCCTCGGCTGGCTGCTGTGAATGACGGGCACACCTGGCGGCTGGGTGGCCTCAGCTGGCGGCTGGGTGGCCTCGGCTGGCTGCTGTGAATGACGGGCACAGCTGGCGGCTGGGCGGCCTCGGCTGGCTGCTGTGAATGACGGGCACAGCTGGCGGCTGGGCAGCCTCAGCTGGCGGCTGGGCGGCCTCGGCTGGCTGCTGTGAATGACGGGCACAGCTGGCGGCTGGGCGGCCTCGGCTGGCTGCTGTGAATGACGGGCACAGCTGGCGGCTGGGTGGCCTCAGCTGGCGGCTGGGCGTCCTTTGCTGGCTGCTGTGAATGACGGGCACAGCTGGCGGCCGGGCGGCCTCGGCTGGCTGCTGTAAATGACGGGCACAGCTGGCGGCTGGGCGGCCTCGGCTGGCTGCTGTGAATGACGGGCACAGCTGGCGGCCGGGCGGCCTCGGCGGGCTGCTGTAAATGACGGGCACAGCTGGTGGCTGGGCAGCCTCGGCTGGCTGCTGTAAATGACGGGCACAGCTGGCGGCTGGGCGGCCTTGGCTGGCTGCTGTGAATTACGGGCACAGCTGGCGGCTGGGCAGCCTCGGCTGGCTGCTGTGAATGACGGGCACAGCTGTCGGCTGGGCGGCCTCGGCTGGCTGCTGTGAATGACGGGCACAGCTGGCGGCTGGGCGGCCTCAGCTGGCGGCTGGGTGGCCTCGGCTGGCTGCTGTGAATGACGGGCACAGCTGGCGGCTGGGTGGCCTCGGCTGGCTGCTGTGAATGACGGGCACAGCTGGCGGCTGGGCGGCCTCAGCTGGCGGCTGCGTGGCCTCGGCTGGCTGCTGTGAATGACGGGCACAGCTGGCGGCTGGGCGGCCTCGGCTGGCTGCTGTGAATGACGGGCACAGCTGGCGGCTGGGCGGCCTCGGCTGGCTGCTGTGAATGACGGGCACAGCTGGCGGCTGGGCAGCCTCGGCTGGCTGCTGTGAATGACGGGCACAGCTGGCGGCTGGGCGGCCTCGGCTGGCTGCTGTGAATGACGGGCACAGCTGGCGGCTGGGCGGCCTCAGCTGGCGGCTGGGTGGCCTCGGCTGGCTGCTGTGAATGACGGGCACAGCTGGCGGCTGGGCGGCCTCGGCTGGCTGCTGTGAATGACGGGCACAGCTGGCGGCTTGGCAGCCTCAGCTGGCGGCTGGGCGGCCTCGGCTGGCTGCTGTGAATGACGGGCACAGCTGGCGGCCGGGCGGCCTCGGCTGGCTGCTGTAAATGACGGGCACAGTTGGCGGCTGGGCAGCCTCGGCTGGCTGCTGTGAATGACGGGCACAGCTGGCGGCCGGGCAGCCTCGGCTGGCTGCTGTAAATGACGGGCACAGCTGACGGCTGGGCGGCCTCGGCTGGCTGCTGTAAATGATGGGCACAGCTGGCGGCTGGGCAGCCTCGGCTGGCTGCTGTGAATGACGGGCACAGCTGGCGGCTGGGCGGCCTCGGCTGGCTGCTGTGAATGACGGGCACAGCTGGCGGCTGGGCGGCCTCAGCTGGCGGCTGGGTGGCCTCGGCTGGCTGCTGTGAATGATGGGCACAGCTGGCGGCTGGGCGGCCTCGGCTGGCTGCTGTGAATGACGGGCACAGCTGGCGGCTGGGCGGCCTCAGCTGGCGGCTGGGCGGCCTCGGCTGGCTGCTGTAAATGACGGGCAAAGCTGGCGGCTGGGCGGCCTCGGCTGGCTGCTGTGAATGACGGGCACAGCTGGCGGCTGGGCGGCCTTAGCTGGCGGCTGGGTGGCCTCGGCTGGCTGCTGTGAATGACGGGCACAGCTGGCGGCTGGGCGGCCTCGGCTCGCTGCTGTGAATGACGGGCACAGCTGGCGGCTGGGCGGCCTCAGCTGGCGGCTGGGCGGCCTCAAGTGGCGGCTGGGTGGCCTCGGCTGGCTGCTGTGAATGACGGGCACAGCTGGCGGCTGGGCGGCCTCGGCTGGCTGCTGTGAATGACGGGCACAGCTGGCGGCTGGGCGGCCTCAGCTGGCTGCTGTGAATGACGGGCACAGCTGGCGGCTGGGCGGCCTCGCCTGGCTGCTGTGAATGACGGGCAAAGCTGGCGGCTGGGCGGCCTCGGCTGGCTGCTGTGAATGACGGGCACAGCTGGCGGCTGGGCAGCCTCAGCTGGCGGCTGGGCGGCCTCGGCTGGCTGCTGTGAATGACGGGCACAGCTGGCGGCTGGGCGGCCTCAGCTGGCGGCTGGGTGGCCTCGGCTGGCTGCTGTGAATGACGGGCACAGCTGGCGGCTGGGCGGCCTCGGCTGGCTGCTGTGAATGACGGGCACAGCTGGCGGCTGGGTGGCCTCGGCTGGCTGCTGTGAATGACGGGCACAGCTGGCGGCTGGGCGGCCTCGGCTGGCTGCTGTAATTGACGGGCACAGCTGGCGGCTGGGCGGCCTCGGCTTGCTGCTGTAAATGACGGGCACAGCTGGCGGCTGGGCAGCCTCGGCTGGCTGCTGTGAATGACGGGCACAGCTGGCGGCTGGGCGGCCTCGGCTGGCTGCTGTGAATGACGGGCACAGCTGGCGGCTGGGCGGCCTCAGCTGGCTGCTGTGAATGACGGGCACAGCTGGCGGCTGGGCGGCCTCGGCTGGCTGCTGTGAATGACGGGCACAGCTGGCGGCTGGGCAGCCTCAGCTGGCGGCTGGGCGGCCTCGGCTGGCTGCTGTGAATGACGGGCACAGCTGGCGGCTGGGCGGCCTCGGCTGGCTGCTGTGAATGACGGGCACAGCTGGCGGCTGGGCGGCCTCGGCTGGCTGCTGTGAATGACGGGCACAGCTGGCGGCTGGGCGGCCTCGGCTGGCTGCTGTGAATGACGGGCACAGCTGGCGGCTGGGCGGCCTCGGCTGGCTGCTGTGAATGACGGGCACAGCTGGCGGCTGGGCGGCCTCGGCTGGCTGCTGTGAATGACGGGCACAGCTGGCGGCTGGGCGGCCTCGGCTGGCTGCTGTAATTGACGGGCACAGCTGGCGGCTGGGCGGCCTCGGCTTGCTGCTGTAAATGACGGGCACAGCTGGCGGCTGGGCAGCCTCGGCTGGCTGCTGTGAATGACGGGCACAGCTGGCGGCTGGGCGGCCTCGGCTGGCTGCTGTGAATGACGGGCACAGCTGGCGGCTGGGCGGCCTCAGCTGGCTGCTGTGAATGACGGGCACAGCTGGCGGCTGGGCGGCCTCGGCTGGCTGCTGTGAATGACGGGCACAGCTGGCGGCTGGGCAGCCTCAGCTGGCGGCTGGGTGGCCTCGGCTGGCTGCTGTGAATGACGGGCACAGCTGGCGGCTGGGCGGCCTCGGCTGGCTGCTGTGAATGACGGGCACAGCTGGCGGCTGGGCGGCCTCGGCTGGCTGCTGTGAATGACGGGCACAGCTGGCGGCTGGGCGGCCTCGGCTGGCTGCTGTGAATGACGGGCACAGCTGGCGGCTGGGCAGCCTCAGCTGGCGGCTGGGCGGCCTCGGCTGGCGGCTGGGTGGCCTCGGCTGGCTGCTGAGAATGACGGGCACAGCTGGCGGCTGGGTGGCCTCGGCTGGCTGCTGTGAATGACGGGCACAGCTGGCGGCTGGGCGGCCTCGGCTGGCTGCTGTAATTGACGGGCAATCCTGGCGGCTGGGCGGCCTCGGCTGGCTGCTGTAAATGACGGGCACAGCTGGCGGCTGGGCAGCCTCGGCTGGCTGCTGTGAATGACGGGCACAGCTGGCGGCTGGGCGGCCTCGGCTGGCTGCTGTGAATGACGTGCACAGCTGGCGGCTGGGCGGCCTCTGCTGGCTGCTGTAAATGACGGGCACAGCTGGCGGCTGGGCGGCCTCGGCTGGCTGCTGTGAATGACGGGCACAGCTGGCCTCTGGGCGGCCTCGGCTGGCTGCTGTGAATGACGGGCACAGCTGGCGGCTGGGCGGCCTCAGCTGGCTGCTGTGAATGACGGGCACAGCTGGCGGCTGGGCGGCCTCGGCTGGCTGCTGTGAATGACGGGCACAGCTGGCGGCTGGGCAGCCTCAGCTGGCGGCTGGGCGGCCTCGGCTGGCTGCTGTGAATGACGGGCACAGCTGGCGGCTGGGCGGCCTCGGCTGGCTGCTGTGAATGACGGGCACAGCTGGCGGCTGGGTGGCCTCGGCTGGCTGCTGTGAATGACGGGCACAGCTGGCGGCTGGGCGGCCTCGGCTGGCTGCTGTAATTAACGGGCACAGCTGGCGGCTGGGCGGCCTCGGCTTGCTGCTGTTAATGACGGGCACAGCTGGCGGCTGGGCAGCCTCGGCTGGCTGCTGTGAATGACGGGCACAGCTGGCGGCTGGGCGGCCTCGGCTGGCTGCTGTGAATGACGGGCACAGCTGGCGGCTGGGCGGCCTCAGCTGGCTGCTGTGAATGACGGGCACAGCTGGCGGCTGGGCGGCCTCGGCTGGCTGCTGTGAATGACGGGCACAGCTGGCGGCTGGGCAGCCTCAGCTGGCGGCTGGGCGGCCTCGGCTGGCTGCTGTGAATGACGGGCACAGCTGGCGGCTGGGCGGCCTCGGCTGGCTGCTGTGAATGACGGGCACAGCTGGCGGCTGGGCGGCCTCGGCTGGCTGCTGTGAATGACGGGCACAGCTGGCGGCTGGGCGGCCTCGGCTGGCTGCTGTGAATGACGGGCACAGCTGGCGGCTGGGCGGCCTCGGCTGGCTGCTGTGAATGACGGGCACAGCTGGCGGCTGGGCGGCCTCGGCTGGCTGCTGTGAATGACGGGCACAGCTGGCGGCTGGGTGGCCTCGGCTGGCTGCTGTGAATGACGGGCACAGCTGGCGGCTGGGCGGCCTCGGCTGGCTGCTGTAATTGACGGGCACAGCTGGCGGCTGGGCGGCCTCGGCTTGCTGCTGTAAATGACGGGCACAGCTGGCGGCTGGGCAGCCTCGGCTGGCTGCTGTGAATGACGGGCACAGCTGGCGGCTGGGCGGCCTCGGCTGGCTGCTGTGAATGACGGGCACAGCTGGCGGCTGGGCGGCCTCAGCTGGCTGCTGTGAATGACGGGCACAGCTGGCGGCTGGGCGGCCTCGGCTGGCTGCTGTGAATGACGGGCACAGCTGGCGGCTGGGCAGCCTCAGCTGGCGGCTGGGTGGCCTCGGCTGGCTGCTGTGAATGACGGGCACAGCTGGCGGCTGGGCGGCCTCGGCTGGCTGCTGTGAATGACGGGCACAGCTGGCGGCTGGGCGGCCTCGGCTGGCTGCTGTGAATGACGGGCACAGCTGGCGGCTGGGCGGCCTCGGCTGGCTGCTGTGAATGACGGGCACAGCTGGCGGCTGGGCGGCCTCGGCTGGCTGCTGTGAATGACGGGCACAGCTGGCGGCTGGGCGGCCTCGGCTGGCTGCTGTGAATGACGGGCACAGCTGGCGGCTGGGCGGCCTCGGCTGGCTGCTGTGAATGACGGGCACAGCTGGCGGCTGGGCGGCCTCGGCTGGCTGCTGTGAATGACGGGCACAGCTGGCGGCTGGGCGGCCTCGGCTGGCTGCTGTGAATGACGGGCACAGCTGGCAGCTGGGCGGCCTCAGCTGGCGGCTGGGTGGCCTCGGCTGGCTGCTGTGAATGACGGGCACAGCTGGCGGCTGGGCGGCCTCGGCTGCCTGCTGTGAATGACGAGCACAGCTGGCGGCTGGGCGGCCTCAGCTGGCGGCTGGGAGGCCTCGGCTGGCTGCTGTGAATGACGGGCACAGCTGGCGGCTGGGCGGCCTCGGCTGGCTGCTGTGAATGACGGGCACAGCTGGCGGCTGGGCAGCCTCGGCTGGCTGCTGTGAATGACGGGCACAGCTGGCGGCTGGGCGGCCTCGGCTGGCTGCTGTGAATGACGGGCACAGCTGGCGGCTGGGCGGCCTCAGCTGGCGGATGGGTGGCCTCGGCTGGCTGCTGTGAATGACGGGCACAGCTGTCGGCTGGGCGGCCTCGGCTGGCTGCTGTGAATGATGGGCACAGCTGGCGGCTGGGTGGCCTCAGCTGGCGGCTGGGTGGCCTCGGCTGGCTGCTGTGAATGACGGGCACAGCTGGCGACTGGGCGGCCTCGGCTGGCTGCTGTGAATGACGGGCACAGCTGGCGGCTGGGCAGCCTCAGCTGGCGGCTGGGCGGCCTCGGCTGGCTGCTGTGAATGACGGGCACAGCTGGCGGCTGGGCGGCCTCGGCTGGCTGCTGTGAATGACGGGCACAGCTGGCGGCTGGGTGGCCTCAGCTGGCGGCTGGGCGTCCTTCGCTGGCTGCTGTGAATGACGGGCACAGCTGGCGGCCGGGCGGCCTCGGCTGGCTGCTGTAAATGACGGGCACAGCTGGCGGCTGGGCGGCCTCGGCTGGCTGCTGTGAATGACGGGCACAGCTGGCGGCCGGGCGGCCTCGGCGGGCTGCTGTAAATGACGGGCACAGCTGGTGGCTGGGCGGCCTCGGCTGGCTGCTGTAAATGACGGGCACAGCTAGCGGCTGGGCGGCCTTGGCTGGCTGCTGTGAATTACGGGCACAGCTGGCGGCTGGGCAGCCTCGGCTGGCTGCTGTGAATGACGGGCACAGCTGGCGGCTGGGCGGCCTCGGCTGGCTGCTGTGAATGACGGGCACAGCTGGCGGCTGGGCGGCCTCAGCTGGCGGCTGGGTGGCCTCGGCTGGCTGCTGTGAATGACGGGCACAGCTGGCGGCTGGGCGGCCTCGGCTGCCTGCTGTGAATGACGAGCACAGCTGGCGGCTGGGCGGCCTCAGCTGGCAGCTGGGTGGCCTCGGCTGGCTGCTGTGAATGACGGGCACAGCTGGCGGCTGGGCGGCCTCGGCTGGCTGCTGTGAATGACGGGCACAGCTGGCGGCTGGGCAGCCTCGGCTGGCTGCTGTGAATGACGGGCACAGCTGGCGGCTGGGCGGCCTCGGCTGGCTGCTGTGAATGACGGGCACAGCTGGCGGCTGGGCGGCCTCAGCTGGCGGATGGGTGGCCTCGGCTGGCTGCTGTGAATGACGGGCACAGCTGTCGGCTGGGCGGCCTCGGCTGGCTGCTGTGAATGACGGGCACAGCTGGCGGCTGGGTGGCCTCAGCTGGCGGCTGGGTGGCCTCGGCTGGCTGCTGTGAATGACGGGCACAGCTGGCGGCTGGGCGGCCTCGGCTGGCTGCTGTGAATGACGGGCACAGCTGGCGGCTGGGCAGCCTCAGCTGGCGGCTGGGCGGCCTCGGCTGGCTGCTGTGAATGACGGGCACAGCTGGCGGCTGGGCGGCCTCGGCTGGCTGCTGTGAATGACGGGCACAGCTGGCGGCTGGGTGGCCTCAGCTGGCGGCTGGGCGTCCTTCGCTGGCTGCTGTGAATGACGGGCACAGCTGGCGGCCGGGCGGCCTCGGCTGGCTGCTGTAAATGACGGGCACAGCTGGCGGCTGGGCGATCTCGGCTGGCTGCTGTGAATGACGGGCACAGCTGGCGGCCGGGCGGCCTCGGCGGGCTGCTGTAAATGACGGGCACAGCTGGTGGCTGGGCGGCCTCGGCTCGCTGCTGTAAATGACGGGCACAGCTGGCGGCTGGGCGGCCTTGGCTGGCTGCTGTGAATTACGGGCACAGCTGGCGGCTGGGCAGCCTCGGCTGGCTGCTGTGAATGACGGGCACAGCTGGCGGCTGGGCGGCCTCGGCTGGCTGCTGTGAATGACGGGCAAAGCTGGCGGCTGGGCGGCCTCGGCTGGCTGCTGTGAATGACGGGCACAGCTGGCGGCTGGGCGGCCTCAGCTGGCGGCTGGGTGGCCTCGGCTGGCTGCTGTGAATGACGGGCACAGCTGGCGGCTGGGTGGCCTCGGCTGGCTGCTGTGAATGACGGGCACAGCTGGCGGCTGGGCGGCCTCAGCTGGCGGCTGGGTGGCCTCGGCTGGCTGCTGTGAATGACGGGCACAGCTGGCGGCTGGGCGGCCTCGGCTGGCTGCTGTGAATGACGGGCACAGCTGGCGGCTGGGCGGCCTCGGCTGGCTGCTGTGAATGACGGGCACAGCTGGCGGCTGGGCAGCCTCGGCTGGCTGCTGTGAATGACGGGCACAGCTGGCGGCTGGGCGGCCTCGGCTGGCTGCTGTGAATGACGGGCACAGCTGGCGGCTGGGCGGCCTCAGCTGGCGGCTGGGTGGCCTCGGCTGGCTGCTGTGAATGACGGGCACAGCTGGCGGCTGGGCGGCCTCGGCTGGCTGCTGTGAATGACGGGCACAGCTGGCGGCTTGGAAGCTTCAGCTGGCGGCTGGGCGGCCTCGGCTGGCTGCTGTGAATGACGGGCACAGCTGGCGGCCGGGCGGCCTCGGCTGGCTGCTGTAAATGACGGGCACAGTTGGCGGCTGGGCAGCCTCGGCTGGCTGCTGTGAATGACGGGCACAGCTGGCGGCCGGGCAGCCTCGGCTGGCTGCTGTAAATGACGGGCACAGCTGGCGGCCGGGCAGCCTCGGCTGGCTGCTGTAAATGACGGGCACAGCAGGCGGCTGGGCGGCCTCGGCTGGCTGCTGTGAATGACGGGCACAGCTGGCGGCTGGCAGCCTCGGCTGGCTGCTGTGAATGACGGGCACAGCTGGCGGCTGGGCGGCCTCGGCTGGCTGCTGTGAATGACGGGTACAGCTGGCGGCTGGGCGGCCTCAGCTGGCGGCTGGCTGGCCTCGGCTGGCTGCTGTGAATGACGGGCACAGCTGGCGGCTGGGTGGCCTCGGCTGGCTGCTGTGAATGACGGGCACAGCTGGCGGCTGGGCGGCCTCAGCTGGCGGCTGGGTGGCTTCGGCTGGCTGCTGTGAATGACTGGCACAGCTGGCGGCTGGGCGGCCTCGGCTGGCTGCTGTGAATGACGGCACAGCTGGCGGCTGGGCGGCCTCGGCTGGCTGCTGTGAATGACGGGCACAGCTGGCGGCTGGGCGGCCTCGGCTGGCTGCTGTGAATGACGGGCACAGCTGGCGGCTGGGCGGCCTCAGCTGGCTGCTGTGAATGACGGGCACAGCTGGCGGCTGGGCGGCCTCGGCTGGCTGCTGTGAATGACGGGCAAAGCTGGCGGCTGGGCGGCCACGGCTGGCTGCTGTGAATGACGGGCACAGCTGGCGGCTGGGCAGCCTCAGCTGGCGGCTGGGCGGCCTCGGCTGGCTGCTGTGAATGACGGGCACAGCTGGCGGCTGGGCGGCCTCAGCTGGCGGCTGGGTGGCCTCGGCTGGCTGCTGTGAATGACGGGCACAGCTGGCGGCTGGGCGGCGTCGGCTGGCTGCTGTGAATGACGGGCACAGCTGGCGGCTGGGCAGCCTCAGCTGGCGGCTGGGCGGCCTCGGCTGGCTGCTGTGAATGACGGGCACAGCTGGCGGCTGGGCGGCCTCGGCTGGCTGCTGTAAATGACGGGCACAGCTGGCGGCTGGGCGGCCTCGGCTGGCTGCTGTAAATGACGGGCACAGCTGGCGGCTGGGCTACCTCGGCTGGCTGCTGTGAATGACGGGCACACCTGGCGGCTTGGCGGCCTCGGCTGGCTGCTGTGAATGACGGGCACAGCTGGCGGCTGGGCGGCCTCAGCTGGCGGCTGGGTGGCCTCGGCTGGCTGCTGAGAATGACGGGCACAGCTGGCGGCTGGGTGGCCTCGGCTGGCTGCTGTGAATGACGGGCACAGCTGGCGGCTGGGCGGCCTCGGCTGGCTGCTGTAAATGACGGGCACAGCTGGCGGCTGGGCGGCCTCGGCTTGCTGCTGTAAATGACGGGCACAGCTGGCGGCTGGGCAGCCTCGGCTTGCTGCTGTGAATGACGGGCACAGCTGGCGGCTGGGCGGCCTCGGCTGGCTGCTGTGAATGACGGGCACAGCTGGCGGCTGGGCGGCCTCAGCTGGCTGCTGTAAATGACGGGCACAGCTGGCGGCTGGGCGGCCTTGGCTGGCAGCTGTGAATGACGGGCACAGCTGGCGGCTGGGCGGCCTCAGCTGGCTGCTGTAAATGACGGGCACAGCTGGTGGCTGGGCGGCCTCGGCTCGCTGCTGTAAATGACGGGCACAGCTGGCGGCTGGGCGGCCTTGGCTGGCTGCTGTGAATTACGGGCACAGCTGGCGGCTGGGCAGCCTCGGCTGGCTGCTGTGAATGACGGGCACAGCTGGCGGCTGGGCGGCCTCGGCTGGCTGCTGTGAATGACGGGCAAAGCTGGCGTCTGGGCGGCCTCGGCTGGCTGCTGTGAATGACGGGCACAGCTGGCGGCTGGGCGGCCTCAGCTGGCGGCTGGGTGGCCTCGGCTGGCTGCTGTGAATGACGGGCACAGCTGGCGGCTGGGTGGCCTCGGCTGGCTGCTGTGAATGACGGGCACAGCTGGCGGCTGGGCGGCCTCAGCTGGCGGCTGGGTGGCCTCGGCTGGCTGCTGTGAATGACGGGCACAGCTGGCGGCTGGGCGGCCTCGGCTGGCTGCTGTGAATGACGGGCACAGCTGGCGGCTGGGCGGCCTCGGCTGGCTGCTGTGAATGACGGGCACAGCTGGCGGCTGGGCAGCCTCGGCTGGCTGCTGTGAATGACGGGCACAGCTGGCGGCTGGGCGGCCTCGGCTGGCTGCTGTGAATGACGGGCACAGCTGGCGGCTGGGCGGCCTCAGCTGGCGGCTGGGTGGCCTCGGCTGGCTGCTGTGAATGACGGGCACAGCTGGCGGCTGGGCGGCCTCGGCTGGCTGCTGTGAATGACGGGCACAGCTGGCGGCTTGGCAGCCTCAGCTGGCGGCTGGGCGGCCTCGGCTGGCTGCTGTGAATGACGGGCACAGCTGGCGGCCGGGCGGCCTCGGCTGGCTGCTGTAAATGACGGGGACAGTTGGCGGCTGGGCAGCCTCGGCTGGCTGCTGTGAATGACGGGCACAGCTGGCGGCCGGGCAGCCTCGGCTGGCTGCTGTAAATGACGGGCACAGCTGGCGGCCGGGCAGCCTCGGCTGGCTGCTGTAAATGACGGGCACAGCAGGCGGCTGGGCGGCCTCGGCTGGCTGCTGTGAATGACGGGCACAGCTGGCGGCTGGCAGCCTCGGCTGGCTGCTGTGAATGACGGGCACAGCTGGCGGCTGGGCGGCCTCGGCTGGCTGCTGTGAATGACGGGTACAGCTGGCGGCTGGGCGGCCTCAGCTGGCGGCTGGGTGGCCTCGGCTGGCTGCTGTGAATGACGGGCACAGCTGGCGGCTGGGTGGCCTCGGCTGGCTGCTGTGAATGACGGGCACAGCTGGCGGCTGGGCGGCCTCAGCTGGCGGCTGGGTGGCTTCGGCTGGCTGCTGTGAATGACGGGCACAGCTGGCGGCTGGGCGGCCTCGGCTGGCTGCTGTAAATGACGGGCACAGCTGGCGGCTGGGCAGCCTCAGCTGGCGGCTGGGCGGCCTCGGCTGGCTGCTGTGAATGACGGGCACAGCTGGCGGCTGGGCGGCCTCGGCTGGCTGCTGTAAATGACGGGCACAGCTGGCGGCTGGGCGGCCTCGGCTGGCTGCTGTAAATGACGGGCACAGCTGGCGGCTGGGCTACCTCGGCTGGCTGCTGTGAATGACGGGCACACCTGGCGGCTTGGCGGCCTCGGCTGGCTGCTGTGAATGACGGGCACAGCTGGCGGCTGGGCGGCCTCAGCTGGCGGCTGGGTGGCCTCGGCTGGCTGCTGAGAATGACGGGCACAGCTGGCGGCTGGGTGGCCTCGGCTGGCTGCTGTGAATGACGGGCACAGCTGGCGGCTGGGCGGCCTCGGCTGGCTGCTGTAAATGACGGGCACAGCTGGCGGCTGGGCGGCCTCGGCTTGCTGCTGTAAATGACGGGCACAGCTGGCGGCTGGGCAGCCTCGGCTTGCTGCTGTGAATGACGGGCACAGCTGGCGGCTGGGCGGCCTCGGCTGGCTGCTGTGAATGACGGGCACAGCTGGCGGCTGGGCGGCCTCAGCTGGCTGCTGTAAATGACGGGCACAGCTGGCGGCTGGGCGGCCTTGGCTGGCAGCTGTGAATGACGGGCACAGCTGGCGGCTGGGCGGCCTCAGCTGGCTGCTGTAAATGACGGGCACAGCTGGTGGCTGGGCGGCCTCGGCTCGCTGCTGTAAATGACGGGCACAGCTGGCGGCTGGGCGGCCTTGGCTGGCTGCTGTGAATTACGGGCACAGCTGGCGGCTGGGCAGCCTCGGCTGGCTGCTGTGAATGACGGGCACAGCTGGCGGCTGGGCGGCCTCGGCTGGCTGCTGTGAATGACGGGCAAAGCTGGCGGCTGGGCGGCCTCGGCTGGCTGCTGTGAATGACGGGCACAGCTGGCGGCTGGGCGGCCTCAGCTGGCGGCTGGGTGGCCTCGGCTGGCTGCTGTGAATGACGGGCACAGCTGGCGGCTGGGTGGCCTCGGCTGGCTGCTGTGAATGACGGGCACAGCTGGCGGCTGGGCGGCCTCAGCTGGCGGCTGGGTGGCCTCGGCTGGCTGCTGTGAATGACGGGCACAGCTGGCGGCTGGGCGGCCTCGGCTGGCTGCTGTGAATGACGGGCACAGCTGGCGGCTGGGCGGCCTCGGCTGGCTGCTGTGAATGACGGGCACAGCTGGCGGCTGGGCAGCCTCGGCTGGCTGCTGTGAATGACGGGCACAGCTGGCGGCTGGGCGGCCTCGGCTGGCTGCTGTGAATGACGGGCACAGCTGGCGGCTGGGCGGCCTCAGCTGGCGGCTGGGTGGCCTCGGCTGGCTGCTGTGAATGACGGGCACAGCTGGCGGCTGGGCGGCCTCGGCTGGCTGCTGTGAATGACGGGCACAGCTGGCGGCTTGGCAGCCTCAGCTGGCGGCTGGGCGGCCTCGGCTGGCTGCTGTGAATGACGGGCACAGCTGGCGGCCGGGCGGCCTCGGCTGGCTGCTGTAAATGACGGGCACAGTTGGCGGCTGGGCAGCCTCGGCTGGCTGCTGTGAATGACGGGCACAGCTGGCGGCCGGGCAGCCTCGGCTGGCTGCTGTAAATGACGGGCACAGCTGGCGGCCGGGCAGCCTCGGCTGGCTGCTGTAAATGACGGGCACAGCAGGCGGCTGGGCGGCCTCGGCTGGCTGCTGTGAATGACGGGCACAGCTGGCGGCTGGCAGCCTCGGCTGGCTGGTGTGAATGACGGGCACAGCTGGCGGCTGGGCGGCCTCGGCTGGCTGCTGTGAATGACGGGTACAGCTGGCGGCTGGGCGGCCTCAGCTGGCGGCTGGGTGGCCTCGGCTGGCTGCTGTGAATGACGGGCACAGCTGGCGGCTGGGTGGCCTCGGCTGGCTGCTGTGAATGACGGGCACAGCTGGCGGCTGGGCGGCCTCAGCTGGCGGCTGGGTGGCTTCGGCTGGCTGCTGTGAATGACTGGCACAGCTGGCGGCTGGGCGGCCTCGGCTGGCTGCTGTGAATGACGGCACAGCTGGCGGCTGGGCGGCCTCGGCTGGCTGCTGTGAATGACGGGCACAGCTGGCGGCTGGGCGGCCTCGGCTGGCTGCTGTGAATGACGGGCACAGCTGGCGGCTGGGCGGCCTCAGCTGGCTGCTGTGAATGACGGGCACAGCTGGCGGCTGGGCGGCCTCGGCTGGCTGCTGTGAATGACGGGCAAAGCTGGCGGCTGGGCGGCCACGGCTGGCTGCTGTGAATGACGGGCACAGCTGGCGGCTGGGCAGCCTCAGCTGGCGGCTGGGCGGCCTCGGCTGGCTGCTGTGAATGACGGGCACAGCTGGCGGCTGGGCGGCCTCAGCTGGCGGCTGGGTGGCCTCGGCTGGCTGCTGTGAATGACGGGCACAGCTGGCGGCTGGGCGGCCTCGGCTGGCTGCTGTGAATGACGGGCACAGCTGGCGGCTGGGCAGCCTCAGCTGGCGGCTGGGCAGCCTCGGCTGGCTGCTGTGAATGACGGGCACAGCTGGCGGCTGGGCGGCCTCGGCTGGCTGCTGTAAATGACGGGCACAGCTGGCGGCTGGGCGGCCTCGGCTGGCTGCTGTAAATGACGGGCACAGCTGGCGGCTGGGCTACCTCGGCTGGCTGCTGTGAATGACGGGCACACCTGGCGGCTTGGCGGCCTCGGCTGGCTGCTGTGAATGACGGGCACAGCTGGCGGCTGGGCGGCCTCAGCTGGCGGCTGGGTGGCCTCGGCTGGCTGCTGAGAATGACGGGCACAGCTGGCGGCTGGGTGGCCTCGGCTGGCTGCTGTGAATGACGGGCACAGCTGGCGGCTGGGCGGCCTCAGCTGGCTGCTGTAAATGACGGGCACAGCTGGCGGCTGGGCAGCCTCGGCTTGCTGCTGTAAATGACGGGCACAGCTGGCGGCTGGGCAGCCTCGGCTGGCTGCTGTGAATGACGGGCACAGCTGGCGGCTGGGCGGCCTCGGCTGGCTGCTGTGAATGACGGGCACAGCTGGCGGCTGGGCGGCCTCAGCTGGCTGCTGTAAATGACGGGCACAGCTGGCGGCTGGGCGGCCTTGGCTGGCAGCTGTGAATGACGGGCACAGCTGGCGGCTGGGTGGCCTCAGCTGGCGGCTGGGCGTCCTTCGCTGGCTGCTGTGAATGACGGGCACAGCTGGCGGCCGGGCGGCCTCGGCTGGCTGCTGTAAATGACGGGCACAGCTGGCGGCTGGGCGGCCTCGGCTGGCTGCTGTGAATGACGGGCACAGCTGGCGGCCGGGCGGCCTCGGCGGGCTGCTGTAAATGACGGGCACAGCTGGTGGCTGGGCGGCCTCGGCTGGCTGCTGTAAATGACGGGCACAGCTGGCGGCTGGGCGGCCTTGGCTGGCTGCTGTGAATTACGGGCACAGCTGGCGGCTGGGCAGCCTCGGCTGGCTGCTGTGAATGACGGGCACAGCTGGCGGCTGGGCGGCCTCGGCTGGCTGCTGTGAATGACGGGCACAGCTGGCGGCTGGGCGGCCTCAGCTGGCGGCTGGGTGGCCTCGGCTGGCTGCTGTGAATGACGGGCACAGCTGGCGGCTGGGCGGCCTCGGCTGCCTGCTGTGAATGACGAGCACAGCTGGCGGCTGGGCGGCCTCAGCTGGCGGCTGGGTGGCCTCGGCTGGCTGCTGTGAATGACGGGCACAGCTGGCGGCTGGGCGGCCTCGGCTGGCTGCTGTGAATGACGGGCACAGCTGGCGGCTGGGCAGCCTCGGCTGGCTGCTGTGAATGACGGGCACAGCTGGCGGCTGGGCGGCCTCGGCTGGCTGCTGTGAATGACGGGCACAGCTGGCGGCTGGGCGGCCTCAGCTGGCGGATGGGTGGCCTCGGCTGGCTGCTGTGAATGACGGGCACAGCTGTCGGCTGGGCGGCCTCGGCTGGCTGCTGTGAATGACGGGCACAGCTGGCGGCTGGGTGGCCTCAGCTGGCGGCTGGGTGGCCTCGGCTGGCTGCTGTGAATGACGGGCACAGCTGGCGGCTGGGCGGCCTCGGCTGGCTGCTGTGAATGACGGGCACAGCTGGCGGCTGGGCAGCCTCAGCTGGCGGCTGGGCGGCCTCGGCTGGCTGCTGTGAATGACGGGCACAGCTGGCGGCTGGGCGGCCTCGGCTGGCTGCTGTGAATGACGGGCACAGCTGGCGGCTGGGTGGCCTCAGCTGGCGGCTGGGCGTCCTTCGCTGGCTGCTGTGAATGACGGGCACAGCTGGCGGCCGGGCGGCCTCGGCTGGCTGCTGTAAATGACGGGCACAGCTGGCGGCTGGGCGGCCTCGGCTGGCTGCTGTGAATGACGGGCACAGCTGGCGGCCGGGCGGCCTCGGCGGGCTGCTGTAAATGACGGGCACAGCTGGTGGCTGGGCGGCCTCGGCTCGCTGCTGTAAATGACGGGCACAGCTGGCGGCTGGGCGGCCTTGGCTGGCTGCTGTGAATTACGGGCACAGCTGGCGGCTGGGCAGCCTCGGCTGGCTGCTGTGAATGACGGGCACAGCTGGCGGCTGGGCGGCCTCGGCTGGCTGCTGTGAATGACGGGCACAGCTGGCGGCTGGGCGGCCTCAGCTGGCGGCTGGGTGGCCTCGGCTGGCTGCTGTGAATGACGGGCACAGCTGGCGGCTGGGTGGCCTCGGCTGGCTGCTGTGAATGACGGGCACAGCTGGCGGCTGGGCGGCCTCAGCTGGCGGCTGGGTGGCCTCGGCTGGCTGCTGTGAATGACGGGCACAGCTGGCGGCTGGGCGGCCTCGGCTGGCTGCTGTGAATGACGGGCACAGCTGGCGGCTGGGCGGCCTCGGCTGGCTGCTGTGAATGACGGGCACAGCTGGCGGCTGGGCAGCCTCGGCTGGCTGCTGTGAATGACGGGCACAGCTGGCGGCTGGGCGGCCTCGGCTGGCTGCTGTGAATGACGGGCACAGCTGGCGGCTGGGCGGCCTCAGCTGGCGGCTGGGTGGCCTCGGCTGGCTGCTGTGAATGACGGGCACAGCTGGCGGCTGGGCGGCCTCGGCTGGCTGCTGTGAATGACGGGCACAGCTGGCGGCTTGGCAGCCTCAGCTGGCGGCTGGGCGGCCTCGGCTGGCTGCTGTGAATGACGGGCACAGCTGGCGGCCGGGCGGCCTCGGCTGGCTGCTGTAAATGACGGGCACAGTTGGCGGCTGGGCAGCCTCGGCTGGCTGCTGTGAATGACGGGCACAGCTGGCGGCCGGGCAGCCTCGGCTGGCTGCTGTAAATGACGGGCACAGCTGGCGGCCGGGCAGCCTCGGCTGGCTGCTGTAAATGACGGGCACAGCAGGCGGCTGGGCGGCCTCGGCTGGCTGCTGTGAATGACGGGCACAGCTGGCGGCTGGCAGCCTCGGCTGGCTGCTGTGAATGACGGGCACAGCTGGCGGCTGGGCGGCCTCGGCTGGCTGCTGTGAATGACGGGTACAGCTGGCGGCTGGGCGGCCTCAGCTGGCGGCTGGGTGGCCTCGGCTGGCTGCTGTGAATGACGGGCACAGCTGGCGGCTGGGTGGCCTCGGCTGGCTGCTGTGAATGACGGGCACAGCTGGCGGCTGGGCGGCCTCAGCTGGCGGCTGGGTGGCTTCGGCTGGCTGCTGTGAATGACTGGCACAGCTGGCGGCTGGGCGGCCTCGGCTGGCTGCTGTGAATGACGGCACAGCTGGCGGCTGGGCGGCCTCGGCTGGCTGCTGTGAATGACGGGCACAGCTGGCGGCTGGGCGGCCTCGGCTGGCTGCTGTGAATGACGGGCACAGCTGGCGGCTGGGCGGCCTCAGCTGGCTGCTGTGAATGACGGGCACAGCTGGCGGCTGGGCGGCCTCGGCTGGCTGCTGTGAATGACGGGCAAAGCTGGCGGCTGGGCGGCCACGGCTGGCTGCTGTGAATGACGCGCACAGCTGGCGGCTGGGCAGCCTCAGCTGGCGGCTGGGCGGCCTCGGCTGGCTGCTGTGAATGACGGGCACAGCTGGCGGCTGGGCGGCCTCAGCTGGCGGCTGGGTGGCCTCGGCTGGCTGCTGTGAATGACGGGCACAGCTGGCGGCTGGGCGGCCTCGGCTGGCTGCTGTGAATGACGGGCACAGCTGGCGGCTGGGCAGCCTCAGCTGGCGGCTGGGCGGCCTCGGCTGGCTGCTGTGAATGACGGGCACAGCTGGCGGCTGGGCGGCCTCGGCTGGCTGCTGTAAATGACGGGCACAGCTGGCGGCTGGGCGGCCTCGGCTGGCTGCTGTAAATGACGGGCACAGCTGGCGGCTGGGCTACCTCGGCTGGCTGCTGTGAATGACGGGCACACCTGGCGGCTTGGCGGCCTCGGCTGGCTGCTGTGAATGACGGGCACAGCTGGCGGCTGGGCGGCCTCAGCTGGCGGCTGGGTGGCCTCGGCTGGCTGCTGAGAATGACGGGCACAGCTGGCGGCTGGGTGGCCTCGGCTGGCTGCTGTGAATGACGGGCACAGCTGGCGGCTGGGCGGCCTCGGCTGGCTGCTGTAAATGACGGGCACAGCTGGCGGCTGGGCGGCCTCGGCTTGCTGCTGTAAATGACGGGCACAGCTGGCGGCTGGGCAGCCTCGGCTTGCTGCTGTGAATGACGGGCACAGCTGGCGGCTGGGCGGCCTCGGCTGGCTGCTGTGAATGACGGGCACAGCTGGCGGCTGGGCGGCCTCAGCTGGCTGCTGTAAATGACGGGCACAGCTGGCGGCTGGGCGGCCTTGGCTGGCAGCTGTGAATGACGGGCACAGCTGGCGGCTGTGCGGCCTCGGCTGGCTGCTGTGAATGACGGGCACAGCTGGCGGCTGGGCGGCCTCGGCTGGCTGCTGTGAATGACGGGCACAGCTGGCGGCTGGGCGGCCTCGGCTAGCTGCTGTGAATGACGGGCACAGCTGGCGGCTGGGCGGCCTCGGCTGGCTGCTGTGAATGACGGGCACAGCTGGCGGCTGGGCGGCCTCGGCTGGCTGCTGTGAATGACGGGCACAGCTGGCGGCTGGGCGGCCTCGGCTGGCTGCTGTGAATGACGGGCACAGCTGGCGGCTGGGCGGCCTCGGCTGGCTGCTGTGAATGACGGGCACAGCTGGCAGCTGGGCGGCCTCAGCTGGCGGCTGCGTGGCCTCAGCTGGCTGCTGTGAAAGACGGGCACAGCTGGCGGCTGGGCGGCCTCGGCTGGCTGCTGTGAATGACGAGCACAGCTGGCGGCTGGGCGGCCTCAGCTGGCGGCTGGGTGGCCTCGGCTGGCTGCTGTGAATGACGGGCACAGCTGGCGGCTGGGCGGCCTCGGCTGGCTGCTGTGAATGACGGGCACAGCTGGCGGCTGGGCGGCCTCGGCTGGCTGCTGTGAATGACGGGCACAGCTGGCGGCTGGGCGGCCTCGGCTGGCTGCTGTGAATGACGGGCACAGCTGGCGGCTGGGCGGCCTCGGCTGGCTGCTGTGAATAACGGGCACAGCTGGCGGCTGGGCGGCCTCAGCTGGCGGATGGGTGGCCTCGGCTGGCTGCTGTGAATGACGGGCACAGCTGGCGGCTGGGCGGCCTCGGCTGGCTGCTCTGAATGACGGGCACAGCTGCCGGCTGGGCGGCCTCAGCTGGCGGCTGGGTGGCCTCGGCTGGCTGCTGTGAATGACGGGCACAGCTGGCGGCTGGGCGGCCTCGGCTGGCTGCTGTGAATGACGGGCACAGCTGGCGGCTGGGCAGCCTCAGCTGGCGGCTGGGCGGCCTCGGCTGGCTGCTGTGAATGACAGGCACAGCTGGCGGCTGGGCGGCCTCGGCTGGCTGCTGTGAATGACGGGCACAGCTGGCGGCTGGGTGGCCTCAGCTGGCGGCTGGGCGTCCTTGGCTGGCTGCTGTGAATGACGGGCACAGCTGGCGGCCGGGCGGCCTCGGCTGGCTGCTGTAAATGACGGGCACAGCTGGCGGCTGTGCGGCCTCGGCTGGCTGCTGTGAATGACGGGCACAGCTGGCGGCCGGGCGGCCTCGGCGGGCTGCTGTGAATGACGGGCACAGCTGGCGGCTGGGCGGCCTCGGCTGGCTGCTGTGAATGACGGGCACAGCTGGCGGCTGGGCGGCCTCAGCTGGCGGCTGGGTGGCCTCGGCTGGCTGCTGTGAATAACGGGCACAGCTGGCGGCTGGGCGGCCTCGGCTGGCTGCTGTGAATGACGGGCACAGCTGGCGGCTGGGCGGCCTCAGCTGGCGGCTGGGTGGCCTCGGCTGGCTGCTGTGAATGACGGGCACAGCTGGCGGCTGGGCGGCCTCGGCTGGCTGCTGTGAATGACGGGCACAGCTGGCGGCTGGGCGGCCTCGGCTGGCTGCTGTGAATGACGGGCACAGCTGGCGGCTGGGCAGCCTCGGCTGGCTGCTGTGAATGACGGGCACAGCTGGCGGCTGGGCGGCCTCGGCTGGCTGCTGTGAATGACGGGCACAGCTGGCGGCTGGGCGGCCTCAGCTGGCGGCTGGGTGGCCTCGGCTGGCTGCTGTGAATGACGGGCACAGCTGGCGGCTGGGCGGCCTCGGCTGGCTGCTGTGAATGACGGGCACAGCTGGCGGCTGGGCAGCCTCAGCTGGCGGCTGGGCGGCCTCGGCTGGCTGCTGTGAATGACGGGCATAGCTGGCGGCCGGGCGGCCTCGGCTGGCTGCTGTAAATGACGGGCACAGCTGGCGGCTGGGCGGCCTCGGCTGGCTGCTGTGAATGACGGGCACAGCTGGCGGCCGGGCAGCCTCGGCTGGCTGCTGTAAATGACGGGCACAGCTGGCGGCTGGGCGGCCTCGGTTGGCTGCTGTAAATGACGGGCACAGCTGGCGGCTGGGCGGCCTCGGCTGGCTGCTGTGAATGACGGGCACAGCTGGCGGCTGGCAGCCTCGGCTGGCTGCTGTGAATGACGGGCACAGCTGGCGGCTGGGCGGCCTCGGCTGGCTGCTGTGAATGACGGGCACAGCTGGCGGCTGGGCGGCCTCAGCTGGCGGCTGGGTGGCCTCGGCTGGCTGCTGTGAATGACGGGCACAGCTGGCGGCTGGGCGGCCTCGGCTGGCTGCTGTGAATGACGGTCACAGCTGGCGGCTGGGCGGCCTCAGCTGGCAGCTGGGTGGCCTCGGCTGGCTGCTGTGAATGACTGGCACAGCTGGCGGCTGGGCGGCCTCAGCTGGCGGCTGGGCGTCCTTGGCTGGCTGCTGTGAATGACGGGCACAGCTGGCGGCTGGGCGGCCTCGGCTGGCTGCTGTGAATGACGGGCACAGCTGGCGGCTGGGCGGCCTCAGCTGGCGACTGGGTGGCCTCGGCTGGCTGCTGTGAATGATGGGCACAGCTGGCGGCTGGGCGGCCTCGGCTGGCTGCTGTGAATGACGGGCACAGCTGGCGGCTGGGCGGCCTCAGCTGGCGGCTGGGTTGCCTCGGCTGGCTGCTGTGAATGACGGGCACAGTTGGCGGCTGGGCGGCCTCGGCTGGCTGCTGTGAATGACGGGCACAGCTGGCGGCTGGGCAGCCTCAGCTGGCGGCTGGGCGGCCTCGGCTGGCTGCTGTGAATGACGGGCACAGCTGAGGGCTGGGCGGCCTTGGCTGGCTGCTGTGAATGACGGGCACAGCTGGCGGCTGGGCGGCCTCAGCTGGCGGCTGGGCGTCCTTGGCTGGCTGCTGTGAATGACGGGCACAGCTGGTGGCCGGGCGGCCTCGGCTGGCTGCTGTAAATGACGGGCACAGCTGGCGGCTGGGCGGCCTCGGCTGGCTGCTGTGAATGACGGGCACAGCTGGCGGCCGGGCGGCCTCGGCTGGCTGCTGTAAATGACGGGCACAGCTGGCGGCTGGGCGGCCTCGGCTGGCTGCTGTAAATGACGGGCACAGCTGGTGGCTGGGCGGCCTCGGCTGGCTGCTGTGAATGACGGGCACAGCTGGCGGCTGGGCAGCCTCGGCTGGCTTCCTCTTCGGCAGGCTCGTCGTTGGCGCGCGGGCTCCAGCCCGCCAGAATTCCCGCCTAACTTGTCGCCTGATCAGTCGCGTTGTCCGCGTTTTTGCGTGGCAGCTGAGCCACTCTTTTATTTCTCGGGCAGCTGCACCACACGTGTTCCATGGAACTGCAAATGGAGCACGATGGTGGGTGCCCGCTATACTGGACGACTTCTCCGTATCCCCCTATGACAATGAATGATGGCACGTGTTTCCTTAGGACCACCCTGACGGATCTAAGAACTTGTATGTGTGCCCGGCACGCCAGAAGTCTCTCGCTACAGAGAGAACTTCTCCATACAACTTGAGGCAGCGTGCTGCTTCCTTGTTCGGCACCTCAAAGGGGAGGTTGTACACTTTAGTATTTCTGATGCCGTGTCCGGCGTACGTGATTTTCACCTTGCTCACGCGACCGTCCCTGTGTTTGAACTTTCTAATACTCCCGCTTACATTCACGACAGTCTCACATCTCACGTCCGTTTTCAATTTCAGAAAGAGGCTGAACAGCGTGAAAACCGGCTGCAACCCCTCTATTTCGTCTTCCTGTATTTTTAGTTCGTGGGCAAGTGCTCTACCAACTGAGCTACCCAAGCACGACTGACGCCCCGTCCTCACTGCTTTACTTCTGCCTGTATCTCGTCTCCTACCTAGGTGATAGTTATTTAATTCAGACTCTCTATCACCTATTCAGGATAAGGCAACCAACTTTCACCTCATCAAGTGGAATTTTATTCAAGACTCGCAGTGAACAATGACTTTTTCCTTATTTAGAAGAACTTTTTGTACTGTTAATTAGTTCTCACTCTTTAAATTGTGTTTCTAATGCTTTTACATAAGCAAAAAGTTGCCATGCCTGCTGTTGTCAAAGAAAACGTTAGAAACAGTCAAAATCTAAATGCAGCAGCCCATTACAAACAGTATTTTAAGGTGCTTAAAAATGTTATTAGGAAGGCAAAAAGTATGTGGTATGCAGATAGAATAGCTAAGTCTCAGGATAAAATTAAAACCATATGGTCAGTCGTAAAGGAAGTTGCTGGTCTGCAGAGACAGGTCGAGGATATAGAATCAGTGCGTAGTGGGAATGTCCGTGTTACTGATAAGTCGCATATATGTACAGTATTTAATAATCACTTTCTGAATATAGCAAGTGAACTAAATAGAAACCTAGTCCCAACAGGGAATCATATAGCGCTCTTAGAAAAAAGTGTTCCGAGACTGTTACCTGAAATGCTCCTCCATGATACTGACAAGAGGGAGATTGAGTTAATAATTAAATCACTAAAGACCAAGAACTCTCATGGATATGACGGGGTATCTAGCAGAATACTGAAGTATTGTTCTACGTATGTTAGCCCAGTTCTCAGCCATATCTGTAACTTTTCCTTCAGGAGTGGTCGGTTTCCTGACCGATTAAAGTACTTGGTAGTGAAGCCACTTTATAAAAAGGGAGACATTGATAATGTTGACAATTTTAGACCTATTTCTATGCCGCCGGTGTTTGCTAAAGTTATCGAGAAGGTTGTATATACAAGGTTACTGGAGCATTTAAATTCACATAATTTGCTGTCAAATGTTCAGTTTGGTTTTAGAAATGGTTTAACAACTGAAAATGCTATATTCTCTTTTCTCTGTGAGGTTTTGGACGGATTAAATAAAAGGTTGCGAACGCTAGGTGTTTTCTTTGATTTAACGAAGGCTTTTGACTGTGTTGACCACAAAATATTACTGCAGAAGTTGGACCATTATGGAGTAAGGGGAGTAGCTTACAATTGGTTCGCCTCTTACTTTAAGAACAGAAAGCAGACGGTAATTCTCCGCAATATTGAGAGTGGTAGTGATGTTCAGTCCCAATGGGGCACTGTTAAGTGGGGCGTTCCCCAAGGGTCGGTGCTGGGGCCACTGCTGTTTCTTATTTATATAAATGATATGCCTTCTAGTATTACAGGTCGTACAAAAATATTTCTGTTTGCTGATGACACCAGCTTGATAGTGAAGGATCTTGTGTGTAATATTGAAACAGTAACAAATAATGTAGTTCATGAAATAAGTTCGTGGCTTGTGGAAAATAATTTGATGCTAAATCACAGTAAGACTCAGTTTTTACAGTTTCTAACTCACAATTCAACAAGAACCAATATTTTGATCAGACAGAATAGGCATATTATAAGCGAGACGGAACAGTTCAAGTTCCTAGGCGTTCGGATAGATAGTAAGCTGTTGTGGAAAGCCCATGTCCAGGATCTTGTTCAGAAGCTAAAAGCTGCTTTATTTACCATTAGAACAGTATCTGCAATAAGTGACACTTCAACACGAAAAGTAGTCTACTTCGCATATTTTCATACACTTATGTCATATGGTATTATTTTTTGGGGTAATTCTTCTGATTCCAAAAAGGTATTTTTGGCTCAAAAACGGGCTGTTCGAGCTATATGTGGTGTAAGTTCGAGAACCTCTTGTCGACCCCTATTCAAAAATCTGGGAATTCTGACATTGCCCTCGCAGTATATATTTTCTTTAATGTCGTTTGTTGTTAGCAATATTAGCCTATTCCCAAGAATTAGCAGCTTTCACTCAGTTAATACTAGGCAGAAATCAAATCTGCATGTAGAATGCACTTCCTTGACTCTTGTGCAGAAAGGAGTGCAGTATTCTGCTGCATCCATTTTCAATAAGCTACCACAAGAGCTCAAAAATCTTAGCAGTAGCCCTAACTCTTTTAAGTCTAAACTGAAGAGTTTCCTCATGGCTCACTCCTTCTATTCTGTCGAGGAGCTCCTGGAAGAGCTAAAAAATTAAGCAAATTCCAGTGTTACATTGTTGATTTTCTTCATTTAAACTTACGACTTGTCACCTGAATATGTTTTTTTATATTTCATTTTATCTGTTACTAATATCGTGTTATAATTTCATGTATTGACTCGTTCCATGACCATGGAGACTTCTGCTTAATTTGGTCCCACGGAACAATAAATAAATAAATAAATAAAACTGACTGGTAGTTCATGTACTAAATACTGTTCATTTTAGCATTCAACTGTCTATATTTTAATTGTTGAGTAGCCTACTCCTATTTAGGGCTACTAGACGGCACTCTTGGTGCAATGTTCACCTGCCCGCACTTGCTAACGCGGGCGTCTCAGTCTGTCGCTACCTGAGGCTTAGATGTGAGCAGCCCATAATCGATCGCCTTTCATGTATTATTTTTAAAACTTTTGTGACTAAGCCTTTCTGGCTTGATATTTATCTTATACGTGAGATGTAAAGAAAGTACTGTTTCTTTCTTGTTCTGTTAGTCAATAGCCGTCCGCAGTGGTCTAGCGGTTCTTGGCACTTCAATCCGGAGCCACGCGACTGCTATGGTCGCAAGTTCGAATCCTGCCTCGGACATGGATGTGCGTGATGTCCTTAGGTTAGTTAGGTTTAAGTAGTTCTAAGTTCTAGGGAACTGATGACCTCAGCAGTTAAGTCCCATAGTGCTCAGAGCCATTTGAACCATTTGAACGAGTATGGGTTGTTCACTGTAGAGAAAATATAGTCGAGTAGAACGTTGGGAAATTCTCGAACCAAAATTTATCCTGCCGTAGTTGTTGGTACAGTAAACATGAGCGAATCGGCAGTAACTGATTGTGACAGCAGTAAATGGAAGTAGGCGCTTCAGTAGATGCGCATTGCTTTACACTCTATCTTACTTACCAGCGCGCCCGGCGCATCACGCTCGGCTCGGACACTGTGCCCGGTCAGCACTGTCGGATGGGTGGTGCGCAAGGCAGATTCGCGCATCGGAAGCCGTACAGATAGACATACTATTGAATTTTGTGCTTGCTCTTATGAGCTCATGTTCCATGTGAAATGAAATCAATTAAAAACTAAATCGTGGCAATATTATGATTCAGTGAGTTGGGGGACCTACTAAATGCCTATATGTGAATGACCAAGCATGGATTTCAACACCACTAAAAGTCGAGGCAAGTTTAGGATCTTAGCAACTGCACCAAATTTCTTTGTGCGGTTTGTACGGTTTCTTATTGGTGATGATTTCCTTCCAAATGATATGGAGGTCAGGGTCACTTAATTCATTATGTCAAGCTTTAAATTCTGAAACAGGAGTAGCTGACACCTTGTCACTTTGATAACGCAAATTACGCTATAATTCGGCCTGACGAGTGCGCGGTTTGACCAGTGGACAGATATGATCGATGTTACCGTCCTTAATTGATCTCGAGAGGCTCCGACTGTCGTCTCATTAACGATGTTGTGCGCGTGTGATTGTGTTCCCGATAACTCAGAGGAAGTCGGCGCCGTGAGCTACGAAGGCAGGGCTCATCCAGCAGTACGCCCTAACTCAACTGTTCTGCTTCCCGTCAGTACCGCATCACTGTATGCGCTATATTACACTGCACAATACCAATTTAAATTATGATATCTAACTGCGTCATAGGGCCCAAGATTCTAACGTTCTACGCCATTACCCCTCGCTTTCGGAATGGCATTACAAAGATCAGGAAAAAGTTTTTTTTCCGACCCAGCAACGTCACAGAAATTAGATGATTGCATATGGTTCCAACGAAGGTTTTTTTTTGGGGGGGGAGGGGGATGTACAGTGAGTGAACAATAACTTGGAAACACTCTCAGGCATTAATACATTGTGAACCAAGTCCGAGGCCATTCACAAGCATACGTAGGTACCTCAGGTATCCAATGTGAAACTGCCATTGAACAGAACTGATGTGTTGGCAAATGTGCCAACACCTTGTAGATAGAGGAGGCCGAAATGTAAGCCATCTAACGCAGACGGGCGTGAATTCTGGAACAGGATAAGTAGTGAATTCTTATAAGAAAAGTATGCAGCTCCTCGAATACTTATCTTTTATTCTCTGATGTGAATACAGCATTCTTGATGAGACATTTCATACGATAACTATCAAACTATGTAAGGCTAATGGCGCCTTGCTAGGTCGTAGCCATGGACATAGCTGAAGGCTATTCTAACAGTCTCTCGGCAAATGAGAGAAAGGCTTCGTCAGTGCAGTCGCTAGCAATGTCGTCGTACAACTGGGCGAGTGCTATTCCGTAACTCGAGACCTGCCTTGTGGTGGCGCTCGGTCTTCGATCACACGGTGGCGACACGCGGGTCCGACATGTACTAAATGGACCGCGGCCGATTTAAGCAACCACCTAGCAAGTGTGGTGTCTGGCGGTGACACCACATTCCTCCCCCGCAAATCGGCGAACGGTCGTGTTATAAGGCTTCCGCCCGCCGTGGGGAGGACCCCATGTTGACGTATGCGATGAGGTGGGGAGCCTAGCAACAGGCGAGGCCGTGCCACCCGCACCCGGCCATTCGGTCCGAGGGGAGCTAGGATACGCCTGAAAACCTAGTCCAGGGTGCACGTCAACATGCGGTGTATGCGCCCGTAAAGAGACAGGAGGGGCCGAAGGGTCGAACAAAAAGTCTCTCCTTGTGAGCCAAAAATCGGCGAACCAACGGATCCTCGATCCGAGACTTTGACAAAGGCCATTGTGTAGTAACAAAACGCAAAACGGTAGCAAGGACAGGGTCAGCAGCTGTGGCTGTAGCTACACGACGAAAATCAATCGGAAACGATTCGACCACTTCATCGGTTTCCGAATCAATGAACATGCAAGCAAGTTCGGAAGAATCGAATGCTTTATCCTCAGCAACAGGCAAACGGGACAACGTATTAGCGTTGCCGTGCTTAGCAGTGGACCGATACAAGATATCGTAGCGGTACTGCAAGAGGAAAATAGACCAGCGAATGAACTTCTGCGCTGTACGCGGAGGTACAGGCAGGTTCGGATGAAAAAGCGACGTCAAAGGTTTGTGGTCTGTGATGATGGTAAAGTGACGACCATACAAGAAATCATGGAACTTAGTAACACCAAACACGAGAGCCAAAGCTTCTTTCTCTATCTGCGAGTAATTTCTTTGCGCAGACAAGAGCAATTTTGACGCAAAGGCAATAGTGCGATCATGCAAGCCAACTTTGTACGCAAGCACAGCACCGACCCCGAAATCCGATGCATCTACCATCAACAAAAGGGGTTTCTTGGGATCGAATGGCGTAAGGCAAGCATTTGAAAGCAACGCCGATTTCAACTGGCGAAAAGCGCGTTCGCATTCCGTCGTCCAGAGAAACGGAACACCTGTACGGCGTAAGCGATGAAGCGGAGCTGAAAGGGAAGAGGCATTGCGCACATTCACTCACACCTTGTGATTCTAAATCGTTTAATGTTCTTGCGACCTCATCACGCAATGCGTGAGGAACATTGCGCGCTCGGAAAAATTTCGGTTGCGCGTTGACTTTCAGTTCCAAATGTGCTTCATAGTTTTTAGCGCAACCTAAGCCCGGGGCAAAAATGTCTGCAAATTCTTCACATAGACGAGAAACACTGTCTGAATGCACAGTCTGATTCACTGATAAGACCTGATTTACTATAGACATGTTAAACAATTGAAATAAATCTATACCAAACAAGTTCACTGCATTAGAAGAACGAAGAATGTAAAATGACACAAGTTTTGTTTGTCCCTTGTATGTTGCAAGAAGGGTGCACTGTCCTAACACAGGGATAAGCTGTCCTGAATAACTTTTTAACTGAACATTTGCGGCATGCAACGGAGGTTTGCCCAGTTGTTTGTACGTGTCGTGATTGAACAATTAAACTGCAGCTCCGGTATCGAGCTGGAATGGGATCACTTTGCCATTTAAGTCCAAATCTACTAAAAGTTTATTGTCCTGCTGACGACAAGAGCGACTGTCTCGTGCAATTTGAACTGATACAGGTACAGCATCACTTGCTAATTGATGTGATTTCCGGCGATGTCGACGCACACTTTTTGTGGGACGAGCACAGTCACTGTTAGAGAAAGTGGCACCGGACGAAGCGGATTTAACTACATGAATGTCCATGGGCGAAGGTTTACGAGCCTGAGTGTCCTTGGTTCGTTTCCGGCGCGAAGCAAAGGGCCTGGAATGATTAAGAGTGTCTGATCTGAGCCGTTTCTGGCAAACACTTTGAACATGTCCTTTCTTATTACAGAAAAAGCAAATAGCTTGGCGTGACGGGCAATTGTCACACGAATGTCTAGTTGCACACCGCGGGCATGATTTCACTGCAGTTGTGTGCTGGCGCGGCGCACCTGGTGTAGAGCGTGGCGGCAGCTGCGCAGACGTGCGCGAGGGCAGTTTACCGGGCCGCGCAGCGCGCTCGGCCGGCCGGATAATGTTACACACGGCTGGCGAAGTTGCAAATGATTCCTGAGCAAAGTCAAGCGTGTCTTGTCTATCCAATATGTCTATCACTTGCTGAAGGGAGGGATTAACAAGTTTCAAAATCTGTTCCCGTATGCGAACATCAGAAACGTTCTGTGCTATTGCGTCACGTACCATTGTATCTGAATAAGGAAGGCCACAGTCACATTCAAACGCACAATCCCTAGTAAGGCCTTGCAAAGTTGCAACCCACTCCCGACTAGTTTGACTGGCCATACGTTTTGTACGAAAGAACGTATACCTTTTTGCAACGTCATTAACTGTTTCTTTGAAATAGGCGCCCAATGCCGACAAAATTTCTTCGTAGGACAGAGTGGCTACGTCGTGTCGGGGAAACAATTTCACTATCACACGGTACTTTTGCACCCCTACACACGCTAATAAATGAGGCTGCCGCTCGTTACCTTGAATTCTGTAGGCGGCGAGATGAAATCCAAACTGGCGTGACCACTCAGTCCAGGTCTCTTGCTGTGCATCAAAATTGCGAAACGGCGGTGCAACTGCATGTTGTGGCGGCGGTAGCGGCGAAGCGGCGGCCGCCGCATCGGTTTGAATGGCACGTTGACCCTGGACGAGCTGTCCAAGGGCATCCAATAACGCCTGCGTCTGCTGATGCTGCAAGCGATAAAATTCGGACAGTACATCTGGCGAAGCCATGACACAAGTAAATGTAAGCAATTAGAAAGAACACGTTTCCCTCGTCGCCAATGATGTGTTGGCAAATGTGCCAACACCTTGTAGATAGAGGAGGCCGAAATGTAAGCTATCTAACGCAGACGGGCGTGAATTCTGGAACAGGATAAGTAGTGAATTCTCATTAGAAAAGTATGCAGCTCCTCGAATACTTATCTTTTATTCTTTGATGTGAATACAGCATTCTTGATGAGACATTTCATACGATAACTATCAAACTATGTAAGGCTAATGGCGCCTTGCTAGGTCGTAGCCATGGACTTAGCTGAAGGCTATTCTAACAGTCTCTCGGCAAATGAGAGAAAGGCTTCGTCAGTGTAGTCGCTAGCAATGTCGTCGTACAACTGGGCGAGTGCTATTCCGTAACTCGAGACCTGCCTTGTGGTGGCGCTCGGTCTTCGATCACACAGTGGCGACACGCGGGTCCGACATGTACTAAATGGACCGCGGCCGATTTAAGCTACCACCTAGCAAGTTTGGTGTCTGGCGGTGACACCACCAGAATGATATGCTTCACTGGAACTGCATCGTGATTCAGTACCGTTCTAAGGATTAGTTTACGTTTCATTATGGCCAGTCGAGTCCAACGGTAGTTTCATTTAACCAGCTGATGCTCTAAGTCTGAAGGCTGTCACTGCTCTGGTGTACCTTGTTAGACTCGGCTTCACGGCTGGTCAACCACAAGTAAATACATACTCTGCAAATCACTGTCCAGCGCTTGCCGACGGGAATTAGCGTTGTAGCGTATGTAGTTATAGCGTAACAACGCTTGCCTGTTGCAGACTTGGAAAATTTTGCGTTAATGACATGGGCCTTGTGACTAGATTTTTGTGAGTGGACCAAATTCTTATGTTTGTTCTGTTGCAAACATATGGATTGCGCATGTCCTTTCTGTGGTGTCACCGCCAGACACCACACTTGCTAGGTGGTAGCTTAAATCGGCCGCGGTCCATTTAGTACATGTCGGACCCACGTGTCGCCACTGTGTGATCGCAGACCTAGCGCCACCACAAGGCAGGTCACGAGAGACGATATAGCACTCGCCCCAGTTGTACGAGGAGATTGCTAGCGACCATACGGACGAAGCCTTCCTCTCATTTGCCGAGAGCCAGTTAGAATAGCCTTCTGCTAAGTCCATGGCTACGACCTAGCAAGGCGCCATTAGCCTTACCTACTTTGAGAGTTATAGTATAAATGTCTCAAGAAGAATGCTGTAGTCATCAAATAATAAAGTTAAGTATAAAGCAGCTACGTACTTTTCTTGCTACCATTCAATAGTTATCCTGTTCCAGAATTGACGCCCGTCGGCGTGAGTGTGTACGCCTGCCTTTCTATCGGCTACCCGTCACTGTGGACTGGCTGCCTTGTCAGTCCACTTCACTTTCCTACCACGAGCGCGACACTAAGCTTGTCAGGAGGGCAGTCTTGGCATTTGTGTTGTGAATAAAAGCAAGGGCAAGACTTCATTCTCTTCGCCTGTGTAGCGAACTGCTTACTCGGTGTAGAAGGTTGTTTACTCGGTGTGGCAAGCTGCTGCTACCATCGAATGGGCCAATCGCAACTAAGGGACTCAACCTGACAAAAACTGGCCACTCAGATTTATGAGCTGACAGGGCACCTGAATTGTACTGATGTAGTATTTGCACTACCTGCTGAAACGATGGATCGGACTGTTGCAAAATGTGTTCCCTGCATTTGATATCAGGTACATTTACACATCACGCAACATAAAATTTGAATGTAAAGCACCGCAAACACATTTGAATTTGAATTTCCTTGTTGTACCCTGCAAATCTGTTACCCACACTCACGATAAGTTTGTTCTGACCCTTTTTTGGAATTAAAGAATTGACAGCTGGCTGCTACCACATTCACTTCTTGGTAATAATAGTTAATCACCAAAGAGACAACTTCATTATACATAAGTTCACTTGGTGCGACGTTTGGGAAAAGTTTTTGCATGAGTCGGAACACTGCACTTCCTACCATGGATAATACATATGGAAGTTTCACAGTACCTGGTACATTGTGAACGATGACGTGAGCTTCAAACTGGGACAACCACTCGAGTCATTCCTCATCTTGTTTACAAAACTGTTGAAAAGGCAGTATAGCAGGAGGTGTTGCTGTAGGTGGTGCTCGTTCTGTCGGGCATGCAGCGTTGGCCAGTAGTTGCTGCACCGTGTTGAGTAACGTAGAAATTTGTTGCTTCTGGAACTGAAACATCTGCATTAGCTGTGTGGCATCTAACACTTGCAGCTGTGGCGCCTGAGCAGGGTGCTGGAGAGTTGGGGTGGACATGTTGGAAAACACAAATGCAACAAACAGACAAGGCAAGCAAGTAAAGAAATTTTCTGCGACGCCCATCTGAAAACACTGATTAGCAAAAACGACAAGGAACTGTTAAAGCAAATGAACGCTACTGCAAAATAAAGACAAGAGAAATTAAGGCGCCAGAAAAAAAAATCCATGGCCGTCAGGTGTAGGGTTTGGGGGATACTCGTCTCCAAAATGTGGGGTCCCGCCCACTCGTATCGAATAGGGTGCCTAAAGGATGCTGCATTCTCAGAATGCTATACAACAATTCAAGCAAATCACATTAATAGTTTTATTTCAATAAAACAGATCTGACAATACTTAACTTTAAATGCATTACGTTGTCGCAACTGCCGGGCAAAGTGGAAACAATCAAAGTCCTTTGCAGTATACATGGTCCATGTAAGCAAACTGATACGGACCACACTTCACTGCTATCGTAGTACTGGTCTACTACTGTTCTGGTCCTGTGCTAATACTGTCCCTGAGGCTGGCAGGGCTGGCGCTTATATTCTCTTCAGCTAGAGGGTATAGTCCTCGTCAGTGGGCTATTGGCAGATGTCATCTCACTGCCTTCTTTGCTCTTGCGATCTTCTCCGTGCCGGAGCTCTGGCACATTGTACTGCATCTGCAGCAGCTAGTTGACAAGCGGGTGGCTTCATAGGCACACAAAAAATTGTTACAAATCAGTTACTTCAAGAACAGCTCTGAGCCAGGAGCCCTGTAGCATGCACTCCACTGACCCTATGCTGTCACCATTTGAGACTTCTGTTGTGTCAAGTGAGAGCTCATTGGAGGGCATGGTGGAGGTCTATTGTGCTTTCTGATGAAAGCTGGTTCTGCCTCGGTGTCAGTGATGGCCGTGTGTTCATTAGGAGGAGGCCAGTTTAGGGCCTGCAACAAAAGAGTCTGTTTTGTAGATACACTGGGCCTACACTTGCAGTTATAGTCTGGGGTGTGATATCGTTTGACTGCAGAAGCTCTCTCGTTGCTATCCCAAGCACCCTTACTGCAAATTTGTATGTCGGTCTGGTGATTCAACCTGTTGTTCTGCCGTTCATGAATAGCATTCCAATAGATGTTTTCTATCAGGATAACACTATTTTAATCCAACAGAGTGTTGACATGTCACCTTGGCCAGCTGAATCATCAGATTTGTCTCCGATTAAGCACATATAGGACATCACCAGATGACAACTCCAGCATCATACCCAAACAACATTAACCATCCCTGTATTAGCCGATCGAGGGCAACATGCATGAAAATCCATCCCACAAACTGAAATCTGGAACCTGTACAACACAATTCATGAATGTTTGCATGCTTGCGTTCAAGTCTGTGAGGGCTTGTGTCTCACTTCCATTAACCTGTGATCTTGCAACATTAATCACATAAAAATTTTATCTAGACAAATGGGGAATACATTTGTCTAGATAAAATTTTTATGTGATTAATGTTGCAAGATCACAGGTTAATGGAAGTGAGACACAAGCCCTCACAGACTTGAACGCAAGCATGCAAACATGTATTCCCCCCCCATGAACCATGGACCTTGCCGTTGGTGGGGAGGCTTGCGTGCCTCAGCGATACAGATAGCCGTACCGTAGGTGCAACCACAACGGAGGGGTATCTGTTGAGAGGCCAGACAAACGTGTAGTTCCTGAAGAGGGGCAGCAGCCTTTTCAGTAGTTGCTAGGGCAACAGTCTGGATGATTGACAGATCTGGCCTTGTGACAATAACCAAAACGGCCTTGCTGTGCTGGTACTGCGAACGGCTGAAAGCAAGGGGAAACTACAGCCGTAATTTTTCCCGAGGGCATGCAGCTTTACTGTATGATTAAATGATGATGGCGTCCTCTTGGGTAAAATATTCCGGAGGTAAAATAGTCCCCCATTCGGATCTCCGGGCGGGGACTACTCAAGAGGATGTCGTTATCAGGAGGAAGAAAACTGGCGTTCTACGGATCGGAGCATGGAATGTCAGATCCCTTAATCGGGCAGGTAGGTTAGAAAATTTAAAAAGGGAAATGGATAGGTTGAAGTTAGATATAGTGGGAATTAGTGAAGTTCGGTGGCAGGAGGAACAAGACTTCTGGTCAGGTGACTACAGGGTTATAAATACAAAATCAAATAGGGGTAATGCAGGAGTAGGTTTAATAATGAATAGGAAAATAGGAATGCGGGTAAGCTACTACAAACAGCAGAGTGAACGCATTATTGTGGCCAAGATAGATACGAAGCCCACGCCTACTACAGTAGTACAAGTTTATATGCCAACTAGCTCTGCAGATGACGAAGAAATTGAAGAAATGTATGATGAAATAAAAGAAATTATTCAGATTGTGAAGGGAGACGAAAATTTAATAGTCATGGGTGACTGGAATTCGAGTGTAGGAAAAGGGAGAGAAGGAAACATAGTAGGTGAATATGGATTGGGGGACAGAAATGAAAGAGGAAGCCGCCTGGTCGAATTTTGCACAGAGCACAACATAATCATAACTAACACTTGGTTTAAGAATCATGAAAGAAGGTTGTATACATGGAAGAACCCTGGAGATACTAAAAGGTATCAGATAGATTATATAATGGTAAGACAGAGATTTAGGAAACAGAGATTTAGGAACCAGGTTTTAAATTGTAAGACATTTCCAGGGGCAGATGTGGACTCTGACCACAATCTATTGGTTATGACCTGTAGATTAAAACTGAAGAAACTGCAAAAAGGTAGGAATTTAAGGAGATGGGACCTGGATAAACTAAAAGAACCAGAGGTTGTACAGAGATTCAGGGAGAGCATAAGGGAGCAATTGACAGGAATGGGGGAAATAAATACAGTAGAAGAAGAATGGGTAGCTTTGAGGGATGAAATAGTGAAGGCAGCAGAGGATCAAGTAGGTAAAAAGACGAGGGCTAGTAGAAATCCTTGGGTAACAGAAGAAATATTGAATTTAATTGATGAAAGGAGAAAATATAAAAATGCAGTAAGTGAAACAGGCAAAAAGGAATACAAACGTCTCAAAAATGAGATCGACAGGAAGTGCAAAATGGCTAAGCAGGGATGGCTAGAGGACAAATGTAAGGATGTAGAGGCCTATCTCACTAGGGGTAAGATAGATACTGCCTAAAGGAAAATTAAAGAGACCTTTGGAGATAAGAGAACGACTTGTATGAATATCAAGAGCTCAGATGGAAACCCAGTTCTAAGCAAAGAAGGGAAAGCAGAAAGGTGGAAGGAGTATATAGAGGGTCTATACAAGGGCGATGTACTTGAGGACAATATTATGGAACTGGAACAGGATGTAGATGAAGATGAAATGGGAGATATGATACTGCGTGAAGAGTTTGACAGAGCACTGAAAGACCTGAGTCGAAACAAGGCCCCCGGAGTAGACAATATTCCATTGGAACTACTGACGGCTGTGGGAGAGCCAGTCATGACAAAACTCTACCATCTGGTGAGCAAGATGTATGAAACAGGCGAAATACCCTCAGACTTCAAGAAGAATATAATAATTCCAATCCCAAAGAAAGCAGGTGTTGACAGATGTGAAAATTACCGAACTATCAGCTTAATAAATACTAACACGAATTCTTTACAGACGAATGGAAAAACTAGTAGAAGCCAACCTCGGGGAAGATCAGTTTGGATTCCGTAAAAACACTGGAACACGTGAGGCAATACTGACCTTACGACTTATCTTAGAAGAAAGATTAAGGAAAGGCAAACCTACGTTTCTAGCATTTGTAGACTTAGAGAAAGCTTTTGACAATGTTGACTGGAATACTCTCTTTCAAATTCTAAAGGTGGCAGGGGTAAAATACAGGGAGCGAAAGGCTATTTACAATTTGTACGGAAACCAGATGGCAGTTATAAGAGTCGAGGGACATGAAAGGGAAGCAGTGGTTGGGAAGGGAGTAAGACAGGGTTGTAGCCTCTCCCCGATGTTGTTCAATCTGTATATTGAGCAAGCAGTAAAGGAAACAAAAGAAAAATTCGGAGTAGGTATTAAAATTCATGGAGAAGAAATAAAAACTTTGAGGTTTGCCGATGACATTGTAATTCTGTCAGAGACAGCAAAGGACTTGGAAGAGTAGTTGAATGGAATGGACAGTGTCTTGAAAGGAGGATATAAGATGAACATCAACAAAAGCAAAACAAGAATAATGGAATGTAGTCTAATTAAGTCGGGTGATGCTGAGAGAATTAGATTAGGAAATGAGGCACTTAAAGTAGTAAAGGAGTTTTGCTATTTGGGGAGCAAAATAACTGATGATGGTCGAAGTAGAGAGGATATAAAATGTAGGCTGGCAATGGCAAGGAAAGCGTTTCTGAAGAAGAGAAATTTGTTAACATCCAGTATTGATTTAAGTGTCAGGAAGTCATTTCTGAAAGTATTCGTATGGAGTGTAGCCATGTATGGAAGTGAAACATGGACGATAAATAGTTTGGACAAGAAGAGAATAGAAGCTTTAGAAATGTGGTGCTACAGAAGAATGCTGAAGATTAGATGGGTAGATCACATAACTAATGAGGAAGTATTGAATAAGATTGGGGAGAAGAGAAGTTTGTGGCACAACTTGACCAGAAGAAGGGATCGGTTGGTGGGACATGTTCTGAGGCATCAAGGGATCACCAATTTAGTATTGGAGGGCAGCGTGGAGGGTAAAAATCGTAGAGGGAGACCAAGAGATGAATACACTAAGCAGATTCAGAAGGATGTAGGTTGCAGTAGGTACTGGGAGATGAAAAAGCTTGCACAGGATAGAGTAGCATGGAGAGCTGCATCAAACCAGTCTCAGGACTGAAGACCACAACAACAACAACAAATGTATTCCCCAAGATACATTTCTATATTAATTGTTTTTTGGCATTGTAGTTTTTTTCTGTCAGTGAAGTTGCGCTTCTCACTATCCTCCTCCTGTGGCTGTCGCATCAGGGATTCTTGAGATGCCCGTGGAGAGCTACCAGTTGCGCAAGCAAAATCCCTTCAGTGCTACTGTCATGACAAAACTAATGGTACATGATGGAAAGCAACAAACCAATAGGACAGGAGTGCCTGTGGTACTGACCACAACTGGTCTACTCAAATTCATTTCAAACTAAGTGGAGGCAAGTGCCACAGATTTGACCTTAGGGCAGGATAGTGATGATAATATTACACTACTGGCCATTAAACTTGATACCTCACGAAGATGACGCGCTACAGACGCGAAATTTAACCGACAGGATGAAGATGCTGTGATTAGCTTTTCAGACCGTTCACACAAGGTTGGCGCAGGTGGCGACACCTACAACGTGCTGACATGAGGAAAGTTTCCAACCGATTTCTCATACACAAACAGCAGTTGAACGGCGTTGCCTGGTGAAACGTTGTTGTGATGCCTCGTGTAAGGAGGAGAAATGCGTACCATAACATTCCCGACTTTGATAAAGGTTGGATTGTAGCCTATAGCGATTGTGGTTTATCGTATCGCGACATTGCTGCTCGCATTGGTCGACATCCAATGACTGTTAGGAGAATATGGAATCGGTGGGTTCAGGAGGGTAATATGGAACGCCGTGCTGGATCCCAACGGCCTCGTATCACTAGCAGTCGAGATGACACGCATCTTATCTGCACGTCATCTGCACGAGCAGTTCGACGACGTTTGCAGCAGCATGGACTATCAGCTCGGAGACCATGGCTGCGGTTACCCTTGACGCTGCATCACAGACAGGAGCGCCTGCGATGGTGTACTCAATGACAAACCTGGGTGCACGAATGGCAAAACGTCATTTTTTCGGATGAATCCAGGTTCTGTTTACAGCATCATGATGGTTGCATCCATGTTTGGCGACATCGTGGTGAACGCACATTGGAAGCGTGTATTCTTCATCGCCGTACTGGTGTATCACCCCATGTGATGGTATGGGGTGCCATTGGTTACACGTCTCAGTCACCTCTTGTTCGCATTGACGGCACTTTGAACAGTGGATGTTACATTTCAGATATGTTACGACCCGTGGCTCTACCCTTAATTATATCGCTACAAAACCCCACATTTTAGGAGGATAATGCACGACCGCATGTTGCATGTCCTGTATGGGCATTTCTGGATACAGAAAATGTTCGACTGCTGCCCTGGCCAGCACATTCTCCAGATCTCTCACCAGCTGAAAACGTCTGGTCAATGGTGGCTGAACAACTGGCTCGTCACTCTTGATGAACTGTGGTATTGTGTTGAAGTTGCATGGGCAGCTGTACCTGTACACAGCATCCAAGCTCTGTTTGACTCAATGCCCAGGCGTATCAAGGCCATTATTACGGCCAAAGGTGGTTGTTCTGGGTACTGATTTCTCAGGATTTATGCACCCAAATTGCATGAAAATGTAATCACATGTCAGTTCTAGTATAATATATTTGTCCAATAAGTACCCGTTTATCATCTGCATTTCTTCTTGATGTAGCAATTTTAATGGCCGGTAGTGTAATAATGACAAGACCATTTCTCTAACATTCCAGATTCTGATACAACAATCATGGATGAAGTTACTGAAGTAATAAATGCAGGATACCATTGCTTAAATTTATCGCAAGATCAAGAACTTAATCTTTGAATAAGTGTGCTTTGAATATGAGGAGAATTTTGGGGCCTCCCACAACAACTTTTCCTGGCAGTTACAAATTGATCTCACAAAGTTGCTAGAGTATCACAGTTTCAATGCAGATGATTCTGTAAGATCACAACTTTTGACCCACTTAATAACTCTTTTATTCAAACACATGGGAAGATGCAATTTAATTTGAACTTTGGTTTGGATAGAAAGTCCAGTGGACCCTCATAGTCATGGCCATTATCAAACCTATTAAAGTGGCATATTTCCTTCACAACTTCCTACTAGTGGAAGTTCTCCACACTGAGAAACTGTCATTAACAGCACTACAATCTACACAGTATAATTAGAACTTTTGGTTTCACCATCGAAGAATTTCTAGAGATTAAATTAGTAGAAAAGGAAAAGTGCATAGGCAATCACAACATACTTCATTCACACATTGCCTGGATCATCAGTGGTGTCTAAGCTCTGCCACCCAGCACCTGAAAAATTTGCAGCTGCATGAGAAGACATTAACTAGAAGATCCAAGATGGTGTGATAGCACCTTCAGCTGCTCAGTGGGTCTTGCCAGTACATATGGTATTAAAGCGGAATAATACAGGGCATTTATGCAGTGAACAAAACTGTGCCAGAGAGGTATCCTAGTCCACATGTAGTGGATTTCAACAATGCTGTTGTGGAAGCTCGAATACTGAGCATCATTGATTGTGAAAAGGCCTATTCACAAATAACAGTCTCAATTGTAGATATAAAAAAGACAACCATCACTTCACCATTTATTCTGTTTGAGTACTGCTTCATGCCATACAATCTGAAAAATGTGGCACAAACTTGGCAGAGCTTTACTCATCAGCTTCTCAGAGGGTTTGATTTTGTGTTTCTTTAAATGGATGATCTTTTAGAGTTTTGGAGTTGCTAGAGCAGCACAAGAATCATCTAACAGCTTTCACAATGCCTATGTCACCACAGGACTGTCATCAACAAAAGAAAATCCATCTTGGGGAAAAAGAAATGTGAACTTTCTTGGTTTTAACATGTTAACAGGGAGTATAGCTCCAATGCCTGAAAGGGCAGAAATCATTCACAAAGGGCTGATACCACAGACATACAAAGATCTATAGTGCTTCCTTGTGAAGAGTAATTATTACAGAAGGTACCTAATGAAAACAGCAGAACTACAGGCACCCCTCAGAGAGTTGTTGAAAAGAAAATATACAGCTGACAGGAGGAAAGTTAAGTGGAGTCAAGAACAATTGATGGAATTCAACTCAATTAAGAAACATGCAGCTCAGCTCATTGCACACTCACAGCATAAACCACTCATTGGCTTAATGATGGGGATGTGAGTCCCATAGTGGTTGGAGTCGCCTTTCAGCAACTCATACATGAAGTGTGGCAGGCCCTAGTATTTTTCTTGCACACCATTATGACAGCACTGCAAAAATAGAGCATAACAGACACTTAATACTTTCTTTTATAAAGTCTCTGCATATGGCTGTCTGAGGCAATGTATACAAGCAAAATGCATTTCTCAGTTCACCACAGAATAAAACATATCAGCGGGTGCAGAAATGTGGTTGCTAATTTTTCCCCCACACTGTTGTGCAAGTGTGAAGCCATTCTGTTGGATAGCATTATGGAACAACAAAAGAATGACTGTGACCTGTTTTATGCTCAAGCAGCAGCAGCAGCAGCAGTCCAGCCTCAACTAGTCACAGAGTCCTGTGTCCACACTGCAAGCTTCATTGTGATGTCACATCACATGATCTATGTGCGCTTTTATTCCCACAAAATTATTCCCCTATATTTTTCAGACCTCTACAGTTTAGCATATCTGAGTAAGAGCTATGGTCATGTTGACAAAGAAAGTGGTTTGGCCAGGCATCAAAAAATATTGCTGAAAACGGGTTCAAGCATACCTCAGAAGCCAAAGCGCAGGATTGGAAGATGCATTTCAGCACCCCTTGGCATCATAATCACCCCTAAGGTGCACCTGATTCACATTCACATTGTATTGATCTGGTGGGGCCTTTGCTATGTACAGGACAGTGTAGTTATTTATTAATGGTGGTTGACACACTTACAAGCTGGCCTGAGACCTTTCTTATCCAATGGTATGGCCACAGAAACAGTGGCCATAAATTCTGGAAACAGCTTGATTGCAAGATTTAGGGTACTTCAGACAATGACAGCAGACTGTGGTAAGCTCTTTTCACAAGCTCCTAGGGATATATGGCTGCTCACATATCAGAACAACCAGCTACCATACTGCTAGCAACACGATGGTAGAGATGTTCCATAGGACCTTGACTGCAGCCATTATGTGCAGGGGAGAGTAGTGGACCTATGTGTTATCCCTGATGCTTCTGGGGTTACAGACAACAGTGCAGGAAGACCTGGGCTAATTTGCAGTTCAATTGGATGCAGAGAGCACCTGAGACTTCTGAGGAAGCCACAACAGAATTTGGACAGCTTCTCCAAAAAAGCATGGCCCAAATTCAATCTTCAGTACCAAAAACTCATGATACTAAACCTATTTTGTCCACAAATACCTACAAGAAACCTCACATATTTGGTTGTGGAATTATGTCTTATGACCATCTTTGAGACCTCCTTACACAGGGCCTATAAAGTCATCCATTATGGAGCAAATAAGTTCAAGATTGCATGGAATGATAGAAAAGAAATGGTCTCCACCAAATAACTGAAGCCATCGTACATGGGGAATGGCTTGACAGATCAGAGGCCTTGAGTCACACCTGCTACACCACCAGGTTCTAACTTCAGCCAGTCTCCTCCAGTGAAATGACAGGGGCCTTGGACAATGTTGCGGAAGACTCACCGGTGCACAAGTATCACCAGCTACAAACACCTTGACCACTGTGACCAACAATGGAAGAGCAGTAAAACACCACTTACCTGACGGACCCTGCGCTCAGGAATTTAAAAAAATGTGTGTGTGTGTGTGTGGGGGGGGGGGGGGGGGGGGTGCTGGTCTAGTGATCTCAGGATCAACCAATCAGCCACGAACAAACAAAAGACAATCTGTGTATGATATTTTTCTATGTTATGCTCTTTGTGCTTTCTTGCTTATCATAAGCTTTTGCTTGTTGTAAAAATTTTTCATGTGGTGTAAGGTTCCACTTAACTCTTGTTTAAAGCCTTACAAATTATAAGCATAGTACTGATGTTGCCTCAAGGTCATACAGATATTACACCATAACAAAATTATATTCACCTTCACATAGTTACCTTTGTATACCTCCTTTTTCCTGTACTCGAATTAAGAACTTTACCTAATAAACCTTGTTAACTGTAGCAGCACATGTGCAAAAACAAACTACCACAATGATAGGTTTCTATCCATTGCCACACTCCATGGTACTATTCCATTACTAAAGTCATTATTACCTCGTTGCTCAATTACTTTTCCATTACATCTCATTACTTCATTACTTCCTTGCAGTACCTTCTCTCCATCACAAAATTCTCCTGCTATGTTATCCCTAATTCCTGGAACCCATAATTCACATTGAAACTCTTGCCCTGCAGGAACTTGAACAACATGCACAATGCCACCTCAAAAAGCTCTCCACCCTTCTCACTTCCTACTTCTGCCTCAGAGTGCCATTGTCCATCACTTCCACAACAACCTCCAAACCTCCCCCATGCCCCCTCATAGCTGACAGACCCTGTATCACAGACTTACTACACTTACCCCACCCTCCAAAGCTCCCTCCCACCATCACACAGAACCCAGAACCTAAACAGGCCCTCAACACAGTTATGAACCTTTCCTCCAGAGGCCTTAGTCCCACAGAAATATCAGCCCTTTCCAAAGGCCTCACCTTTTGTCCCACTCCCAAATTCAAGCATGCTGGACTAGTTAAAAACCTTCTCTCCTTCTCCTGGTTCCTAGAGTGGAAGCAGTTTTTTGCCACCAGCTCGACCATACTCAACCAAAGACCAATATTGAACCTTGCCTCCATCCAACTGTGACCCACCCCCACTATCTCCAGACCACCCCCTGTTGACTTTCCAGAATTTCTCAACCTCAAACCTTGCCTCATCATCATTCCCCAAATACCTCAACATGTAAGCTAACCTTACATCTGCAGAAAGAACTGCAGTTCACCATCTAAAAACTGATACCGACCTTATATTCCTACCCGCAGACAAAGGCTCCACCACCGTTGTTTTGAGCTGCAAAGGTTACATAGCAGAAGGACTCTGTCAGCTGTCAGATACTTCCACCTACAAACCATGCCACAGTGATCCCATTCCAGTAATCCAGCGGGAGCTCCAGTCACTACTCAAATCCTTAGGCCCATCCCAGAACCTTTCCCCAGAGTCCACCTCTCTACTTACCCCTAACACACCCGCACTCCCACCTTCTACATGCTTCCTAAAGTCCATAAACCCAACCACCCAGGACGCCCCATTGTGGCCGGTTACTGTGCCCCCACTAAGAGAATCTCTGCTCTCATAGACCAACACCTTCAATCTATTACCCAGAACCTATCCTCCTATATAAAAGATACCAACCATTTCCTCGACCGACTCTCCACAGTTCCTGTCCCTTTACCACATGGTGCCCTGCTCAACACTATTGATGCCACCTCCCTGTACACTAACATTCCTAATGCCCATGGGCTTACTGCTATAGAACATTACCTTTCCAGATGTCCTATGGATTCCAAACCAACAACCTCCTTCCTAGTCTCCTTGACCAACTATATCCTCACCTACAATTACTTCTCCTCTGAAGGAATTACCTATGGCTGTGGGGACCCGTATGGCACTATCCTATGCTAATCTATTCATGGGTCATCTAGAGGAATCCTTCCTAAAAACCCAGAATCCTAAACCCCTCACATAGTTCAGATTCATTGATGACATCTTTGCTATCTGGATTGAAGGTGCGGACACCTTATTCACATTCCTCCAGAATCTCAACAACCTCTCCCCAATTTGCTTCACCTGGTACTACTCAACCCAAGAAGCCACCTTCCTAGATGTTGACCTCCACCTCAGAGATGGCTACATCAGTACCTCCGTTCATATCAATCTTACCAACCACCAGCAATATCTCTACTTCGACAGCTGCTACCCATTCCATACGAAGAAGTCTCTTCCACACAGCCTAGCCACCTATGGTCATCACATCTGCAGTGACAAGCAGTCCCTCTCTAAATATACCAAGGGTCTCACTGAAGCCTTCACTGACCATAATTATCCTCACATCCTTGTACAAAAATAAATCTCTCATGCCTTATGTTGTGTCCAGACAAGACAGCCTAGACACAATGAGAGGAAGCCGAAAGGCACACGCTAAGCTAAAGCTGGATGGCGAGAGGTCTGAAACAGGATACGTAATGAATGCTATAAAGAAAAGTAAGTAGTTCCTGGAATACTTAACTTTAATCCATCATTGTATACAGCATTCTTGATGATACAAGTGAGACTCTGTAGTTTCAGACAATATACTGCTAATGGCGCCTTGCTAGGTCGTAGCCATTGACTTAGCTGAAGGCTATTCTAACTATCTGCTCGGCAAAGGAGTGAGGCTTCGTCAGTGTGCATCGCTAGCTACGTCGTCCGTACAACTGGGGCGAGTGCTAGTCCGTATGTCGAGACCTGCCTTTTGGTGGCGCTCGGTCTGCGATCCCTGACAGTGGCGACAAGTGGGTCCGACATGTACTAATGGACCGCGGCCGATTTAAAGCTACCACCTAGCAAGTGTGGTGTCTGGCGGTGACACCTCATTCCTCCCCCGCAAATCGGCGAACGGTCGTGTTATAAGGCTTCCGCCCGCCGTGGGGAGGACCCCATGTTGACGTATGCGATGAGGTGGGGAGCCTAACAACAGGCGAGGCTGTGCCACCCGCACCCGGCCATTCGGTCCGAGGGGATCTAGGAAACGCCTGAAAACCTAGTCCAGGGTGCACGTCAACATGCGGTGTATGCGCCCGTAAAGAGACAGGAGGGGCCGAAGGGTCAACCTCCATTGCGTCGGGGTATCCGACGCGCGATGACGTCATGTGGTCCAGAGCGGGCAAGAGGTCCATGGCGGAGGACAGCTGGTCACGGGAAGCGATCGGCGGCGCGTGACCCAGAGAGGCGTTTGGCGGCTGCAGCGAAGCGTCCACTGCGGGCGGCGCCGGCTGGAGGACAGGCGGCGGCGGCGGAGGCGGCAGCGGCGCGTCGCCATGGGGCAAAATGGAAGGCACCGTCGGTAACACCTGGGGACGAGGCGAGCCAGTAGATGGGTCCCCAGGGCGCTGACCGGACGGCACCGTCGCTGAAAGCAGACGGGGAGCGGCAGAACCCGTGCGACGACAGAGGCGCAGCTGATTGAGATGCCGACGCACCTCACCAGAGGCCCCCAAAACCAAATACATCGCGCGGCCGAGGCAGCGAAGAATGCGCCCTGCGAGCCAACGCCGTGAACCTCGATAGTTGCGATAGAATACAACGTCGCCTGGAGCAAAAGCAGGAGTCTGCCGCTGCACAGAAACCTGATGCGGCGGATGCAGCAAAGACATCAAGGTTCGATGAGGACGACCATGGAGCAACTCAACCGGCGAGCGACCATCTCGGGGCTGAGAGCGATACGATAACAAAAAGAGCAACAACGCGTCCTCCCGAGAATGCGACTCTGTCAACTTCAACATCTGTGACTTGAAAGTCCGGACCAATCGTTCAGCGGCACCGTTTGACTGAGGCAAAAACGGCGCGGATGTCAGATGTTGAATACCATTGGCCTGGCAGAATGAAATTCTGCGGACATGAATTGTGGGCCATTGTTGGAAACAATAGTCTGCGGAAGACCTTCAATGCAAAAGATAGCAGACAACGCTTGGATGGTGGCAGATGACGTCGTGGAAGACATCCGGACAACAAAAGGAAAATTACTGAAGGCATCTACCAGAACCAACCATCGAGCATTCCAGAATGGACCAGCAAAATCGATGTGCAAGCGTTGCCAAGGGGAAGTGGCTTTTGGCTATGCAAAGACTTTCCACGGCGGTGCGGATTGTTGTTCGGCACACGCCAGGCAAGAAGAGCACATATTCGTAATCGCAGCATCGATTCCTAACCAAGTACAGTGCTGACGAGCAAGTTGTTTCGTTTGCACTATACCCCAATGTCCTTGGTGAAGAAGCCGTAAGACAGAGGACAGTAACGAACGTGGGACCACGACTCTGGACTGGTCATTATCAGAACGCAACAACAAAACACCACGTCGTACAAAAAGTCTCTCCTTGTGAGCAAAAAATCGGCGAACCAACGGATCCTCGATCCGAGACTTTGACAAAGGCCATTGCGTAGCAACAAAACGCAAAACGGTAGCAAGGACAGGGTCAGCAGCTGTGGCTGTAGCTACACGACGAAAATCAATCGGAAACGAGTCGACCACGTCATCAGTTTCCGCATCAATGAACATGCAAGCAAGTTCGGAAGAATCGAATGCTCTATCCTCAGCAACAGGCAAACGGGACAACGCATCGGCGTTTCTGTGCTTAGCAGTGGACCGATACAAGATATTGTAGCGGTACTGCGAGAGGAAAATAGACCAGCGAATGAATTTCTGCGCTGTACGCGGAGGTACAGGCTTGTTCGGATGAAAAAGCGACGTCAAAGGCTTGTGGTCTGTGATGATGGTAAAGTGACGACCATACAAGAAATCGTGAAACTTAGTAACGCCAAACACGAGAGCCAAAGCTTCTTTCTCTATCTGTGAATAATTTCTTTGCGCAGATGAGAGCAATTTGGACGCAAAGGCAATAGGGCGATCATGCGAGCCATCTTTGTGCGCAAGCACAGCACCGATCCCGAAATCCGATGCATCTACCATCAACAAAAGGGGTTCCTGGGGATCGAATGGCGTAAGGCAAGTATGAGAAAGCAACGCCGATTTCAACTGGCGAAAGGCGCGTTCGCATTCCGTCGTCCAGACGAACGGAACACCCTTACGGCGTAAGCTATGAAGCGGAGCTGAAATGGAAGAGGCATTGCGCAGAAAGCGATAATAATAGTTTAATTTTACCCAACACACTGTAGCTGCTTCAAATTCTGCGGCGAAGGCAAGTCGTGGATGGCACGGAGGTGCTCTGGACTGGGGTGTATGCCTTGAGCATTGATGACATGTCCCAGATATGGTAAGTCACGAGCAAGAAACACACACTTGTCCTTCCGCAAGCGAAGACCATTTTGTCACAACACTTGAAATAATGTTCGTAGGTGTGCTAAATGCTCATCTGCTGTCTTTCCAGAGATCACAATATCGTCCAGATAGTTCGCTGCAGTAGGGACCGACGCACAAACAGTTTGTAAATATTGCTGAAACAATGCAGGGTCGGATGCACACCCGAATGGCAGTCTTTTGAATCGGTACAAACCAAGATGCGTGTTAACCACCAAGACGCGCTGGGATTCTTCGTCCACTGGTATTTGCAAGTACGCATCTGCGAGGTCCAACTTCGAAAAGTATTTACCCGGGCACAGTTAATCAAAAAGATCTTCTGGGCGGGGTAAAGGAAAAGATGCAGTCACTAGTTGTGGATTCACTGTTGCCTTGAAGTCCACACAAAGTCTCAATTTTCCGGAAGGTTTTGGCAAAATTACTAAGGGTGAGGCCCAGAGAGAAGCCTGCACACGTTCAATTACACCTTGTGATTCTAAATCGTTTAATGTTCTTGCGACCTCATCACGCAATGCGTGGGGAACATTGCGCGCTCTGAAAAATTTCGGTTGCTCATTGACTTTCAGTTCCAAATGTGCTTCATAGTTTTTAGCGCAACCTAAGCCCGGTGCAAAAATGTCTGCAAATTCTTCACACAGACGAGAAACACTGGCGGAAGACACAGTCTGATTCACTGATAGGACCTGATTTACTATAGAAATGTTAAACAACTGAAATAAATCTAAACCAAACAAGTTCACTGCAGTAGAAGAACGAAGAACGTAAAATGACACAAGTTTTGTGTGTCCCTTATATGTTGCAAGAAGGCTGCACTGTCCTAACACAGGGATATTCTGACCTGAATAACTATGTAACTTAACATTTGCGGCACGCAACGGAGGTTTGCCCAGTTGTTTGTACGTGTCGTGATTGATCAATGAAACTGCAGCTCCGGTATCGAGCTGGAATTGTATGACCTTGCCATTAAAGTCCAAATCTACAAAAAGTTTATTGTCCTGCTGACGACAAGAGCGACTGTCTTGTGCAATGCGAACTGACACTGGTACAGCATCACTTGCGACTTGACGCGATTTCCGGCGACGTCGACGCACAGTATTTGTGGGACGAACACAGTCACTGTTAGAGAAAGTGGCACTGGACGAAGTGGAATTAACTACATGAATGTCCATGGGCGAAGGTTCACGAGTCTGAGTATTCTTGTTTCGATTCTGGCGCGAAGCAAAGCGCCTGGAATGATTGTGATTGTCTGATCGGAGCTTTTTCTGGCAAACACTTTGAACATGTCCTTTCTTATTACAGAAAAAGCAAATAGCTTGGCGTGACGGGCAATTGTCACGCGAATGTCTAGTAGCACACCGCGGGCATGATTTCACTGCATTTGTATGCTGGCGCGGCACACCTGGTTTAGAGCGTGGCGGCAGTTGCGCAGACGTGCGTGAGGGCAGTCGACCGTTCTGTGCAGCGCGCCTGGCGGGCCGGTGAACTTGACACACGGCTGGCGAAGTTGCAAATGATTCCTGAGCAATTTCAAGCGTGTCTTGTCTATCCAATATGTCCATCACTTGTTGAAGGGAGGGATTGACGAGTTTCAAAATCTGTTCCCGTATGCGAACATCAGAAACATTCTGTGCTATTGCAGCACGTACCATAGTATCTGAATAAGGGAGTCCACATGCACATTCAAAAGCACAATCCCTTGTAAGGCCTTGCAATGTTGCAACCCACTCCCTATTAGTCTGACCGGATGTACGTTTTGTACGAAAGAAAGTATACCTTTTTGCAACTACATTAACTGTTTCCTTGAAATAGGCATCTAAAGCAGACAAAATTTCTTCGTAGGACAGAGTTGCTACGTCGCGTCGGGGAAATAATTTCACTATCACACAGTACGTGTGCACCCCTACACACAACAATAAATGAGGCTGCCGCTTGTTACCTTGAATTCTGTAGGCGGCGAGATGAAATCCAAACTGGCGTGACCACTCCGTCCATGTTTCCACGTCTGCGTGAAAATTACGGAATGGTGGTGCAACTGCATGTTTTGGGTGCGGTAGCGGTGAAGCGGTGGTGGCCGCATCGTTTTGCAGTGCACGTTGACCCTGGACGAGCTGTCCAAGGGCATCCAATAATGCCTGTGTCTGCTGATTCTGCAAGCGATAAAATTCGGACAGTACATTTGGCGAAGCCATGATACAAGTAAATGTAAGCAATTAGAAAGAACAAGACCCTTTCCGTTGACTCGTCGCCAAAAATGTTGTGTCTAGACAAGACAGCCTAGACACAATGAGAGGAAGCCAAAAGGCACGCGCTAAGCTAAAGCTGGATGGCGAGAGGTCTGAAACAGGATACGTAATGAATGCTATAAAGAAAAGTACGTAGCTCCTGGAATACTTAACTTTAATCCATCATTGTATACAGCGTTCTTGATGATACAAGTGAGACTCTGTAGTTTCAGACAATATACTGATAATGGCGCCTTGCTAGGTTGTAGCCATTGACTTAGCTGAAGGCTATACTAACTATCTGCTCTTCAAATGAGCGAGGCTTCGTCAGTGTGCATCGCTAGCTACATCGTCCGTACAACTGGGGTGAGTGCTAGTCCGTATCTCGAGACCTGCCTTTTGGTGGCGCTCGGTCTGCGATCCCTGACAGTGGCGACACGCGGGTCCGACATATACTAATGGACCGCGGCCGATTTAAAGCTACCACCTAGCAAGTGTGGTGTCTGGCGGTGACACCACACCTTATCTTTCCAGTCTCCCACCACCTCCCAAAGTCCCACAGTCCAGCCACAGATGAGCATTCCCGTCATAACTCAGTACCATCTGGGACTGGAGCAACTGAATTACATTCTCTGCCAGGGTTTCGATTACCTCTCGTCGTGCCCTGAAATGGAAAATGTCCTACCCACTATCCTTACCCCCCTACCGTGGTATTCCGCCATACACCAAACCTACACAATATACTCATCCATCCTTACACAACCCCTGCTCCCAATCCCTTACCTTGTGGATATCATACCCCTGTAATAGACCTAAATGCAAGACCTGTCCCATACATCCTCCTACGCCTACTCCAGTCCGGTCACTAACATCACCTATCCCATCAAAGGCAGGGCTACCTGTGAAACCAGTCATGTGATTTACAAGCTAAGCTACAACCACTGTGCTGCATTCTATGTAGAAATGACAACCAACAAGCTGTCTGTCCTCATGAATGGCTACTGAAAAACTGTGGCCAAAAAACAAGTGGACCAATTTGTTGCTGAACACGCTGCTGAACAATATATCCCTCATCTCAATGACTGCTTCACAGCCTGTGCCATATGGATCCTTCCCACCAACACCCGCTTTTCAAAACTGCGCAAGTGGGAACTTTCCCTGCAATACATCCTATGTTCCCATAACCCTCCTGGTCCAACCTTTGTTAATCACTGTCCTCACCCATCCAGCCCTCTCCCTGTTCCCATTCCAGCACTACACAGCCGTCATTTCACCACCACACCCAGTCTTTTAATTTCTTCTTTTTGTTTCTCTTCTTTTTATTTTTCTGCTTTCCACTACTTACTCCCTCCCCCCTCCGTGCCTTCTGCAACACTTCACTCACTGCCACTCCCACCACACTATCCCCCTCCTCCCCGGACCAGCCTCCTCCTTACCCCCACCCAGTCGCCACTCCCATCATGCAGTGGTGCTGCTGTTCGCAGTGTGGTTTCAGCTCTCTGAGACTGCGGATGTGTGTGCAAGTGAGTGTGAGTGTGCGTGTATGTATGTTTGTCTACTGCTAACAAAGGAGTTAATGGCCGAAAGCTATAATTGTGTGAATCTTTTTGTTGTGCCTATCGTGATTCACATCTCTACTATATGGTGAGTAGCAACTTCTCTGGTATTATTACTTCATTAAATACTTATTGATTATAATATCATTAAACATTCATTCTATGCGTTGTTCTCTTTTACAAAACTGAGGTAAATGACGCTGTGGAGCAACAAACCAATTTTCATTTAACAAAACTTTAATCTTTATTGCATAGAAGACAAAAGATCATTCTTTATCTTCTAGTTCACTATGTGAGGATATTACTTTATTTCAAAAATATTTATTCTCTTCTTAAGTTGCCTGGCTTCATGGCAAATGCTCTGTTCTCATAGCCAGTACTGTGAAAAATGTTGTTTATTTGATCCCATACTTATTCAGTTCAGCCTGGAGGGCAAGATGTTAACATATTCTTATGAATAATGGCCCATTACATGGACACAATAATTTTATTTCTCCTGTGAATTGAGCAAAACAATGGTAAACCTGTCACTATTGCTCATACCTTATTGGTTGATTGCATTCTCAAATCTGTACATTAAGCTGGAAAGGAATTTTAAATTAACTACACAAATTTTTCAACAGTATTAGGCATATGCTATTATCCTCTGAAATGCTAGTAGCGCTTGTGGACCCACATTAAAATAATGAACTTTTATACACATGAGAATTGAATAACATAGAAAAAAATTGCACTTACTTATAATTTCCAGGTAGAATAATTATAGTCTCAAGTGCTCTATGAGAGGAAGAATAGAATTGTACAATTTATAAGAAGTCAATTCTAGTAACTGCAATGTAGTCTTTATTCGATTGTATTTAGAGATTTCTGCACAATGAGCTTTCCTGTTTCAGCTTAAAAAGCCATTTTCAAGTGCGCCTACATGTGTTGTGAATAGTGAATCTTTCTTACATCTTACTTATGATCAATTGCATCTTTTTTTGTAAATAACATTTTTGCAGGCATCTGGATGTAGTTGATGACCATGTGGCATACAGGGCCAACTGTGAACTGTCTGTTATGAAATAATATTATTATAATCACATAGTTTTTATAATATGAACTTTTTCATGATAATCGTTTGACAGCTGGTATCCTTAGACACTGTATGTTCACAGATTTTTCGATTTTAAGAGCCTATTATGGTGTGTGTGTCGCATAGATATCACTGGGTTAAAAATACTTGCATGGAGGTAAAAATAAGGGGATTTGTCACAATTTCAAAATCTTGAAGCCAATGTCCACCATCCTAGTTCCCCCAAAACATTACCTTCAGGTCTTGTTGTAAAAGTTGTTTGATTAAAAATGCCATCTTGCATTGTTTATGGATGTAATACTCATTTGCAGTGTTGAACTGAAAACCTCATGAACTACCAGTAGCAGCAGTAGAGAAGCTGCAAGAGAGTTGTGCTATCAGTTTTTCCTGGGTTTCCTTCTCACTTACAAAATGTATGTAAATTTAGAACATTTATTTTGTGTTTGGCCATTTTAAAATTATGATATAATAGGTTTGTGCCAAGATAACAGTCACTATTTCTGTTGCTGTTTTCGTTAATGAAGAATTGCTGTTTGATTACATACCAGTTCTCTTTTGTAAGTTGCATAAAATTGTACAATTGTCTGCTAAAAGGTTTTCACACTTGCAAGTATTTGTGGAAGTTTATACTGGCAGGTCATGTTCTAGAGAAAAGAATGTCAAGACACATAGGTGACTTTAAACTGTGTCACTTCCTTGGCCTTTTTCTCCACCCAGATAATTGGAGCTTCCTCCCCACATGTGTTGCTTGTATTGACATCTTACTATGAAGAAATGTGGCATTAATGCATATAAACAAGTTCAATTAAAGATTTATAAATACTACAAATATTTGACTTCTTGTGAAAGAATAAGAATAGTTCATAGTAAGCTATAGATTTTAATGCAGCACATTTCAATTATGTTGTTTAAAGTGATGTTTTCTTTTCATTCTCTTTAAATGCAGAAGGCTGCAGTGAGTATTGTGGATCTATGTGCTACTAGTGTAACTAATTCTGCAGTTGCTTGTCTTGCTTCTGATAGCACTTCATGGAGTTTAACTGAGAAATAAGATGAAGCATTAGCTGAAACAAGAAGCTGCAAGAGGAAAGTGGGTTTTTTGATATCAAAAATTCAAGATTCAAAGAAAAAATAAAAGTTCCTTTACAGTCAAAGCATTGATTAAGACAGAAATTACATCTGTGACCAAAGTAATTGGAATACTTAGGAGAAAACATCTTTATTTATGAAAGTGGCCGTAGTGTACTTGAGAGTAACCAGGAATGAACAAGGATTTGTTGCAATGACAAGCTGCAGTGGCTAATTGTCACAATATGCATAGAACACAAAAACCTGAACTACATTCATGTGCCCTTGCACTATATTTTTACTCATGAAGAGCATTTAAGTATGTTAGCTGTTGCTTTAATACTTGCCTGAAACACTCGATAGCATTAGAAGGTGGCACCAGTGTCAGGGTGGGGCACATGGGTTTATGTACAAGGCTTTTAGTATACTTCGGGCAAATTTTTCTGCATTATGGATCAAGTAATGGGTTCTTTGCAGCCTGTTAGTTGATGAGGTTGCAATGAGGCAACACAGTGTGTTTAACAGTTCCTAATATTACGATTATGTTGATATGGGGTCCTCCATTGCCATGGACAGTTTATCTGTAGCTAAAGAGTCATTTGTACTCATGCTGTTTGCTATTAATGACTCTTGAAAGTTTCCATTGGGATACTTTTTGACTCCTGGGATAACTGGGGAGCTGGAAGCCCACCTAGTTCAACAATGCATCACCCTTGCCAGTGACAGTGGCAGTAGCATTCTGGTGGTGTCTCTGTCCTGTGATGGTTGTGCCACAAATTTGTCCATGGCCAAATGCTGGGGGTGCAATCTCGACCTTCATGAGCTAAAGACTACATTTTTTGTTGTTGAAGGTATCAGTTATGAAGCAGCATTTCTGATAGCTCTTCCTCACATGTTGAAACTCATTAGAAACACTTTAGAAGAAAAGAAATGTATCGAGATGAGCATGGTGATGTCATCTCATTGTATCTCTTTGAATTACTTAATAAATTATGGATATAAGAAAGGCTCCACACAGGAAATAGCATTACAAGCAACCACACTAATTTTCTCAATAATAAAATGTAAGTGAGGTTAGCAGACTAGCTGATCAGCAACTATGTTGCAGATGCAATGCAGTGTTGCTGCAGCAAGAAGATATCTGGTTTCGAAGATGCATCTGTAAAATAAAATTTATTTGCATTTCAGCTGATTTTATGATGTGCTGAATTCCAGGTGCCTTATCCAGAAACAGTGGAAGCAGCCTTTGACAGTTTAGAAGTTCAGAGCTGTGGAGGAATTTTTGTTGGATGCACAGAAGTACATCAAAGCTCTGACAGTGTCTCCAGTACCTTATTGTATAAGAGTTGTGGACTCTCAACAGGAAGACAGGATTTGTTGGCTTTCTTATATGTATTTCTAGTGTCTTACATCTTTATGAAAAATTAGCTGAGTCTCAATCTTTTGCACTATTACTTAAATTCCTTTCCACTTACAAATGCTCCCAGGATCACTTATAAATATTTTACAGTGCCATTTGTAGTCATTGTGGATGGACCAACAACCAAACCACATACCAGTTATGTCTGTTGTGTTTATGACTATTAGTATACAATGATTTCCTGAGTCTGAGAAAGGTAATTTTGTAGGTCTGGAGGACATCACTGTATGACAAGTGGACTGGTGGACAGAGCATAGAACAAAATATTAATATCACCTGATATCATTTATATTTAGTTGATACAGGAAGTCATTTGTTGACTCATGGTCATGAATCTGTTGTAGGTGGTGAGTTTCTCTCAGAAGTGGTGGCCCATGGTGTTGTGTAAATGGCAAGATTTGTCTTTCACCAGTTAGAAAGGTAACTTGCAGTGTGAATCATGCTTATCAGTGTTGCAAGAGGATGGCAGTCCTACTGTTTATTCTCTCAAGCACTAGAGGAATAGAGGTGGTTTAGTTGACTTTGTGGGCATTTGTCTGTCTGCAGAAAAGACATTCAGGAAGTGCAGTGGTGGAAGTTTAAAAGGAGCAGAAAAATATCTTTTTTTTTTCAAAAGTGTGTGTCAGAGGAACTTGACACTTTTCTGTTCCAATCATGACGTGAGTGAGCTCGTGAAGGATCAGCATACATTAGATGAGGACTGGCCAGAAACTCAACACAGGGGTGACACTTTGGCATATGTGTCCCTCTGTCTCATCTCTGTGCATGTTTCACCCACCATCATGCTATGCTGTCTGAGTGGGAGCTACAGAAACACTGCTTAGATGGCAGAGTAGTCACACACGGAACACAGAGTGGCTTGTATGCAGCTTGGTTTCACATTATGCTGTATAGGAAATTTGGAAAACTCAAGGCACCAAATCTAACAGTTCTTCTGTCATGTGCAAGTTGCTGTCAACTCCATGAATGTAAATCAGAAGTTGTGCTATGTCTGAAATGTCAATAAATTTGAGCGAAGCAACTGAGAATGCAATAAAGTTGCTGATGTTGTCAGTTAACTGGCTGTAGACATCCACTGCCATGTCAGCTATGTGGAAAGTTAATGTTTGTCATAACAAACTAATTTTTGAAAGCTTTTGTACTTCAATGGTGCTACAAGTTCCACTGCTTCAACAATGCACTCTTTAATGAATTTGCCATCACAGAAAAGTTTATCAAATCTGGCTACTCTTTACACTATTTTGTAGCTTGCTTTCAAAATGGGCTGCTACAGTTGGTCACCAGCTGAAAATGAGAAGCAAGAGAATGGATTTAAAAACATTGTATTTCTACAAGCATACACGTACAAATACAAACAGCACAAACACAATGATTTTCATGGTTTACTCATACTGAGATCAGCTTGCTGCACAACACTACACCTTTTTATGTCTGCCAATTTGTTTACACTTCAATTGCCAACTAAATCTTGAAATTTCTTGTGCATTTTGGTGTAATGACACACTTTAACGTATCTGTAATGTCAGGTGATTAGGTGACTGCATGATGGGCACTGACAATTTTCATTCTTCACTTCAAAAAAGTAATGTAATTCCCTTTCATTTTTAAATGATCATAGCACTGCAGCACTACAATGCCTATTTTGGAATGTATGCCTTCCTTTACACTTGCTTTAAACCACAAACAAATAACAAGAAATACAGGTGCTGGTACTTAAAACGCACTGCACCTATGCTGGAAGAGAGAGTGCCACATCACACTACTACACAGAATGTCATGCCATACCATGTAGTTCCAAGAAGGACTGACCAAATGTAAGTGACAAGCTGGGCCTTGGCAAGCTCACAGTGCAGAAAATGTTGCATATGTGTAGTTTACAGATGCATTACATGCAAAAACAATCGACATCAGAAAACACCAATCCTGTACTTTTTAATGACTAAGGAATAAGAAAGTTCTTTACATTGTGTGTGTGTGTGTGTGTGTGTCTTTTTAATGATCTTAATGATCAATGAATAAGAAATTTCTTTGCAGAGAGAGAGAGAGAGAGAGAGAGAGAGAGAGAGAGAGAGAGAGAGAGAGAGAGAGAGTGTTTTCTCCAGCCATTCCAGTTTTGAATGAATATTAACATGGTTTCTGTTAAAAAGGAGCTCATTTTTTGTATACTGAGGTATATATGATTCATTTCTATGTTCTCTCTCCTTATTTACATTTATTTGGAATTTCTGAATTCAGTAAGAGTAGTTATTTGATTTCAGTTCTGCAGAGTAACTAACATTGCCTGCAGTCTGAATTGCATTTATTCTTACAGAATAAACTTAAAGTGCAAATAATTTCAAATTGTCAAAATAAACATGTACACCACCTTCTTCCTCCACATTTGCAGTTTGGCGTCAGAGTTTTATCAGTACCTTTCCATGGTGTGATTTTCATTTTCATTTGTTATACAAGTTGGAAAATGTAATAATGTGTGCATTAGTTAAGTCTAGTAGACAGTAATAGTGCAACTGGTATTTTGCCTTAAGTATAGTTTCAAGAGTTTGCAGTGCAGTTTTTTTTTTTTTTTCCCCAGGACACAAAACTGCTATGATCATGAGTGCCCATTCTGTGGCTTAGTGAAGGCTTAGGAGAGGAATTTATTTTTATTTATTTATTTATTTAGCCATCTGTGGACATTTTAAAATGTATGGATGTTGTCAGTTGCGTACATTCATATATTTATACAGTATGTTGTTATATGTAGTTAAACATTGTGGCATATAAGTTATTTACAATCATTTTTGATCCTTATCAAAATATTGTGAAACAAAAGCTATTTACAATCATTTTGTACTAAGGAATTCACTTATAGTGTGAAAGCAGTGTTCCTGCAAAAACAATTTAAGATTTTTCTTAAAGCGTTACATGTTATCTGCTCCTTTTATTTTCTGCGGAAGTTTATTATACAGTTTTACACCTTCATACAAGAAGCTATTTTGAGTCTTATGTTTATTCTTCCTGTCTAGATGAAGACAGTGACTTGTTCTTGTACTATAGTTATGAAAACTGCTATTTGTGCTATAATTTTCTATATTTTTCTTGATGTACACTACGGTTTGGAATATAAATTCACAAGGAACAGTTAGAATTTCTAACGTTTTGAAAAGTTCTCTGCAGTGGGCCACTTACTGCTTTTTTTTTATGGCTCTTACTACTCTCTTTTGCGTTATAAACACTATTTGAAAATTCTGAGCACTGTTTCCCCAGAAAATAATACCATAACTGATTACTGAATGAACATAACTAAAGTATACAGTTCCCAAACATTCACTACTGCATGCAGATACAAGGACTCCAAGTGCATAACATGTTGTGAATATCTTTTTCAAGTTTCATAGCATGTTCATTCCACTTCATTTGGCTGTCAATGTGCAACCGTAAGAATTTTGTTGTAGCTACATCATCTATGGAGATGTTATCTAGCTTTAAATTCAAGGGACTATGTTTTCTGTTCATTCTAAAGCATATTGTATTTGTTTTCTTTACATTGAGAGTTACTTTGTTTTCCTGAGACCATTTGTGAACACCCCTCAGCACTTCAGTAGAATTTTCCAACATTTGTGGTTCAAATGGTTCAAATGGCTCTGAGCACAATGGAACTTAACTTCTGTGGTCATCAGTTCCATAGAACTTAGAACTACTTAAAACTAACTAACCTAAGGACATCACACACATCCATGCCCGAGGCAGGATTCGAACCTGCGACTGTAGCAGTCGCGCGGCTCCAGACTGTAGTGCCTAGAACCGCTCGGCCACTCCGGCCGGCCCAACATTTGTGCTGGTGTCTCACTGGTGAATACTATGTTGCTGTCATCTGCAAACAATATCTTCTCTCCATGGCTGATGCATTGCGGGAAATCATTTATATACACTAGAAATAATACAGGGCCTATTACACTTCCTTGAGGGACCACAATATTGATATATTGTGGATCAGATATATATTTCTCAATGTACCTTGATCCACTGGAGACATGTGTGGTCTCTACGCACTGTACTCTATTTTCTAGATATGAACGAAATCATTTGAGAACCACTCCCCTTACTCCTAGTGCCTCTAATTTATGTGACAGCTTCTGGTGGTCAACTGTATCAAATGCCTTACACAGGTCTAGGAAAAGACCAGTTTCATAGCTGTTCTCATCTAGTGCTTCTAAAACTGCTTTTGTAAATTGTGCTATTGCAGATTCTGTACCTCTACCAGGCCTGAAACAATGCTGGTCATTGCACAGGAGGTTGAATTTTCTTAGATAGCTCAAAAGCCAGTTTTTCATTATTGTTTATATCACTTTGGAAAAGCATGGCAATAGGGCTATTGGTCTGTAGTTCTCAACATCTTCCATGTCACCTTTCTTGTGAACTGGTAAAATTTTGGCATGCTTCAGATAGTCAGGGAAGCAACCAGTTTTGAAGGATGCATTTATGATTTCTGTTAGTGGAGCTTTGATACCATTTATGCATTTTTTCAGCACACACATTGGGATTTCATCTAAACCTGCCGAGTTTTTGTTCTTTAATTGCCTTACAACATTGCATACTTCCTCCTCAGTAGTTGGAAGCAATACCATTGAGTTTGCTACATGCTTCTGTATTGGTTGATTAGCCCCTTTTAGAAAAATTTTCTGTAAGTTCGTGGCAATGCTGCTAAAGTAGGTATTCACATAATTTGCTAACTCTTTCAGGTTACTTTATAAGTCTTCCTTGTTCCTGATTTGCGTGTTTGTACCTCTCTGCTTCATAGTTCCTGTTTCTTGTTTCACTACAGCCTGTGTAGCTTTACTTTTATTATTGGCTAAATTTAAGAATCTATCATTGGTTGATTTTTTTCAGTGTTGATTACCTTCCTGTAGATCCTTTTGTAGTTTTTGTAGTAGTGCAAAAAAACTGGATCACTGTTGTCCTTTCTAATGGAGCTTAGGTATTTACAAGTTTGAGCACTTTTTCTAATTCCTTGAGTAATCCATTTATTGTTGGTGGGTGTTGCAATGGGAATTAACGCTTTGGGGAATGTTTCTTCAAATTTTAATTTAAACTCAGACATAAAATTGGAGGTCTTGCTTCCCAACTTTCATGTGCTAACTTTAAGGAAAAGCCTTGCAAAGCTCATGATTCTTTTATATGCATGCACTTTTGATTCTTTTTCTACACAAGCTTTTACTTTTATAATCTGACATAGATGGTCAGACAGTCCCAGATTTTTGACAAGTACATCACAGTTTTCTCTGCCTACATCTGTAGCTACATGCTCAATGGTAGATGATGAATGTGTGGCAATTCTTGTTGCACGGTTGACTAGTGATGATAGACCAAAACTATGTAGGATATTCATAAATGTGTTACTGGAATCATCTGTTTTAGTTGTATTTATGTTAAAGTCCCCACACAAAAGGATATTATGTTTCAGAGTCAATTCTAGTTCTAGGCTTTGTATAAGTTTTGAAAAGAATATCTCTAAATTGCCACTGGGAGAACGATATACACATAATATAGTTAGTTTCTTGGGTATATTTATAGCAACTGTCTCTATTGCTGACACTTCAACGCCTTTGCCTACACTTAGCATGATAATATCATTTCTGACTTTAAATACAATGCCGTTCTTAACATAAATACATGATCATCCACATTTCATTGTGTTTCTGCAATAAGAACATGCTTGGACATACGAGGGTAAATTAATATATAAGATTTCACTTTCTTTACATATTTCACTTTCTTTACATCAGTGCTCTGTAATACAAATAACAGTGCTGTCTAAGATTCGTAACTCGACTTCCAGCTGTTGCACTTTGTTTTTTTACACACTGAATATTTTGGTGGAGTACTGTTAGACATTTAATGTTACTTATCTTGCTGACTTCTTTTTCGTCATATCTGCAATTAAAAAATCCTTCAGATGGGAACGAGGCATCCTTTTCCATCAACTTGCTGCCCCATGGATGGTTGTTTTCACGTCTGTTGCTGCTCATGCGATTGCTGGGATTTCTGCTGTTACTGCTGTCTGTGATGCTGCTGTTGATGGTGATGCTGTTGTTGGCATTTCTGTTCTGATTATTGTTTGTACTGCTGCATTTTGTATTACTGCTATTGGTTGTGTTTGTTCTGCTGTTTTTTTTGTTGCTGCTATCATCTGTGATGAGATAGCTTCTCCATTTTGAGTTGATACAATAATAGGCATGATGTTGTTTTTTGCGTACATCACCTCAGCCGTCTCATTTATTCTAGAACCTATGAACTTTTTCCCATGAATATTTAAATGCATACCATGCCTGGTGAAGTGTTTCCTTTCCGAGAATTTCACGTATAGGAAGTTTGTGTTTAAATCAGGAGCAATGGGAGCAAAACTAAAGAAGGAGAGAAATTAAAAACAGAAGGAAATCTTAGAAAAGTGCTATTGAAGTGGTGCTGTTTTCCCTAAAAAGAGCTTCAAATGACCAGTGTCATCTCATTAACACTTATAAACTAAAGGACGTAATTGGTTGAGCACACACCATCCGCTAAAAGGGAAGACATATTATGTGACAGCCGTAAACGAGCATGTAGCAGATTAAAATAAGGGCGCTGAGGTAAAAGGTGTCTCACTGTCCATGATTGAGAACAGTGGGGACAAAGCAGGGGAGGATTTTCACTTAAAAGTTGTTGATGGCTGGAAAGACAGTGCCCAAACCAGAGTCTACTTAAAATCACCTCCTCCCAATGATGAGGCTGGGAGGAAGGGGTCCAAGCACAGGGAAGAGGTTTTATGCCCTATAATTTATTATCCTGAAGTGCAGACCAGTGTGTGTACCATAAAAGAGCAATACAACAACCAAAAATGCTCTGCCGATTGGCTAAGGGATCCATGCAAACAGCAGGCCGAGGAAGAGAGACTGCAACTTTGGCCGCTATATCAGCTGCCTCATTCCCGCGGATACCAACATGCCCTGGGATCCAGAGGAATGCCACAGAGATGCTACCTCCCCCCCTCCCCCCCCCCCTCCCCCTCCCAGTGGAGCAAGTGAAGGCAGTCATGAATCTGGTGGGCCAGAGGGTGGTGGATGGGATAAAGAGCTTGTAGGTTGAGGAGAGAGAGCTGAGCAAATCCGAGCATATAATGTAATGTAGCCGCTTACAGCGATGGATGTATTGGACAGCCTGGAGAACAGTGTAAAGCTCCACAGTAAAAACCGAACACTGGTCAGGAAGCTGAAATCTATTAGGGGTGTCCCCAACAATATAGGCATTCCCAACACCAAATGTGGTTTTTGAGCCATCAGTGTAAATAAATGTGGCCACCTCCATTTGTGCACATAGTGCAGAAAATGCCTGATGATAAACTATGTGGGGGGTACTGTCCTTGGGAAGCTGACAAAGGTCATGGAGAAGGCAGGTCTGGGGGGGAAGCCAGGGTGGCATTGTACCTCATTTGTCAAGGAAGTTTTAGGAAATTGGAAGGAAAGTGAATGTATCAGTTTATGGAAGCTGACTCCTGGTGGTAATAGAGAGGAAAAGCTACCGGCATAAGCTAAATCCAAGTAGGTGTCCAAGAAAAGGGCATGGGTTGGATGAGCAAGCATGGAAGACAGATGACTTGCATAACTGATCAGAAGGACAGCTCGTTGGTTGGACAGGAGAGGTTCAGCAGTCTCAGCGTAAAAGCTCTCCTTGGGGCTAGTGTAAAAAGCTCCAGATGCTAAACACAATCCATGGTGATGGACAGAGTCGAGATGCTGAAGAATAGATGGCCATGCAGAGGAGTAAACTATGCTTCCATAGTCGAATTTTGAGCACAATAAGGTGCAGAGGAGGACCACTCTGTCTGCTCCCCTGGAGGTACCCCTCAGAACACAGAGGGTGCTGAGGGATCGCAGACAGCAAGCCAAAAGATATGAAACACGGGAAGACCAGCAAAGTTTTCTGGCAAAAATAAGTCCCAAGAATTTGGCACTATCCACAAATGAAAAGTCAACAGGGCCTAGATGTAGGGGAAGGAGATTAAACTTGTATGATGCCAAAAATTTACACAGAAGGTCTAACTGGGAGAAAATCAGAAGCTGGTTTTGATACTCCATGAGTGGAGGCGATTGAGACATTCTTGAAGATGTCGTTCAAGATGGCTGGAACGTTGAGAGCTGTAGTAGATGGCAAAGTCATTGACAAAGAGGGAACCCGAGACATTGGGAAGGAGGCAATCCATAATTGGATTTACCGCAATGGGAAATAGTATAACACTTAGCATGGAACCCTGGGGCAACTCGTTTGCTTGGGAGAAAGTACAAGATACAGTAGTGTTCACATGCACCTCATGCGCCTTAAATGTGCACTCTGTCATATATTCAGGAAGGAAAAGGGGTAGTCAACCTCAAAAACCCCAAGAGAACAGTGTACAGAGGATGCCTGTCTTCCGGCAGGTATTGTACGCTCTCTGCAGATCACAAAATATAGCTACTGATCAATGTTTCCTGATAAAATGGTTCATAATATAAGTGGAGAGAGCAACAAGATGGCCAACTGCAGAAAAATGCTTTCTGGAAACCACATGGGGCAGTTGTTAAAGGGTTTCGGGATTCCAGCCACCAATCTAAATGGCAATTTACCATATGCTCCAAAACCTTACAAACACTACTCGTGAGAAAGATTGCATGATAGCTGGAGGGGAGATGTTTGTCCTTTCCAGGTTTGGGAACAGGAATGACGATAGCTTCCCGCCATCTTCTGGGAAAGGTACTCTTGACACAAATTCGATTATAAAGTTGAAGGAGGTAATGCAGACTAGGGTATGATAGATGCAGCAACATCTGGACATGGATACCATCTGGTCCCGGAGCAGAAGAGTGAGAGGAGTAGAGTGCATGGTTGAGTTCCCGCATTGAAAACATGGCTTCACAGTTTTCACGATTTCGAGAGTAAAAAGCAAGAGGTCAATCTTCTGCTACCAATTTCTTTGGCAGAAAGGCTGGAGGGTAATTAGAAGAGCTCAAAATCTCAGCAAAGTGGCGACCAGTGAGTTAAAGATTGCAACTGGGTCGACTAAGGTACCCTGCGTGACAATTAGCCCAGAGGTCAGGGAAAAAAGCTGGACTTGCTGGATATCCATTGGATTTGACTCCAAACAACTGATGAGGGAGTGAAGGTATTAAAGGAGCTGGTAAATAAATACCAACTTGCCTTCTTGCTATTGCATATGATGCGATGGCATTGTGCATATAACTGCTCATAGTGGGTACATTTGGCCAATGAAGGACAATGTTGGAAAACATGAAGAACACGTCACTGCTCGCGTATTATGTCACAGCATGCCTCATTCCACCAAGGAATTGGGGGGCGCTGGGGCAAAGGAGAGGTACAAGGTATTGAACATTCAGCAGCTGTAAGAATAACTTATGTAACATGAGTGCCTTGATCGTTGATGCTAGGAATTTGCCACTCATCAATTGTTGCTAGAGAGGAGAAAAGTGCCCAATCAGCTTGGGAAAACTTTGAGTGTCTTGGGCGTGTGGACGGCAGTTGTGGCTGCAATAGAAGGACACATGGAAAATGATCACTAGAGTATTTATCAGCAAGAGGAAACCATTCAAATGGCCGAGCTAGCCGAATAGTACCAACCGAAAGGTCCAAATGAGAATAGGTCAGACAAAAATGTAAGTTTCCCAGTGATAAGGCAAACAAGATCCATTTGGTGGAAGAAGTCAATCAATAGAGAGTCTCTTGGACAAGCACACAGAGATCCCCAAAGCGGGTAGTGGGCATTGAAGTCCCCAACCAGCAAATAGGGGGGTGAGAGCTGATGAAGGAGATTGGCTCTTGCCATTGGTGTGGACAATGGAATGTATATGGTACAAAGAGAGAAGGTGAATCCAGAAAGGGAAAGATGTACAGTGACAGCTTGGAAGGAACTGTGTAAATAGACTGGGTGATAATGTATAGTATAATGGAGAAGAATCATAAGTCCTCCATGTGCTGGAATGCCAGCAACAGAGGGGAGAGCAAACTGGACTGATTAGAAATGAGGGGAGACAAAGCAATCATGGGGATGTAGCTTTGTTTCCTGAACGCAGAAAATGACCAGGGAGTATGATCATAAGGGGATTGACAGTTCATTCTGATTGGAGTGAATTCTGTGGATATTCCAATGGATAACCGACATAGGGTGGACAAAAAAAGGAAAAAATCTCACCACAATTTTCATCGACTCAGCGACCACTGAGAATTGGTGACTGATGGTGTGAAATGGCATTCAGCCAGAGGCAGGAGATCCTGATCCATAGGTTGTTCAGGGGTAGCTCCTGCCGTCAGTGATAGGCTGGTTGATCAGCTGCCAGCAGTGCATCTCAGAAGACGGCCAACAGTGGCTACTGCTGGGTGGTGCTGTAGAAGAGACACGCTGTGACATGGAAGGAGAGGAACTGTTTTTCTTATGAGCCTTCTTGGAAGCAGGATGTTGAGATGAAGGAGATGATGATTGTGAGGTCTGGGTACGTAAGAAATCTTCATGATTAGGCTCTCTTTTGGAAATCTGGGCTTCTAATTTTAGGGCCCATGATTTAGCAGGAGCCGGTGAAGGTTGAAGCTTAGAGTGAGCAAGTGAGAATGTGGAGGTAGAATGAGGGATTTCGGGACTAGGAAATCTTGGGACTGGCTGATCTGACATCCATGTCGATAAAGGTGAGATCACAACTCCTTAGTAGGTTGAGGAGAGGCAAGGACACTGCTATATTTACCTGCTGGGAGCACAGTGGGCTTTCTACTGGTGAATAACTTATGAGCAGCAAAGGTAGACACCTTTTTCTTCAATCAGATTTTGTGAATAATTTGTTCATCTTTAAAAATAGGGCAATCTTTAGAGGAAGCAGTGTGGTTGCCCATACAGTTGATGCAAGGGGATGCAGGTTGACAATCACCCTCACGGGCATCCCTGACACAGGTAACACATTTCGCCATATTGGAGCATGACTGGCTGGTATGACTAAACCTCTGACACCAGTAGAATCGTGTGGGGTTGGGGATGTAAGGGTGAACTGATATTATGTCATGCTTTAATGTTTTATGGAAGTTGAACTCTGTCAAACGTCAAGAAAAGAGTGCGGGTCAGAACCAATTTCTTTTCAACTCTTTTTATTACTCAATGTACAGCCATTACTCCCTGATCAGACTGGTAATTTTGAATGTTCTCCTTTGATAATCCTTCGAGTGACCTTGTATAAACTGCCCTGCATGACGAGTTTAAAGTACAGTGCACATCCACCCAGTCATGGAAGCAGTGTAGTTCAAAGTAATTTTTGTGCCTGGAGGGCACTGTCTGTTCCTAACAAGTCACCATTTTGTAACTGGGAACAAGATGTTACAGGAGCTGCAATGGCGTTGACACCTTTCCGAATAATGAAAAGATTTACCGTTGAGAAGTCTTGACCTTTGTCAGACTGAGAAACAACTAGGAACTTTAGCACTGATGGAAGAATTGTCCATAGCTGAGACTCATCTACCTTTCTCTTGTGGGCAGAAATTGTAGAAGTAGAAGAAACCATTGCAAAAGTATCCCCCATGATTACCAGCATCTCCGATGGCAGGCTCCTTCCTAGTGGGGGCCCTTTCTGAGGGCACTCCCCCCTTAGGTGATTGTCCACACCTCAGGTCTCACCTCCCAACAAACGGACGGAGGGACCAGTCGGTATGTTTGGAAGGTACCAGCTTGGGTGGTAACCCCTCCCTAGGCCTGGCCTGTACTAGGGGGTACGTACTTGTCTACCAAGAGTGGGGAAATATGCGTTATACCATCGCCAGCTAAGAATGGCGTGGGTCGGCCTCCAGAAATGCAGAGGGAGGAAAGGAGGAAAGAAAGAAAGAAAGAAAGAAAAAGGGAAGAACAAAGAAAAGTGAAGAAGAGAAGAATTCTTAAATGCTGCAGTGGAGAAGGGAAATAGAAGAAAGAGAAGGACAATGCAAGGACAGAAACTTTACATTGTAAAGATAAAAGAAGAGAAACCACTTCATTCATTTACAAGCGTCTGTCTCCTGACATAGGTGCAAAACATACTCCCAAAGAGAGGGAGAAGGTGATGGGAAGGGGCAGGGGGGATGTAGGGGGAGGGGAAGGGTCAGGGAAAGGAAGTGATGGGGAAAGGAAAGGCATGCAGCCTGGAAGGGAAAGAGAGCCGCATGAGCTCAGGGTCCCGTGCTCACTCCGCATGTACCCACAAAAGAGTTGTGGATCCCCAGGGGGGAGTGCAGTATTTTGTATAGTAGTGTACTATTGCTATTTTCACTGTTTGGTTGAATAGAATAACATCTTGGGAGAAACTGACTTCTTATATAACTGAAATTTAGGGAATGACCAATATAAATAGGGTCACAGTGTCCACCAAAACATGCTTTATACATTAAATTCCAGTTTGTTAATCAGTATATAACAGTATAACAATGTACAATGCAGACTGTTGTAACTACAGATTAGATTATATGTACAACACAGTAAATTATAATGATAACAAAATCTACAAGTTAGAAGAGCGCAAACTCAAACAATTGGAAATTAGGCGTTGGAACATGTTATCAGCATATGTCAACGAATTGAAAGGTGAATTTACAACACAAGTGAAAAATTACCTTTGAGAGACATTTAGTGTAATTAACTACCAGTTTGTCTCTTTGAGGAGATATCAACTAAACCAGATTCATGTATCTTGTAGATGTTGCTTTTTTATTGGGCTGTAAAATTAAATCCATATTGACTGAACAAAATCTTCATAGTTTTCAAGCCACGTCATTTCATATAAAAATCTTAAGATTTTATTCAGACATGCAGTTGTGAAACACTCTGAGGACACATGTCTTTCTTATTGTCTGCTTATGAACATTTTGCCATGTCAGCATTTGTTGACTTAACATCTGAAGGGTACATTGGAACAATGATCAAGATCCATTCTCTAAAAGTTTGCGGAAAACTGATTTTAAAGTTTAATCAGTCAGCACTCAGCTCTGAATATAATTAATAGAAATTAAATTTGAGATATATAATGAATATTGATTTCTTATTGATTAAACAATGCTATAGGTTATGTGTCAGCATAGCATGGAATTCAACCTTTTACACAATGACACAAGCTCAGCACAATAGGCTGTGGGGTGGTAGGACTGGACCAAGTGACACATCAGGCAATCACCATCAACAGTTACACTGAACATTTATTTGGCACATTTAAACAAGGCAAATAACAAATAAAACCCTCAATACATTTTTAAAATTACCTTTTAGGTGAGAACAAGTTATTTCAATATTTAAACATTTGTAAACCATGGCACTTATGGCCTACCACATATTTAGTGAAATGAGTTAAAAATATTTACTCAAAAACTATTAACAACCTAACGAAAAATTAACTAAAATTTAATGGGAAAATGTAGTCTTTCATTACTGCAGTGATTGGTATTACCAAAGTAATACAGCGTACAGGCAACAACAAATCAGATACCATGGCACATAACCACATTACTTAAATGGCAGGCACCCTACGATGTAGGATATAAAAAAAGCACTCCATCTTCGGGCCACGAGTGGCCTACCGGGAACCATCTGACCGCCGTGTCATCCTCAGTGGAGGATGCGAATAGGAGGGGTTTGAGGTCAGCACACTGCTCTCCCAGTCGTAAGATGGTATTCTTCACTGAAGCTCCTCAAGTAGCTCCTCAATTGGCATCATGAGGCTGAGTGTACCCCAAAAAATGGCAACAGCGCATGGCGGCCTGGACAGTCACCCATCCAACAAGTGCTGAACACGTCCGGCAGCACTTAACTTCAGTGATCTCACGGGAACCTGTGTAGCCACTGCGGCAAGGCCATTGGCACAATGTAGGATATAAAATATAAAATTTCATGTGACCAAGCAACCCTGTGGGATTCAACAAACTACGCCCAGAAGCAGATGCCCGCTCACTCAGCTGTTTCCAATACAGGCTCGGCATAGACCCCCAAACGGGAGCAGCAACGGTCACAAACAGGCACAAAAAATCCCAGAACTAGTGGATATCTACAACAGACTGACGTCTGCTTTAAGTAACTAGAAACACAATAATTCATTACAGCACATCATCTGTAGAATTAATCAACCTACTAATGAACGTCAGCTAAGCAGTACAAATCTATTATGTTACATGCGTAAGGCGAATTATACATTAAGCCATTAGCAAACTAGATATATAGCCAGCCAGCATTCCTGGGCAAATGGGGTGGAAAATACACAACAGCACAAGCAGGACACAGCCCAGGGCCCTGCACCCGCTATCAAGACAAACAGCAGCATAAAATGAAATCAAAATGCAAGTAACTAGTGTGCAAGGCTAACAGTATATTGGGTTCCCATCCCCCCCCCTCCCCACCAACACATAACATGAAGTGACTTACAGCAAATACCCACACCTAAATTTTGATTAAGTCAGAATTAATTACAATATCCACATACTGTCATTGAAGAAGTTTTTATACCTTAATAGAATCAGTTTTATACTACTTAAACACACAATAACACATGGCCTCTCAGTAACTTGTAAGAATTTATGAACCTACTCATTTAGAATTAGACACGTGTCTCTCAGACACACTATTATATCAGATAGAAACATAAGAGTAGTGTTATTGCAATTCATGGCACAATATACCCAGGGATAATTTTATCCATTTATATCTATAGCAATTGGCCAGCTAAACTCTGCCATGTGATATAAATACAACGACCAGGCAGCACTTAGGCAAGGAGCAATCAAACTATTTCCAATGATGGTTAAACACTGACAGTAGCAACCTACAAACAGAATGTATCAGCACTCCAGGCCCTAGTAAATGTTAATCATCACGTCACATACAGCTCTCACTAGTACATTGTGTAGTTAGCAAGTTGAAATTAAACATTTGAGGACAGAATCAGTAGAAGTAGCAATGGCCGGCGTAGAAAATGAAGTCAACAGCACAGAACCCAGTAGTCAATTCTGTCTACAATTTACAGCACAAGCAGGGCCCTTACCCTCTTGCTTATTCAACAAACACAGCCACCACAGATGCCGGTGCCAGGAGACACATAGCAAGTAAAATACACCAACGGCTTCCCAGTAATGTGAGTGCTTCCACGCCGGTGATACTTCCTACAGTGGCGTCCCCCGGGTAAACAGCCCCTTTTAGATGTTCTCTTCCTGCTGCCTCATATGGCACCTCTACTATCCACCAGACATGGAAAACAAGGTTACTGCTAGGCATCCCAAAGCAAAATTCCATGCTACTTGCTAGAGCTTACCACTCGCTCGCCGATCGGCCCAGTAGGTGGTGCCACCATGCGCTCTGCACACACCACTTGAAAGATGACCCATACCGGTGGCAGGAATATCACTGATCAAGCACACAGCTCGTCCTCTCCCTCAGAAAACCAGAAACTATCCCCCATTTGTCCAAGACAAGAGACGAGAGTTAGTTCCCTCCCTTGATCTGAGAGATGTGGACCTGTGAAGTTTTCCCGGCTCAACTATTCTGAACCAGCAAACTGACTGGGTTCAAGACCCACAACACTTGGCAGGGTCCCACAAAATGTGGTGCTAACTTGCTCAATATTTTGTCTTTCCCTTGCCGCCCCCCCCCCCCCCTCTCCCTGACACAAAATTACAACTGTAGTTCCTGGCTGACCCTTAAATGGACGGTACCCATCATTGTAGCGCTGTGCTAGTTTCCGGAGTGCGAGCTCAATATTTTCCCTGGCATATCTCCAATTCTGCTGAATGAGCTCGCTGGTAACCTCCTTGGGCAATAAATCATTGATGGACCACAAACTGGTGACTGAGGAGTTCACAGGATAACCAAGCATCAGAGAGAGGGGCAGCCTTACTCACTTCGTGGCAGGTGGAGTTGAAGGCTAAGTTCAACCAAGGGATTGTCTTGTCCCATCTTTGCTGCAACTTCTAGTGGAAGGCTATGAGAGTGGCCTTAAGATTGCAATTCACTCCTTCCACAAATAAAGGTTGTGGGTAGCAGGGAATAGTAGTGACATGATGTATAGCACTTATGAAACAAAATCTCTTAGACTGCTGCAACACAAAAGCAGGGGAATTATCACTAACAAGCGACCTTGGTGGACCAAAGATCAGAAAAATGTTGGTCAGATGGTGAACGGTTAAACCAGCTGTTATTCCACTACTAGGGATGAGCCATACTAAGCATCTGAACACATCCACCACTACTAATATATATCTATTGTCATTCAGTGTTCTTGGTAATGGTCTGATATAATCAATGAACACCTTGTACATTGGTGCATTCTACCTGGTAGATTGCAGCAACCCTCTCCTCACATTAGAGTTGGTCTTGGACTCCTTACAAACGTGGCATTGCTCTACTAATCTACGAATGTCCTTATACAATTTTCCCCAGGTTAGATGCTCCCAAATCTTAGCAGTAGTCTTGGTGCCTCCCAAGTGGCCTCCCACTACAGAATTATGGAAATAATGGAAAATTGAAGGGACTAGTTCACTCAGCAGACAAATCTTAACCCTTCTGTTGCTCTTAGTTTTGTAGCATATGATGCCCTTGTCTATACTACAGCTCGGCACCAGCTCCCCTTCTAGGATCTGCTGTTTTATCAGACTCAAGGTAGGATCTATGCCCTGATTTTCTGTCAAACGGCCAAATAACTCCAGAACTTCAGTTAGAACACCCATAACCAAACTTACATTCCCTACGCCAGTAGTATACTGGTCCCCTTCCTGTACCTCCTCAAACATCCTACTCAGTGCATCCGCTATAGAATTTTCTGTTCCCCTTATATGCTTAATGCTGTATCTGAAGGCTGATATGTGGACTGCCCACTGGGCAATACATCTGGTTTTCCTGGGGCAGGGTTGTACCCAGCTTAAGGCCTGGTTGTTGGTATCCAAGTCTAAATGTCTATGTTCTAGGTAGAATTGAAACCTTTCTAAAGTGAAGAGTACTACCAATGCTTCCCGTTCATACACAAAATATTTAAACTTGGCAAGCAAGAGTGTCCTGGATGCATATGCTATCAGACAACATTCACCTTCATCATCCTGGAGCAGCACAGCTGTGACCCCTGAATTAGACCCATCCGTCTGAACAATAAAATGCTTACCAAAATCTGGTACAGCCAACACGTGTGGATTGGCTAAGGCCTCCTTAATAGCTTCAAATGCAGGTTTCTTGGATTCGCCCCACTGAAAACCCAAGTTCTTGTTCTGAAGTCGGTTTAGTGGAGCAGCTAATTACACAAAATGGGGTACAAATTTACGGAAGAAATTACCCATCCCTATAAAAGAAATCATTCAAGTCGTGAAGGGAGACGAAAAGTCAATAGTCATGGGTGACGAATTCGATAGTAGGAAAAGGAAGAGAAGGAAACATAATAGATGAATATGGATTGGGGGGAAGAAATGAAAGACGAAGCCGCCTGGTAGAATTTTGCACAGAGCATAACTTAATCATAGCTAAAACTTGGTTCAAGAATCATAAAAGAAGGTTGAATACATGGAAGAATCCTGGAGATACTAGAAGGTATCAGGTAGATTATATAATGGTATGACAGAGATTTAGGAACCAGGTTTAATTTGTAAGACATTTCCAGGGGCAGATATGGACTCTGACCACAATCTGTTGGTTATGAACTGTTGATTAAAACTGAAGAAACTGCTTAAAAGTGGGAATTTAAGGAGATGGGACCTGGATAAACTGAAAGAACCAGAGGTTGTACAGAGTTTCAAGTAGAGCATAACGGAATAACTGACAGGAATGGGGGAAAGAAATACAGTAGAAGAAGAATGGGTTGCTCTGAGGGATGAAGTAGTGAAGACAGCAGATGAGGGCTATTAGAAATCCTTGGGCAACAGAAGAAATATTGAATTTAATTGATGAAAGGAGAAAATATAAAAATGCAGTAAATGAAGCAGGCAAAAAGGAATACAAACGTCTCAAAAATGAGTTCGACAGGAAGTGCAAAATGGCTAAGCAGGGATGGCTAGAGGACAAATGTAAGGCTGTAGAGGCACAAATCACTAGGGTTAAGATAGATACTGCCTACAGGAAAATTAAAGAGACCTTTGGAGAAAAGATTACCACTTGTATGAATATCAAGAGCTCAGATGGAAACCCAGTTCTAAGCAAAGAAGGAAAGCAAAAAGGTGGAAGGAGTATATAGAGTGTCTACACAAGGGTGATGTGTTTTTGGACAATATTATGGAAATGGAAGAGGATGTAGATGAAGATGAAATGGGAGATACGATACTGGGTGAAGAGTTTGACAGAGCACTGAAAGACCTGAGTCGAAACAAGGCACCAGGAGTAGACAACATTCCATTAGAACTACTGACGGCCTTGGGAGAGCCAGTCCTGATGAAACTCAACCATCTGGTGAGCAAGATGTACGAGACAGGCGAAATACACTCAGACTTCAAGAAGAATATAATAAATCCAATCCCAAAGAAAGCAGGTGTTGACAGATGTGAAAATTACCGAACTATCAGTTTAATAAGTCACAGCAGCAAAATAATAACACAAATTCTTTACAGACAAATGGAAAAACTGGTAGAAGCCGACATTGGGGAAGATCAGTTTGGATTCCGTAGAAATGTTGAACACGTAAGGCAATACTGACCTTACAACTTATCATAGAAGAAAGATTAAAGAAAGGCAAACCTATATTTCTGGCATTTGTAGACTTAGAGAAAGCTTTTGACAGTGTTGACTGGAATACTCTCTTTCAAATTCTGAAGGTGGCAGTGGTAAAATACAGGGAGCAAAAGGCTATTTACAATTTGTACAGAAACCAGATGGCAGTTATAAGAGTCGAGGTGCATGAAAGGGAAGCAGTGGTTGGGAAGGGAGTGAGACTGGGTTGTAGCCTCTCCCCGATGTTATTCAATCTATATATTGAGGATGTCGTTATCAGGAGAAAGAAAACTGGCGTTCTACGGATCGGAGCGTGGAATGTCAGATCCCTTAATCGGGCAGGTAGGTTAGAAAATTTAAAAAGGGAAATGGATAGGTTGAAGTTAGATATAGTGGGAATTAGTGAAGTTCGGTGGCAGGAGGAACAAGACTTCTGGTCAGGTGACTACAGGGTTATAAACACAAAATCAAATAGGGGTAATGCAGGAGTAGGTTTAATAATGAATAGGAAAATAGGAATGCGGGTAAGCTACTACAAACAGCATAGTGAACGCATTATTGTGGCCAAGATAGATACGAAGCCCACACCTACTACAGTAGTAGAAGTTTATATGACAACTAGCTCTGCAGATGATGAAGAAATTGAAGAAATGTATGATGAAATAAAAGAAATTATTCAGATTGTGAAGGGAGACGAAAATTTAATAGTCATAGGTGACTGGAATTCGAGTGTAGGAAAAGGGAGAGAAGGAAACATAGTAGGTGAATATGGATTGGGGGACAGAAATGAAAGAGGAAGCCGCCTGGTAGAATTTTGCACAGAGCACAACATAATCATAGCTAACACTTGGTTTAAGAATCATGAAAGAAGGTTGTATACATGGAAGAACCCTGGAGATACTAAAAGGTATCAGATAGATTATATAATGGTAAGACAGAGATTTAGGAACCAGGTTTTAAATTGTAAGACATTTCCAGGGGCAGATGTGGACTCTGACCACAATCTATTGGTTATGAACTAGAGATTAAAACTGAAGAAACTGCAAAAAGGCAGGAATTTAAGGAGATGGGACCTGGATAAACTGAAAGAATCAGAGATTGTAAAGAGTTTCAGGGAGAGAATTAGGGAATAGTTGACAAGAACGGGGGAAAGAAATACAGCAGAAGAAGAATGAGTAGCTTTGAGGGATGAAGTAGTGACAGCAGCAGAGGATCAAGTAGGTAAAAAGACGAGGGCTAGTAGAAATCCTTGGGTAACAGAAGAAATATTGAATTTAATTGATGAAAGGAGAAAATATAAAAATGCAGTAAGTGAAACAGGCAAAAAGGAATACAAACGTCTCAAAAATGAGATCGACAGGAAGTGCAAAATGGCTAAGCAGGGATGGCTAGAGGACAAATGTAAGGATGTAGAGGCCTATATCACTAGGGGTAAGATAGATACCGCCTACAGGAAAATTAAAGAGACCTTTGGAGATAAGAGAACGACTTGTATGAATATCAAGAGCTCAGATGGAAACCCAGTTCTGAGCAAAGAAGGGAAAGCAGAAAGGTGGAAGGAGTATATAGAGGGTCTATACAAGGGCGATGTACTTGAGGACAATATTATGGAAATGGAAGAGGATGTAGATGAAGATGAAATGGGAGATATGATACTGCGTGAAGAGTTTGACAGAGCAATGAAAGACCTGAGTCGAAACAAGGCCCCCAGAGTAGACAATATTCCATTGGAACTACTGACGGCCGTGGGAGAGCCAGTCCTGACAAAACTCTACCATCTGGTGAGCAAGATGTATGAAACAGGCGAAATATCCTCAGACTTCAAGAAGAATAAAATAATTCCAATCCCAAAGAAAGCAGGTGTTGACAGATGTGAAAATTACCGAACTATCAGCTTAATAAGTCACAGCTGCAAAATACTAACACGAATTCTTTACAGACGAATGGAAAAACTAGTAGAAGCCAACCTCGGGGAAGATCAGTTTGGATTCCGTAGAAACACTGGAACACGTGAGGCAATACTGACCTTACGACTTATCTTAGAAGAAAGATTAAGGAAAGGCAAACCTACGTTTCTAGCATTTGTAGACTTAGAGAAAGCTTTTGACAATGTTGACTGGAATACTCTCTTTCAAATTCTAAAGGTGGCAGGGGTAAAATACAGGGAGCGAAAGGCTATTTACAATTTGTACAGAAACCAGACGGCAGTTATAAGAGTCGAGGGGCATGAAAGGGAAGCAGTGGTTGGGAAGGGAGTAAGACAGGGTTGTAGCCTCTCCCCGATGTTGTTCAATCTGTATATTGAGCAAGCAGTAAAGGAAACAAAAGAAAAATTCGGAGTAGGTATTAAAATTCATGGAGAAGAAATAAAAACTTTGAGGTTCGCTGATGATATTGTAATTCTGTCAGAGACAGCAAAGGACTTGGAAGAGCAGTTGAATGGAATGGACAGTGTCTTGAAAGGAGGATATAAGATGAACATCAACAAAAGCAAAACAAGGATAATGGAATGTAGTCTAATTAAGTCGGGTGATGCTGAGGGAATTAGATTAGGAAATGAGGCACTTAAAGTAGTAAAGGAGTTTTGCTATTTGGGGAGCAAAATAACTGATGATGGTCGAAGTAGAGAGGATATAAAATGTAGGCTGGCAATGGCAAGGAAAGCGTTTCTGAAGAAGAGAAATTTGTTAACATCCAGTATTGATTTAAGTGTCAGGAAGTCATTTCTGAAAGTATTCGTATGGAGTGTAGCCATGTATGGAAGTGAAACATGGGCGATAACCAGTTTGGACAGGAAGAGAATAGAAGCTTTCGAAATGTGGTGCTACAGAAGAATGCTACAGATTAGATGGGTAGATCACATAACTAATGAGGAAGTATTGAATAGGATTGGGGAGAAGAGAAGTTTGTGGCACAACTTGACCAGAAGAAGGGATCGGTTGGTAGGACATGTTCTGAGGCATCAAGGGATCACCAATTTAGTATTGGAGGGCAGCGTGGAGGGTAAAAATCGTAGAGGGAGACCAAGAGATGAATACACTAAGCAGATTCAGATGGATGTAGGTTGCAGTAGGTACTGGGAGATGAAAAAGCTTGCACAGGATAGAGTAGCATGTAGAGCTGCATCAAACCAGTCTCAGGACTGAAGACCACAACAACAACAACATATTGAGCAAGCAGTAAAGGAAACAAAAGAAAAATTTGGAGTAGGTATTAAAATCCATGGAGAAGAAATAAAAACTTTGAGGTTCAATGATGACATTGTAATTCTGTCTGAGACAGCAAAGGACCTGGAAGAGCAGTTGAACGGAATGGACAGTGTCTTCAAAGGAGGATATGAGACAAACATCAACAAAAACAAATCGAGGTTAATTGAATGTAGTCGAATGAAGTTGGGTGATACTGAGGGAATTAGATTAGGAAATGAGACACTTAAAGTAGTAAAGAAGTTTTGATATTTGGGGAGCAAAATAACTGATGATGGTCAAAGTAGAGAAGATATAAAATGTAGGCTGGCAATGGCAAGGAAAGCGTTTCTGAAGAAGGGAAATTTGTTAACATCAAGTATAGATTTAGGTGTCAGGAAGTCGTTTCTGAAAGTATTTGTATGGAGCATAGCCATATATTGAAGCTGAACATAGACGATGAATAGTTTAGACAAGAGGAGAATAGAAGCTTTCAAAATGTGGTGCCACAGAAAAATGCTGAAGATAAGGAGGTACTGAATAGAATTGGGGAGAAGAGGAGTTTGTGGCACAACTTGACAAGAAGAAGGGAGCAGTTGGTAGGACATGTTCTGAGGGATCAAGGGGTCACAAATTTAGTATTGGAGGGCAGCGTGGAGGGTAAAAATCGTAGAGGGAGACCAAGAGATGAATACACTAAATAGATTCAGGAGGCTGTAGGTTGCAGTAAGTACTGGCATATGAAGAAGCTTGCACAGGATAGGATAGCACGGAGAGCTGCATCAAACCAGTCTCAGGGCTGAAGACCGCAACAACAACAACAACTACAACAACAACAACATAAAATGGGCAACTCCCTTGTTAGTCTTAGGAGGCAGAAACTTATGTAGATCCCTTGTTCTCCCCTCACACTCCCTGCCGAGACCGAATGACCCAAAAACAAAATCTCCTTGTGTGCCAAACTTATCTTAGAAGGCTTGCTCCAAATGCTGAAGGTGCTCCTCAAACATAGGACTATATACTACCACATCATCAAGGTAATTATAAACAAACTTGTATTTGATACCCCCAAGATGTTATCTAGCAGCTGAGACAGTACTGCCACACCCGTGGACAACCCGAATAGCACCTGATTAAACTTGTAAAGGTTCCAGTCCATGCTAAATGCGGTGACTCATTTAGACTCTTTGGATAACAGAATCGGGTAGTAAGCCAGGTTGAGGTCCAGGATGGTAAAGATCTTTGCCCCCACAAACGAGGTAAAACAATGGTGCAAGTCGGGCAACAGCAGTGAATCCAAAACAACCTTCTGGTTTAATTGTCTATAGTCCACTACCAGGCTATACCCAGCTTCTGCCTTAGGCACTAAAAACATCAGAGAAGCATAAGGAGAGGTTGACTTCCTGATCACTAATTCCTCCAACATCTTATCAACTAACTGGTGCAATGCTTCCATCTTCGGCAGTGACAGTCTGTATGGTGGTTGTCAAACTGGCACATCATCGGTTAAGCGGATATGGTAACGAATTTTATCCATCGCACCAAGCTTATTAGTCAGCACATCAGGAAAATGACTCAGAAGCACCAATAATTTCTCTGCCTGACTACCTGGCAAATGACTGAACCCAAGTTCAGAATCCTGAACAGATATATTGTATACCTCAGTCTGCTCCTGGCATGAACACAAACTAAACTTCACAAGTGCAAACCGAAAATGAAGCACCCTACTGGCGTAATCTAACACCAAACCCCTCTTTTGTGTCAAATTGCAGTCCAATAGCAAATTAACGGACAGATTTTCCACCACTATCAAATGAACTGGCCATGAAAACCCCTGTATTGATACACTTCCCAGGTAACAGGCCATGAGGGGCAATCTTTGCCCATTAACTACACAACACCCCTCTGAGGTTGATTGCAAGGGAGGTAGCTTACATACTGAATCATACTTCCGATACCATTGATGGTCAAACAAGGACACACTACTGCCAGAATCCACTAACACACAGACTGGTTCATGGTTCAAGGTGCCACACACAAGTGGCAGCAACTAGCTACCAACTGTTGTTATGTGATTACATTGTTTCATCATATGCTTCTCACCAAAGGTGTCCCTGTTCCTTAACCATCAGCTACTCAGGCGCTGTTTCTGTCTCTCCGGACAAGCACACACCAAATGCTCGAAACTCCCACAACGAAAACAGCTCCTATTTCCAACATCATTTGTCTTTTCTTCACTATGATCAGCTTGCACCCAGGTAGTTATAGGATCTGCCTCTCGCACCCTGGCTCTCTTACTATCAGCAAAACAGAGCACCTCAATCTGATAAACCAAAGTCTCGAGTTCACTGAAGGTAGCTGGCTTAGGGGCAAACGTAACCCGCAACCAGTCCTACAGACTGATGCCCTGCAATAGACTCTCTACAGCATTCCTCTCAGTTATATTTAAGTCCAGCACTGTAATGGCAACACAGATTTCATCAATATACAGTTCAAGGGTCTTGGTTTGATGCTGGACACGATAAAAACATTGGCCTCCCAAATCATGCTGAATGCATGGAGTGAATATATGTTCAATGGTCTTCCACCACAAATCAGAAAGTCTACCCTCAACTCTCAATACTTCACTAATAATAATTCTCAATAACCCCTTTCGCCAAAGGATAAATCAGTTGAAGAGTAACTCAGTGATCAACACCTAGTATGTCGGCGTGCGTTTCCAAATGTACCAACAACCACAGAACCTCGGCAACACATGACAACTCGTCTACCATCAGAAAGCTCAATCCCTGAATTAAAGAAAGTATAGGATTGGGTAACTTAGCAAATGGCTTGAACAATGGCTGTCCACCTTTTGTTAATTTCCCTGTCAGCATTGATTCATTAACTGGGTCTTGTACCAATGTACCTCCTCCTACGCTCTCTTCCCCCTGCAACCCTACTGCATTAAGATCAAACTGCAGTGCCATAGCTCTCTGACACAACTTGCTAATTTTGGCCTTCTGTTCAGGGGTAACCTTCAACTGTTCTAAATCTCCCAATCTATTAACCCAATGAATGAGCTGGGATTGAACCCAGCCAATCTGTGTATGGGAAGGGTTACTATCACTCATAAACTTGTGATTCTCCTGCACATCGGAAAGTGATGCAGCACATTGACAACACTGAACCTACCTCATCAGTGCCTTCCCCAGTGAGGAGGCATACCGGCCAGTCCAAAAGTCCCCTCAAACACGTGCTCAAATCTGTCACTGTATCATCAGTCAGTGCCCCAAGTATCTTAAGCTCATAAACTAGCTGCTCTCTACTCAACTGGCTCTGTGCCAGACACCCCTTGGTCTGTGAGTGACTGGCTTCATCGTCCTGTAACATAATAAAGCCAACAGAGATTGCCCCCCCCCCCCCCAAAAAAAAATTACAAGTTAAGATAAATAACCTAATTTATCACCAGATACAACAATGGATGGTGATGCATGACCCAGGGACACAGAAACACAACCATGCTCTGTTACCAATGATGTGTCAATACAGCGTGGAATTCAACCTTTTACACAATGACACAAGCTCAGTACAATAGGCTGTGGGTTGGTAGGACTGGACCAAGTGACACATCAGGCAATCACCATCAACAGTTGCACTGAACATTTATTAGGCACATTAAAACAAGACAAATAACAAATAAAATCCTCAACACATTTTTAAAATTACCTTTTAGGTGAGAGAAAGTTACTTCAAAATTTAAACATTCATAAACCACGGTACTTATGGCCTGCTAAACATTTAGTGAAATGAGTTAAAAATATTTACTCAAAAACTATTATCAACCTAAACAACAATTTACTAAAATTTAATGGGGAAATGTAGTCTTTCATTACTACACTGATTGGTATTACCGAAGTAATTCAGAGTACAGGCAACAACAAATCAGATACCATGGCACACAACCATGTTACTTAAATGGCAGGCACCCTACAATGTTGGATATAAAATACAAAAATACATGTGATCAAGCAACCCCTGGGATTCAACAAACTATGCCCAGAAGTGGATGCCCACTTACTCAGCTGTTTCCAACACAGGCTCGGCATAGACCCCCAAACGGAAGTAGCAACGGTCACAAATAGGCATGAAAAATCCCAGTACTAGTGGGTATCTACAACAGACTGATGTCTGTGTTAAGTAACTTTTAGAAACATGATAATTCATTACATCACATCATCTGTAGAATTAATCAACCTATTAATATGAGCATCAGCTAAGCAGTACAAATCTATTATGTGCACAAGGCAAATTATTCATTAAGTCACGAGTGGACTGGATACATGGTCAGCTGTCACACGTGGGCAAATGGGGTGGAAAATACACAACAGCGCAAGCGAGACAAAACCCAGGACACCGCACCCACCAACAAGACAAACAGCAGAAGTCTCAATAAAATGAACTCAAAATGCAAGTAACTAGCATGCAGGATAATCGTATATCAAGTTCCCCCTCCTTCACCTGCCCCCCTCCCCCTCCCCCCCCTCCCATTGCAAAACACTAAGCAACTTACAGCAAACATCCACACTTAAATCTGTGATTAAATCAAAATTAATTACAATATCTACATACTGTCATTGAAGAAATTCTTGTACTTTCATTAATAGAATCAGTTTCAAACTATTTAAACACACAATAATAACTGGCCTCTCAGTAACTTGTAAGAATTTATGAAACTACTCATTTAGAGCTTGACACATGTCTCTCAGACACACTATAACTTGAGATAGAAACATAACACTAAAGTTATTGCAATCCATGGCAAAATATATCCAGGGAAAATTTTATCCATGTATGTCTGTAGCAACTGGCCAGCTTAATTCCATCATGTGATATAAATACAATCACCAGATGGCACTTAGAGAAGGGCCAGCCAAACTGTTACAAGATGATGAAGCCAGTCATCCACAGCCCTCGGGGTGCCTGGGACTGAGCCAGTTGTGGAGAGAGCAGCTAGTTTATGAGCTTAAGATGCATGGGGCACTGACTGATGGTATCGTGATGGATCTGAGAGTGCGTTTGCGGGGAGTTTTGGACAGTCCGGTATGCCTCGCTGGGGAAGGCACTGGTGAGGTAGGTTCACTGTTGTCCATGTGTGCTGTGACGCAGTGTGCAGGAGAATCTCAAGTTTATGAGTGATAGTAACCCTTCCCATCCACAGATTAGCCTGGTTGAATCCCAGCTCATTGATTGGATTAATAGAGTGGGAGATTTAGAACAGTTGAAGGTTACCTCTGAACAGATGGCCAACATTAGCAAGTTGCGTCAGAGAGCTATGGCACTGCAGTTTGATCTTAATGCAGTAGGGTTGCAGGGGGAAGAGAACGTAGGAGGAGGTACATTGGTACAAGACCCAGTTAATGAATCGGTGTTGACAGGGAAATTAACAAAAGTTGGGCAGATATTGTTTGAGCCATTTGCTAAGTTACCCAATCATATACTTCCTTTAACTCAAGGAGTAAGCTTTCTGATGGCAGACGATTTGTCATGTGTTGTCGAGGTTCTGTGGTTATTGGTACATTTGGAAACGCACACCTATGCACTAGGTGTTGATCACTGAGTTATTGTTCAACTGTTTTTAAACACTGACAGTAGCAACCTACAGACAGAGTGTATTAATATGCTTTAAAAGGTAGACAGTAACAATGGAAAATGTTATACAATGAAACAATGTGTATACATTCAAAATAAGAATGATCAAAGTCCGTATGAATACCAGCTTGAACAGGCTATATAATTTTCATTGTAATGCAACATCACTTTAACTCAAATAGTTAATTGTTTTATGATCACCTGATGTATATTTGCAAAATATAGTCTCAGCACTAATAATTCTTTAATAACACTTCATCTGAACACTGTTATTGTCACTAAATTTTTCATTTCCTTCCACCAGTAGTGAGGCAAAATATTAGTGGGCTGCAGGACTGGAGAACTGTTTCATAATTTGCAGGTCATTGAATTTTGTCCTGCTGATGTATAATGGCATATTATCCCTGCTGTACCATTTGCTTTTAGGTTTCTTTTGAGTAACCTACAACAGATTAAAACAATGATGACAAATTACTATACAAGACTCCAAAAATTTATCAGATAAGCAAAGATATTTTGCTAAATAAAGTCATAAACTCACCATGTATATTTCATAGTGTCCACTGCTTGAATACCTCAGGAACATCAGTTTAGAATTGTTATTGATGTGGTATACTGCAATGGACCTCTGTGGAAAACAGCTTTTCTTTGCCTAATAGGTATTCAGAAATTCTCCTCATCTACAAAATACTTCCTTCTCACAGTTAATTACAGTGAATGGTTTAGGTTTCTTCCTAATGGCACCATCAAGTGCTGTCTGTGTAAGAAACATATCTCACCATCAAGGAGGGAGGGGAGGACAGATGCCGAAAGGGTGCAAATCTCTGGAAAAAAGTCAGCAGTTAGTACCATAGAAAGGAGCATGCAACACAAACTGAAGTAGTGCATCGTGTACCTATGAAAAAGCAGGAAAGAAGTTTTTGGTGAAAATTCAAAACTATGTGGTATAACAGAGATGCATGGTTACAGGCAGATGTAGGAGTGATGTATGATACAGGTGATCAGGATCTGGTTACACAAACTAGGCATTTGCATATAGAATGTGGAGCACACAACATGAGGAAAATACTGTTCTGCCCACAACAGTAAATCAAGATTTGTCTATGCAGGATATGAATCTGCAATGAAAACCATAAAAGACTCAGAGCTAGTTCATAAAGGAAAAAAAAAAAACATCTACACATAGAAATACCGAAAAACACCAGAACAGATCAATAACCAGTTTATGAAAACATAGAGAATGTGATGTAGCTCACTATTCTGGCAGAGGTGATGATGCTTACAACAGCATTAAGACATCAGGTAAGGAATATGCATCCAGAAGTGGAGTATATTACTTTTCCTGTAGCTGATTTCACAGACAGTCTCCATCTCAAAGTGAACAATGTGCCAAGAGAAGTGGAAAGACTGGAGAAGTTATTGAAACAAGGTTCTTCCAAAAGAAATGAATCATTGTCCTTAGACACATTTTACAAGCACTTTGTGATGACGCGTTGTCATATAGCATGAGGTTGCACATGTGAAGGGAAAGATTGTTGAATATATACCTGTCATCCTTAATGAAGATAAAAACAGGACAGGATAATGTAATGAGAATTGTCGACATATTGCATGAGGCTAGAAGAGTGGCAGCAGAGTTGCAGTTACATGTATTGTACCTCCAAGAACCATGTGTTACACTAGAAAGTTATCCAGTATACCAGCAATTGCCCAGATATTAACCCAAGGGCAATATCTTATGGCAGAAATAGTAATATTTAACAAGGCTGTAACAATGACAAAGATATCACAGTATTTCTCAGAACACATAATCTGTGTCCAGCATTAACCAGAAGGGAGAGTTGCATCCCGGTTTCCATGTACTTTCAGTTTAGTAATGAAACTGATGAGTATCAGCTAAAACTAAAGGGTATTAGTCACCAAGGTTGAATTAAGCCTCTTGTGTATCCCACTGATGGAAATGTGAAGTCGGTGTTGCGGCATAGCCACCTGACTGATGAAGTCATTATGGAACTCAGCCTATAGGTACTGAATGCACTTTGGAATCCACCAACCTACAAAGAAATGGTTGGAGCAAACTCAAATATTTATGTCACTTTAGCAAATTTGGCAGCAGCATGCAGTGTGAAAGGATGGAAGATTGAGGGTGGAATGGTGCTGAGTGATCACAATATCATACACAGTTCAATCACTAGAAGGAAAAATCAAGATGCCACAGAAAACATGTGCATAAGGCCAAAATACAACATCAAGGAGGCTAACTGGAAAGAACTACGAAGGGTGTTTCATTGCACTGGAAGTCCATTGCTGGGTGACAATATAGATGTTGAAGTATAAGAACTGACATTGATTGTACATAGAGGAATTGGGGCATTCATACCTGTCATGACCAGTTATTCCAGAGAAGCAACTTGCATCTGGACTGACTTGCTGCAGAAATTAAGATCTTCAAGAAGAAGAGCCAGGAAGCTATATCAGAGCAGCATGACCCAAGAAGAAAAAGTCCGAAGGTTTCATAGATATAGGCATGTCAAACAACATTTTAAGGAAGATTTATGGGGAACAATGTAAGAAATTCGTGGAGGACAACTTAGAAACTGATCCCAAGGGTATACCATACAAAACAGATCATAGACAATATGATCACCAATAGTCTTATCTATGCTCAGAAGGTGTGATGGGACAGTAACAGAAAGTTAGGAACTGTCAGCTGCCCTGCTAATGGATGAACAACTTCCTGATGACTGGGAAGAAGGTGAGACAGGAGGCAGATTATGAAAAATAATATGGACTATACAAACAATAAACTTATGTACCCCTTCACACAAGAAGAAATTAAGCAAATAATGGTAAGACAGAGAAAGAAAAATCTCCAGGATCGGGTGAGATCCCTGCTGAAGTAACAGGAGCCCTATGGTGTTCCCCAAGGTTCCATACTAGGTCCACTACTGTTTATTGTGTATATTAATGACCAGTCAACTGTTACATTACCAGATACCAAGTTTGTCTTATTTTCAGATGATACAAACATTGCAATAAATAGTAAATCAAATACAAATTTAGAAAGGGCAGCTAATCAAATTTTTACTGACTTTAATAAGTGGTTCATAGCCAATTCACTGTCATTAAACTTTGAAAAGATCCACTATATGCAGTTCAGAACTTCCAAGAGATTTCCTTCTGGTGTGTGTATAAAATATGATGACATGGAAATAGGAAAAGTTGAGAGTGAAATTCTTGGAATTGCAACTTGATAATAAATTCAGTTGGGAGCAACATACTAATGAACTGCTAAAGCGCCTAAACAAGTCTGCATTTGCAATGCGAATGAAGTCAGACATAGGAGATATAAATATAAAAAACTGGCATATTTTGTTTATTTTCACTCCATTATGTCATATGGTATCATATTTTGGGGTAACTCCACAAACAGAAAAAAAATTTTTAGAGTACAGAAGCGTATAACAAGAGTAATGAGTAGTGTAAATCCAAGAACATCATGTTGAAACCTATTCAAAGAATTGGACGTATTAACCACAGCTTCTCAGCACATTTATTCCTTAATGAAGTTTGTTGTAAATAATACATCTCTTTTTCCAGCTAACTGTTTAGTACACAGTATCAATACTAGGAATAAGCACAATATACATAAAGATTTGAAATCACTTACTCTTGCCCAGAAAGGAGTCCAGTATTCAGCAATGCATATTTTCAATATGTTACCAACAACCATTAAGAGTTTAGTTTCAGACAATGCACAATTTAAACATAATTTAAAAGAATTTTTGGTGGCCAACTCCTTCTATTCCATCCATGAATTTCTAAACAAGTGCAGTAGACCATTTTAATGAAAATTTATTATACTTTAATTTTTGACAATACTTGGTTGTAACAGCCAAGTAACTACCTACTGTGTGAATGATGGATGTATGGAAAGCATATGTAAGTCTTAAGTCTGTAAATAGTGGAAGTTTAATTTTAAATCTTGTAAATAATCTGACTGTTCTTAACTGAGAATCACTGAAATGAATAATTTACTTTAATTTTTGACAATACTTGGTTGTAATAGCCAAGAAACTAGCAAATGTCTAAATGATGGATTTAATGAAAGTAGATGTAAGTATTAAACCTGTAAATATTAGAAGTTTAAATTTAATTCGTGTAAATAATTTTACTGGTTATTGACTGAGGATCATTAAAATTAATGAAACTCAAGTTTTTCTAATTAAATTTTTGTAATGTGTTTATCTGACATGTTCCACACCCAGGAGGATTCCCTCTTTTATGAGTCTATGGAATAAATAATTAATCTAATCTATGTGACCCATTAGATAGTTATTTGCATGAACTGTGTTACAGGTATGTCTTGCAAGTAAGGTTCCCTGCATCGTGGAAGAATGCTGAAGTGGCATTAATTATACATAGATACCCAAATCCTACACATGAACTTGTCTTTTGAACATTCTGAGTAAGATATCTGAAAAACTTATGGAAGCAGTTACAAGATTATAGACTGTTACATGGAATGAGCGATGTGCCCTCACCAGCACAGGTTTAGAAGAGGAAAGTCAACCGAAGATGCAGTTAGTATGTCAATTTGGCTAGCAACAGATACACATTCTATGTAAACCCTAGTGATGAATATTGATAATGCTGGACCTTTGATAATCTAAGGTGAATGTCTTTCTTTGGTCATCTTGGGGCATAGGTGTGTTTAGAGGTGCTGTACAATTGCCCAAAAGATTATAGCCACAGGAGACAAGCCTATTTAATATGCTCAGGTTCTCCGCATGGATCAGAGTGTGGTTCAGTGTTTTGGGATGTAGCACTAGAGCCTATACTACACAAGTTACATTACAGCAGCAACATAACTGATCTGGCAGCATTTGCAAATGATGTGCTGTTCATTATAAGTTGTGCCCCCTGAAGAATTATAGACAAATGTAATGGGATGCTTGATGAACTTGAGGGCTGGTGTCAAAGTGTTAAATTGTCACTAGCACCTCACAAACCAATGCAACCTCCACCGAAAGGGAACCTAGCAGGAAACCTTAAGATTAAATTAAATTATGTAACTATTAGAAGAAGCACAGTGAAGAGACCTCTAGGGATATTTATGGATTAACGTCTTAACTTTGCACATCACAGTAGAGGAAGCAGGAACAAAAGGTACAAACAGGATGAATACAACTACAATCACTACAAATACACAATTTCAGCTTCTCCTGAAAACAGAGCATACCATCAATTGATGTTATCATCAGTTGCAGGATATGGTGTGAGTGTTTGGGCTTATAGATCACAACTAGTCAAGCTAGCCTAATTAGTGAGATGAGTTCAATGATGAGTGCTACTAAGATTAATGGGTGCCTTCTGTTCTAACCCAAATGATACTTTTTTAGTAATTCTAGGAATATGACCACTGGACTTGTAAATTTGGTAAAGGGGAGTCCTTTGCTGGTTAAGGAAAGGAAATCTAATAGATGTATGAAGGATGTTCAGAATGAGGCCAGTACTAAAAAATTAATAAAAGATCACATATTACAACTGTGGCAAAATGAAAGGTGCACTTCAGGCACAGGTAGAATTTCTCCCTAACATTAGGGAGAGACTAAAAATGTGATTTCTTAACCCAGTAAATGGACTGAAAAATTACCTGAATGACCACGGCCCATATGCTATGTATCTATTCAAAATCAAAAAGAGATGAATGATAGCTGCATCCGCAGCAGTGTGGACACTCAAGAATGCAGGTTGTGGGACTGCATACTGTACAAAGATGTGGTGGGTAATAAGGAAGTTGGATCCCAAAGTACCACTAATGAATGAATCAACCTGGTGCACCTTGGACTGTACTGCAGCCACATCATCCAGGAATGTCAAGAAACATTTCACAAAGCACTGAAGCACACATCAGCATGCTCCTATACTGCATAAACACTGTACTCTGCAGATCAAGAGACAACAACTACAGCCAGTGACCACTGAACGGAATAGTTTCTCAAGAATTGATATTGTGTTGCTGCAAGTACTCCTGAAAGTGTGGACTTCAAGACATAACAGTGGTTGCTGGAATTGTTTGTTATGGTGGAAATGTTGCTGACGTACTGTCCACTGCCCAAGGAATCCAGCAGAGGATATCTGTTGACCAGGGTGGTGTGTAGGTCCAGCAGTGGAAACAACCATGGACAGATTAAATGCACCAAAATAAATGGAAAAAAGAACAGATACTTTAGTGCTAAAAGTGGTGCAGAAGTTTGGCAACTGATCAACAGTTTTATTGTAGTTTTGCAATAGAAGAAGCTGGTGTAGTATTAAGTTAAGCATCAGAAATAAATAGTTAATATACAAATTTATTATTATAAAAGAAAATGTGATTTAGATGGTGTATTTTAGCTTTTCAGATAATAGGCTGCAGCTGTGAATAATAACTAAACTTCTTCCTAGCATTAGCAATTTCTTACCTCCAGTTATCTGTCAGCTCACACCTTGCCTTTTGGTTTATAATGTATGTATTCTTATTGCACTCAAGAAAAAATAGCCTTTTGCTAGAAATGTCACCCATAGATGATAAAATCTCTTCTCATGAGCACTAAAATACACCAAAATCAGAGCACACTAAAGTTTTTATTCTGCCCAGAACTGGGATTGCATAATACACTGACAACCCACACAAAATCAGGTAAAATTTCCAAACTAAAATGTCATAACATTAAATACACTTCATTGGGTCCTTTCATAGGAAGTGTTTTGCCTTATATACAAAATATAGATCTCCCAGGAGAAAGCAAATGCATACTGAATGAATAAAATTATAACTGATTGAAGTAATATGCTACATTGGTTGAAACATTAGGAAGTGGAAGGTGCTTCTGATAACCCATACAGATTGCTTTCTTAATAACAGATTTTATTAACTTAAAATGTTTAATCCCATGAAACTTGTCTGCTTTTCTCTTATGTAGTTTATTTTAAGTTGTTTCTGCTTGTTTCTGCTTTCAAAGTTCATACCTGAGTTGTATTTTTTCATTGTGTATCTGTAAATCAAGTTTAGTTCTCTAAATATGTCACACTCTAAGCATGTGTCAGTTCTGGAGTACCCAAAACTTATGTTGTAGTTAGTCACAAAAATTTGTCAATGTCATTTGTATGACATAGGGTTTGGAGACTTTTCCTCTGAATATTATAAGTGTAATTTTCAAATATTAAATTCTCCTGGTAAATATAATCATTTGCTAGAGTGAATACTATAGTGTGATCTACATCCTCTCAGTGACAACATATGTTGATGCACTTTAGATATATTTTCTCCTTTAAGTTTGTTTGGTTTGGTGTTAGGTTTTCCACTGGTTGCCAAATGTGATTTCCCTGTAGTAGCCAATTTCTCTCTAAGAGTAATGAGACATCTGTTGGTGATGCCATGCAAGGCCAAGAATCCTGGTAGATATACCTCAACAATTTATATTTGTCCATATCTATTAGTTCTCACCTTATACATATAGGAAACATCATATATAGCTAGTTTCATCTAATCTCTTCTTTGGTCTTCTTTGAATACAGGATTTACACTGGTAAGTCCAGCCAGGTGAATTTTGTGTATCATAGGAAGCAATGTGATTTAATTCCTTCATTGTTCTATTCCTTTCAATAAATGGAACATTCTGGAAACAGGTCAACCACAATCTCTTACAGTCATCAGCTGTAAGATGATTCATGGCCCATAATACTTCTGAATAAACAGAAATACACCCTTCCACTTTGCTTTTCCTTGTATTTGTACTCTCATTTTAGTTACTTCCCGTCCTGTATACGTTATGGAATAGTTTTCTAGGATAAAATTAATAGCTACGGCAATTAAATTAAATTATGATATCACAGTTCCTGTGGTGTTAAGAAGAATGATGCAATGTTCCTTCAGATATCCATGCATATCTGAAGGAACAGGCACTTTGCTGACTACAGTCATTATGGAATATTTGAAATGTATTCGCAGTTGCTAGTACATGACAGAATGTATGACATTCTTATTTTACAGGGAAGGGCTGTTTGAATCTTTACTATCAAAGAGAGTGATTTTCTAGCAGAAGGAGGTTCTTACTCATTGGTCTGAAGATGACCACAGTAGTGGTCGAAACCAATCACCATAGTAAATAAATTTTGATCAAGACTGTTTTTAATAGTAAATATTTGTAACATATTGATCACTGTCACTCTCATAATGTATTTAGAATGTTTGAATCTTGTCACATAGCTCTGATTGGGCTCAGTCCAGGCTCTTATTTAAAAAGTTGTGTTTGCTTTTACATATACAAATGTGTACCAATGACAAGAACGAGACTTGGTGAATAGCAAACTGGTTACCACAGTTATTATACTCACAACTGGGAGACACTCCATATAGAACAAGTTAGTACAACCCTTAAGCAATGACATGTGAGTGACTTTATTGCCATTGTTTATTATACACTGCCGAGTCACATAAAGAGTTTGTAGATAGGAACAACTTTTAGAGAAGAGTTAAAATCATTTATTATTGACAAGTGTTTCTATAATGTGGATGAAACAATGGACACCCCAGATTGCAATATAAACAATATAAGGATTTATTGAGCCTGTCTACAACTCAATCCACCTTATTTACGATGAGCAGCAATCTATCACTTACAGCATTACTAGTACCTCATTTATTGTTGAGTTCCTTTTATTCTCTTATCTGCTGTACACTCTACGCTGTGTTTGTTTTTGCAAAGAATGTTTCTGTTGTTGGTTTTCTGTTTCTTCTGTTGTAGATACAGCATTATCAAAAATAATAGAAGCAATTATGAAAGACAGATTAATGAATTACCTCAATAAATACAATCTTTTAAACGAATCACAGTTTGGTTTCTGAAGTGGCAAAATATGAAGTCAGCCATAATAGAAATCACAAAAGTTGTACTTGATGCTCTTGATAAAGATGAGTGTGTCACAGGCATATTTTTTGGATCTTTCTAAGGCGTTTGATATAGTCAACTATGAGATTCTATTGAATAAATTAGAAGCATTAACAATAAAAGGGGTAGCTAATGACTGGTTTGGATCATACCTAACAGATAGGGTACAAAGAGTAGAGATAACACATACTTAAAATAGATCTAAACATTTAGCAAAACACTTATCAGAGCCAAAATACATTAATATAGGGGTTCATCAAGGTAGCATATTAGGACCAATACTGTTCCTGATGTACATCAACGACTTTCCCAAAAGTGTTACTCATGGTGAAAAAATCCTCTTTGCTGATGACAGCAATATTCTAGTCACTGAGAAAACAAGAGAACTCCTTGCCGAGAAAGCAAATGAAACTCTCAAGGAAGTTTATGATGGTCAACAAGTAATAAAGTGACATTGAACATAAAGAAAACGAATGCCATGAATTTCATTTTGAAGAGGAAAAATGACAATGTTAAATTAAATGTAGATGGCACCTCTTTGGATTGTGTAACAAATGCAAAATTTCTAGGAATGAATATTGATTCTCAGTTGAAGTGGTGTGAACACACAAAGGTACTTGCAAACAGAACGTGATCAGCATGTTATGCCCTTAGAATCTTATCATCAGTGTGTAACATGCAGTGTCTTTTAGTTACGTATTATTCATATGTACACTCAATTCTTAGCTATGGCATACTTTTTTTGGGAACAAATGCACAAAATATGAACACAATTTTCAAAGTCCAGAAAAGAGCCATAAGAATAATAACCAAAAATACTAGTTGAGCTCATTGTAAAGATCTGTTCAGAACACTGGGGATTTTAGCTGCTCCATGTTAATACATTTACCAGTCAGTTGTACACACCAAAAATAACATTGGTAATAACTGCACAAATAGCTCTGTCCATGACCATGAAACAAGAGGTAGACTCAACTTACATTTACCAAGAAAAAATAAACATAAAACTCAAAACAGCATTTTCTACCAAGGAATAAAACTGTACAATAAATTAACAAAAGGGATTAAAGAAATTGCAAAAATACACTTATTTAAAAAGGCAGCTAAAAGTACCTGTTATGCAATACATTTTATACATTGAAGGATTATTTAGCTAAAACAGAGTAGGGGTTTGATAAAAAATGTTATACAAATAAATAATAATGATTATAAAATATCCAACATTCCATATAACACCTAGACTTTATGTTTTTTTCCTTCTTTTTATCCTATCTAGAAATACTTACCCCCCAAGCTATGCATGGCACAATACTAACACCTCTTCCTCTTTTTGAGCTCAACATCTCACTCATTATGGAGGGATGCCAACTCAGTTTTTCAGGATAGCAAATGGGTAGTTGTGGTACAGAAAATGGCCCAGAGATCACCAGTGTGTGTGTGTGTGTAGTGAGTGAAGTGTTATGAAACACTGTATGTATAGTGTGTGCAGTGACTGATAGTGAGATATGAGTGAACAATGTGGTATTACATTATTTAATAAGTTATTTGTAAAAAATAGTATTGTATACCAGGAGTAAATCTAACGATTGTCTCTAACTAGTAGTCTGTAAATATATGTGTGTACAAATTAGCTTATTTTAAATTGCTCTAAATTTGTAAATACTTTGACATGTCCTATATCCTTGTAAAAAGAGATCTACAGATGAATAAAGTTACTACTACTATTACTACTACTACTACTACTACAACCCAAAAAACCTCCTCTGTGATGGGATCTGGTGTAACTTAATTACAGTAGGTGTAGTGTCAACTGGTTTTCATGTGACTGTGCATTCTACTTTTCATTAGTGCTGTATAATGTGTTCAAGTGTTTCTGGTTTTCCAGGCGTGTTTGTATCAAAGTTTCATGATTTATCTACATCACTGATTTATTTATCGTGCATGTTGATCTTTTTGGCAGTGTTATGTGATCTGTTCAGGCATTTTCACTTTTTCAGCAGTGTTCTTATTCCATAAATCTCTTGTTTATTGATTTACTTCTTGTGCATAATGTAGACTATGTATTTGTGGTTTCCCTTCCAATCATGTACCAAGCAAGGTCACCATACCAGTCTTAACTTACCAACATTAAGGAAGACTGGGGTTTATTCCCCATCTGGAGATCCTGACTTGGGTTTCCATGGCTGCTAAAGTGAATGCTGAGATGATTCCTTTGATTAGGACATGGCCAACTTCCTGCCCTATACTCACCTTATCCTGTTCTATTTTGCTAACATTTTATAAATGTATTTATTACTTTGTCATGTATCTGATATTTCTGATACAGTTGTACTGAATGCGCTAAATATGAATAAATAAATAAATTTTGCACTAGATGTTCATTTGTATTTCACACATTTCCGATGGCTTCATTTCACTTAAGAAATAACTTAATGCATAACCTTGGTAACACTAACATGAGTTTAAAATTGTTTGGAAAGTTGTTCTAGGAAAAAAACACTCTATTAATATTAAACTTATTTAATAAACATAGCCATGACTGCATTTAACTTGCTGACTTTTATTTTTTAGATGAATAATTTTGATCTTCTAAGAGATCATCATGACATCTACATTTCTTGATGACAACAGGAATCACTGGTGGGGATCGGTGTTCTCGATGTCCGCATGGATGGACCTGCTCAATGCCAGCAATTCCCAGTCATGAAGAAATGTAGATCTGATGATGATCTCTTAGAAGATCAAAACCAGTTGCCTAAAAATAAAAGTTAATCATTTTAATCCAGTCACGAGTGTCTTTATTCAGTAAGTAACATGAGCATTTCTGCTCAACTTACCAAGAGAAACTCCTTTCCCATCCTACTTTGGATGCACAATGTGGTGCAATTTTATATTGGTCTTTGTTAATTACTAAATTATATAATGGTTGGAACATCCTTTACAGTGTGTGACTGGCAATCATAATTGGAATTTTTTGACAAGGAAGAGAGCAGGATTCCATGCAGAATATATGCAAAAACTTCCATCTCTATCTATAAGATTATTTGATAATTTAATCTCAACTGCTTCCTTAGTAATGATATCCCAACAGCAGGAAGCGCATATAAGAATCTCCAAATTTTTATATTCCATAGGATGACTGGTGACAAGACAATGTTCTGCAACAGCAGATTTGCTTGACTGTTGTAACTGTGTGTGATGATTATGTTCAGTACACTGATCCTTCACAATCCTGATAGTCTGAACAATATATGACATGAAACTTCCTGGCAGATTAAACTGTGTGCCAGACCGAGACTCACTTTGGGACCTTTGCCTGAAGTTTGGAAGGTAGGAGACGAGGTACTGGTAGATTAAAGCTGTGAGGATGGGTCATGAGTAGTGCTTGGATAGCTCAGTTGGTAGAGCACTTGCCCACAGAAGGCAAAGGTCCCGAGTTCAAGTCTCAGTCCGACACACAATTTTAATCTGCCAGGAAGTTTTATATTTTCTCTTAAAAGCACAAGCCGTGGCCGTAGGCTGGTTTTTTAAATGCACCTAGCACTGAAGCGAGTATGTTTTGTGAATAATGTCCATCAACTGTCTATATATCGGTTTTTAGATTTCATTTCCAACTGTTCTTGGTTGACAAATTGCCTATACGCATCCAGTTTGTCGGTCGGACGATTGACGCGTGTGTAGAGCCCTTAAGGCCCATATCATATTATGTCTTTGCCAAATATCCCTTACAAAAGACACACTCTGCTGCAGAGTGAAAATCTCATTCTGGGAACATATGACATGCCACAACTGCAAGGAATAAAGTAGACACACACCTTATGCAAATCCAGATCGTCCTTCATGGAACCTAAAAGGACCCTAAGCTTAGTTGGTGGTCAAAGAACACATTGCACATCACATTTACACAAAATATGACCAGTCCTCTTGGAAACACTCCCTGCATTAGGAAAAAGGCCTTAGACCTTGGTGCCTACTCAGAATTATCATTATTCACCTGGTGCATAATTGATCATATACAATGCATGTCTGATCTGTCTTTCACTATAACAATTCTAATGTGTAAGTGACCACAAGATGGGTTTATTCAGCAGACAAAGTCTCAGGATCCAAGATGATATGGGACTGTGAACCAAGGTATGAAGCATGCCTTCACACTGAGCTGAGTGGTGACCAGCCTGTAGATACAAGTCAGTGTGAGTAGACTTCCTATACATGGCATGTCCCATTGTACCATCAGCCTTCCTCCTGACCAACACATCCATTTCCTCCTACATTGTGAAACAAAAATATTCAGGTAAATTGAATCCAGATGTTCTAAAATTCATTCAGGTCCTCACTGCCATGAGGCCAAACAACAAAAGTATGATCTACATATCTTAAAAGACATGCTGGTTTCAAAGCCACCAACACCAAGGAATATTCTTCAAAGTCTTCCAGAAACAAGTTGGCAATAACAGCTGACAACAGGCTTCCCATCACAATTCCATTTGCCTGCTCATAGTACCGATCATTGAAAGAAGTAAGAGGAAGTCAACACATGTTAAGAGAGATTCATTAATTTATCACCAAACCTAACCTCAATTAATGAGGGATGTGAGAGAAGAGATAGACCACATCAAAACTTACCAAAATATAAGATTCATTCAAACACATTCCCTCTGATTGACATAAAAAATGTACTGAATTCTTAATGTGATGGTCACGCTGACCAATATTACAATCAGCCTAAGAGAAACCCCATTCTTGTGGATCTTCAGGAGACCTGCTCTCACCCTTGTCAAAAACAGAGGGGTAGAGTTAATGCTACCTCCCTCATCAGTTGTTAATTTTCACTATAAGTAACTTCTAATGTCAGCTGTCTTTAGTTGGACGATGGAATTTTTATAGTGTGTAAGGGCATTACCTTAACTAAGTTTTTAAATTTCCTTACATAGCACTTGCTGAAGTTTTAGCTTGAAAATGGCAGGGTGTTTAACTGTCAAAATATTGGCTTATGTTGACAACATCATACAGCTGCATTCCTGCAAGTTATTTGAACTTTGCATACACCAGGGGCAACTCAGTTCACAGTAAGTAAACTGTTTATTATATCAAAAGTAATCATAGCAACTGTCAATACATTCACCCCACTGTGAGACAAGATAGTCAGTGCTTTCATGGAAAAATGTCTGTGGCTGCCTGTGGAACCGTAACTAAACCCAGGCATGCACCTCATTGTCCAAAGCAAGTTGATGTCCAAAAACATGGAAATTTCATGGAGAGATATTGGGATTGTATGAAGAATATGTAAGGTCTTCTCAGTAAAACATCTGCAGTGTAGTCGGAACAACCTTGACAAAATGTAGCATAATGGAGTCTGCATTTGCAGTTGCCTGAAATTTTATTTCTTCTGTCTCATTCATATCTGACTGATCAGGCTGTTTTGATATTATTTGATCATACAGGTCAGATTAATCTTTTATAACTTCTCTCACATCTATTTCATTAAAAACTGTCGGTTACAAAAATATATTACCAATCACTGTACACTATGTTCTGTTTTTGTTAGGAGTGTTACTGTGGTGGGGGGGATGTAAAACTGAATATGGAGTGCAATAGCTTTTTAGGTGCACTCATTCAGAACCAACTGAGGTGAAATTTGTATTGAAATTTCCATACGAAGTCAGTTCTCAGGTATTTCTCTTATATCTTTTAGTGCACCCCTATCCTGCCTTCCCTTCTGATAGCTTAATGAAGTTTAAAATATTTCCTGTTTGATACCTACAGACTGTCAGAATCACTGTATTGTATTTTTCTAAAACAATAACTGAAATCACACTTAGTTCAAGAATCTTGAAAGAAGGTTGTACACATGAAAGAAGCCTGGAGATACTAGAAGGTATCGGATAGCTTATATAATGGTAAGACAGAGATTCAGGAACCAGGTTTTAAATTGTAAGACATTTCCAGGGGCAGATGTGGACTCTGACCACAATCTCTTGGTTATGAACTGTAGATTAAAACTGAAGAAACTGCAAAAAGGTGGGAATTTAAGGAGATGGGACCTGGATAAACTGACTAAACCAGAGGTTGTACAAAGTTTCAGGGAGAGCATAAGGGAACAATTGACAGGAATGGGGGAAAGAAATACAGTAGAAGAAGAATGGGTAGCTTTGAGGAATGAAATAGTGAAGGCAGCAGAGGATCAAATAGGTAAAAAGATGAGGGCTAATAGAAATCCTTGGGTAACAGAAGAGATACTGAATTTAACTGATGAAAGGAGAAAATATAAAAATGCAGTAAATGAAGCAGGCAAAAACAACTACAAATATCTCAAAAATGAGATTGCCAGGAAGTGCAAAATGGCTAAGCAGGGATGGCTAGAGGACAAATGTAAGGCTGTAGAGGCACAAATCACTAGGGGTAAGATAGATACTGCCTACAGGAAAATTAAAGAGACCTTTGGAGAAACGAGAGCCACTTGTATGAATATCAAGAGCTCAGATGGAAACCCAGTTCTAAGCAAAGAAGAGAAAGCAGAAAGATGGGAGGAGTATACAGAGGGTCTATACAAGAGTGATGTTCCTGAGGACAATATTACAGAAATGGAAGAGAATGTAGATGAAGATGAAATGGGAGATATGATACCACGTGAAGAGTTTGACAGAGCACTGAAAGACCTATGTTGAAACAAGGCCCTGGGAGTAGACAACATTCCATTAGAACTACTGACAGCCTTGGGAGAGCCAGGCATAGCAAAACTCTACCATCTGGTGAGCAAGATGTATGAGACAGGCGAAATATCCTCAGACTTCAAGAAGAATATAATTCGAATCCCAAAGAAAGCAGGCATTGACAGATGTGAAAATTACCGAACTATCTTTTTAATAAGCCATGGCTGCAAAATACTTACACGAATTCTTTACAGACGAATGGAAAAAATGGTAGAAGCCAACCTCGGGGAAGATCAGTTTGGATTCCACAGAAATGTTGGAACACGTGAGGTAATACTGACCCTACGACTTATCTTAGAAAATAGATTAAGGAAAGGCAAACCTAGATTTCTAGCATTTGTAGACTTAGAGAAAGCTTTTGACAATGTTGACTGGCATACTCTCTTTCACATTCTGAAGGTGACAGGGGTAAAACATAGGGAGCGAAAGGCTATTTACAATACAGAAACCAGATGGCAGTTATAAGAGTCGAGGGGCACGAAAGGGAAGCAGTGGTTGGGAAGGGAGTGAGACAGGGTTGTAGCCTATCCCCAATATTATTCAATCTGTATATTGAGCAAGCAGTAAAGGAAACAAAAGAAAAATTCGGAGTAGGAATTAAAATCCATGTTGAAGAAATAAAAACTTTGAGGTTCGCTGATGACACTGTAATTCCATCAGAGACAGCAAAGGACCTGGAATAGCAGCTGAATGGAATGAACAGTGTCTTGAAAGTAGGATATAAGATGAACATCAACAAAAGCAAAATGATAATAATGGAATGTTGTCGAATTAAATCTGGTGATGCTGTCAGAATTAGATCAGGAAATGAGACGCTTAAAGTAGTAAATGAGTTTTGTTATTTGGGGAGCAAAATAACTGATGATAGTCGAAGAAGAGAGGATATTTAATGTAGACTGGAAATGGCAAGGAAATTGTTTCTGAAGAAGAGAAATTTGTTAACATTGAGTATAGATTTAAGTGTCATGAAGTCTGAAAGTATTTGTATGGAGTGTAGCCGTGTATGGAAGTGAAACATGGACAATAAATAGTTTGGACAAGAAGAGAATAGAAGCTTTCGAATTGTGGTGCTACAGAAGAATGCTGAAGATTAGATGGGTAGATCACATAACTAAAGAGGAGGTACTGAATAGAATTGGAGAGAAGAGAATTTTGTGGCACAACTTGACTATAAGTAGGGATGGTAGGGCATGTTCTGAGGCAAGGGATCAGCAATTTAGTTTGGAGGGCAGCGTGGAGGATAAAATCATAAAGGGAGACCAAGAGATGATTACACTAAATAGATTGAGAAGGATGTAGGTTGCAAAAGGTACTGGGAGGTGAAGAAGCTTGCACAGTATAGAGTAGCATGGAGAGCTGCATCAAACCAGTCTCAGGACTGAAGACCACAACAACAACAACTGAAGTCATCATCTTCATATACTTAAATCAAGGTAAGTTGGGTGTTTATGAACAATTTTCCTCCATTTTGTTTTATCTTTATGTACTTCCTGTCGTGATATTGTTTCCCAGTTTTCTCCTCTACTCTTCAGATCTTCCTTAACCTGATCCAACAACCTTCTTCTGGGTCATGCTATAGGATTTTCCCTTGCATATTTCTATCCAAGTATCATTTTGGCAGATGATTATCTTTCCTCCTCTTAACATGTTCAAATACTTGAGCCATGCAGTGTTCAGTCTCTCAGTCATTGACAAATCCACTTCCGTCTCTCCTGTGACATCTTCATTCCTAATGTCATCTCTTCTAGTCTCCTACAAGGGTGATATCAGAAAATTCATTTTTCATGCTTATAGCTGGCTGAAATCTGCCTTGTTAAGTACACAGCTCTCCAAGCTGTATGTCATAATCAGCTGGAGATATATTTTAAACATAATCTGTTTGGCTCTCACAGGAACTCCCTTGATGACAGAAATTAGATCCTTTTCTCACACTGTTTTGTACTTCTAGTTTGGTAGTTCTATTCGATACTGTACTTCACAGGCAATTGAACGCTTCCACACATTCAATTTTCTCTACATCTAGCATCAAGTTGCCATGGGCAGATGTCATGCTCATAATCATTGCTACAGTTTTGCTCTTGCTTACTGTCAGCTGGTATTCTTTAAACTTGGAGTGCTATCCATCTTATCGTCCCTGTGCTTCTAGTTCTGTTTCTCCCAAAATGGCTACATCATCAGTAAAGATCAAAGCATTGAGATCACCATTTCCTATCTTCTTGATTTCCTTTGTAACCAAATTCTTAAGTGCAATAAAAAGTAATGAGGAAAGTACACCACTATGTTGCACATCTTCCTCTGTCCTGAACCATTCTGATCTGGAATTACCCCCAGGTATAAAACTTTTTTGTCTCTCACATAGCATTTGCACCTACCTTATTAGCGAGTTAGGAACCATCAGTTTTTCTAAACACTGGCCGATCTTACACCTTGGCACTCTGTCATATACTTTTTCCAAATCCAGGAACATGCATATGAGACGTTTACCATTTTCGAAATACTATGCATTAACTACACTGATAAACAGGTATTCACTGGACAAATATATTATACTAGAACTGACATGTGATTACATTTTCATGCAATTTGGGTGCATAGATCCTGAGAAATCAGTACCCAGAACAACCACCTCTGGCCATAATAGCGGCCTTGATATGCCTTAGTCAAACAGAGCTCGGATGGTGTGTACAGGCACAGCTGCCCATGCAGCTTCAACACAATACCACAGTTCAACAGTAGTGACTGGCATATTGTGATGAGCCAGTTGCTTGGCAACCATTGACCAGATGTTTGCAATTGGTGAGAGATCTGGAGAATGTGCTGGCCAGGGCAGCAGTCGAGAACATTTTCTGTACCCAGAAAGGCCCATACAGGGCCTGCAACATGCGGTCATGCATTATCCTGCTGAAATGTAGGGTTTCACAGGGGTCAAATGAAGGGTAGAGCCACGGGTCGTAACACATCTGAAATGTAACGTCCACTGTTCAAAGTGCCATCAATGCGAACAAGAGGTGACCAAGACGTGTAACCAATGGCACCCCATACCATTATGCCAGGTGATATGCCAGTATAGCGACGATGATTACACGCTTCCAATGTGCGTTCACCATGATGTCGCCAAACACAGATGCAACCATCATGATGCTGCAAACAACCTGGATTCATCCATAAAAATGACGTTTTGCCATTTGTGCACCCAGGTTCATCATTGAGTACACCATCTCAGGCACTCCTGTCTGTGAAGCAGCGTCAAGGGTAACTGCAGCCATGGTCTCCATCTGTTGACTCAGGGACCGAGACGTGGCTGCACAATCCATTACAGCCATGCAGATAAGATGCCTGTCACCTCAACTGCTAGTGATACAAGGCCATTGGGATCCAGCACGGTGTTCTGTATTACACTCCTGAACCCACCGATTCCATATTCTGCTAACAGTCATTGGAACTTGACCAACTTGAGCAGCAATGTCACGATATGATAAACTGCAATCGCAGTCAGCTACAATCTGACCTTTATCAAAGTCGGAAACGTGATGGTACACATTTCTCCTCCTTACATGAGGCATCACAACAACGTTTCACCCGGCAATGCTGGTCAACTGCTGTTTGTGTATGAGAAATTGGTTGGAAACTTTCCTCATGTCAGCACGTTGTAGGTATCGCCACCGGCGCCAACCTTGTGTGAATGCTCTGAAAAGCTAATCATTTGCATATCACAGTAACTTCTTCCTGTCGGTAAAATTTCACGCCTGTAGCACATCATCTTCGTGGTGTAGCAATTTTAATGGCCAGTAGTGTATGTCAGTGCAAATATGAGGCAGTTGTTCCTCTCCTGCTTCTGAAGCCATGTTGTTTCTCTTCAGAAGCGATGTTCTTTCTTTTCTAACAATGATATTACTCTTTTCTCAATAATCATTTCCAATATCTTAAGACAGCATGATAATAGGGTAATTATCTTTTATTAGAATGTGGTGACTCCTTCCCTCACTTCTATCTGTAGCAGCAGATGATGGGCTGCATAGACCAGAAGCAGGGAGTACTTAGACAGGCATGCTTTCCAGACACTAGGCATGCCAAACCATTGCCACATCCCAGCTGTGCTCACAGCAGTTCACCTGCACAATGCCACATGGACTGTGGCGTTGTCTGCTGCATTTCATGCATGCAGAATTCTTATCCCACGCTTGTTGTCATTGTCCTGACATGGGCCATTTAATAATAGGAGTGCTACTGCATTTTTTTTCACACCGCCTTCCTGAGATACATCTTTTCAAGGCAATTCTATTGACTACAGGGGTACAAAGCCTCATGCCAGATGCCAGATGCCTCCCGGTATCAGCAATTGGAGATAGTGTAGTGAAGCACAGTGTGTACCAGGACTATGAGGCTGATTTATTACTATTCTGTCCCTGGCCATTTTGGCACTGGTCTGCCACCAAGTGCACCATTGATGCAGCTTTACCACATCACTGGATGACATCCATGGTCTTCCCAGTCTGGATTCTCCTTGATTAAGAGGTATTAGCTCATTTAGAATGTTACTGCAGTCATTAGCTGTTGTGCTGCTGCTCATTTGCATCCCTTCAAATCACCTGTGGTTTGCTTCCATCATGGCAGTTTTTGCATGTTGCTCGATAACGAGTGATGCAACAAAATTCAGGATGATTGTTGGCCACTTAAAACTGACCACAGCTGCTCAAGTCTGGGATGTTATTACACACCCACCCCCTCTAGCAGATACAGTAAACTGAAAAAATGCATCATCTTCAGCTTCACACCTTCTGAGCTGCAAAGGGCACATAATTTGTTGTCATCTGAAGGGTGTGACGACATGCACCCACCCCTGTTGCTGGGTCAAATCCAAACACTTACCACACATCCTCCCTGAAGGCCTGCTCCTAAACTGCTCACTTGTGTGCCTTCCTGCCCCTATTCAGAATGCCTTAGCTTCGTGCACCCATTTATTATTATGGGATACGACGGTCTTGACTGATAAGCTGTTCGAAAACCTGAACTCCTTCCCCACTGTGGCTGCAGTGTGGAACACTGGCTACCAGCCCACAGCACTGGCCGTCTATTCACCTATCCCTACTGCCTCACTCCAAGCTACAATGTCACTTGTGCCACTTGCCGCTAACGAGTCTCTTACCAACGCTCAAGCCACCGACCTCTACATGACTGAATTACAAGATGGCAACACTTATTACCAGCATCGGCCACCTACACCTCACATACCCACTGCAAGGTGCTTACCACCCACACAGATGTGAGCTGGTCCAGGCGAAAATGGCTACCCCTGCAGGTGTGGTCCTAACCGCTCCCCTGACAACTAAAACCACCACGAACTAGGCACATCTTTCTGTTACCACCAGAGGTTTGGAAAGAATGTGACCAACTGCAGGCAAACTTTCTCCTGGTCAGCAAACCCTGGCAACCACCAGCAGTAGACATGCCCAGTTGCTGAGCCACCTCACTGTGCCTGTTCATATAGGATTTGAATGACGCTGATCGCTGTGCCTACTGTCTTGTTGACACTGGCTCTGACTTATCCATATTCCTCCACAAACTACTCCTAAATCCTGTCTCCCCTCCTCATCAATGCTGTGGGCAACTGAGCCTTCCCCACCTACAGGGTACATATCCACTCACTCGAACTAAGCTTCCCGAACTCCCATGTGCCTTGATGGATGTGGACATTACTGACCCCATTCTAGGTGCCAATCCCAGTCATTACAGCCTACAGTGAAGCGCTGTTTAGTTGATGGCAATTATAGCAGGACCATCTGCTGCAGCTCCCACCCCACCAAATGCTTCGCCGTGAAACAGCTGGCGGTTTTAGGCCCCAGTGCTCAGCTCCTTGAAGAATTCTCTCTCCTCATCTAGCCATCCAGTGTCCCCAAAATGTTAAGCATGGCACTGTGCATTATGGCCCCACAGTTGTCTGCTGTGCCCACCCCATACCTCCTCACGCTCACAAAACCTCACAAAAGGAGTTCGACGAGCCTGGGCTTCTGCTCTTCACCTTACCCCCAAGAACAATGGTTCCTGGCACCCTTGTGGTGGTACCGTAAACTCAATGCCTGCATCTTCCCTGACCACTAACTGGTCCAACTCTTCCACACCTATGACGACACCATCTCAGGAGCTACTATCTTCAGTAAGATACATTATGCTAAACCCTACACACAAATCTCAGTCACTCTAGAGGACTTTGAGAAAACAGCCATATCATACATTTTGGCCTGTTCAAGAATGCATTCATAACATTTGCCTCCACAATGCTGCACTAACATGGCCACAGTTTTTGGACAGCACCTTCCAGGGTGCAACAGGATGTTTCACCCACCTAGATAAAATACTCATCTACTCCAGAGACCCTACCAAGCATCACCAACACCTAAGTGAAGTTTTTTCCCACCTACAGAAAGCTGGAGTGATCCTCAATTTGCCAAAATGCGTTTATGGGGTGAGCGAGGTTGAATTCCTTGACACTTAGTCTCTGCCACTGGCTGCTGCTCCTCCTCATGGTAGTACAGGCAGCAGCAAACTTTTCATGCCCTACTACTTTCAAAGGCCTCCAGCATTTCATTGGTGTGCTCAACTTTTTCTGTTGCAATATCAAGGATGCCATTGCCACCCAGAAGCCCCTTACTACAGCATGCATTGGCAATAAAAAGAAAGGGAACAGGCTGGTCCTCAGCCATTACTGAGAGCTTCATAAAAACAAAACAGGACTTATCTAACACAGCCCTTCTGGCCCACCCCCACCCACATGCCCCCTTGCAATAGTGGTAGACTCGAGCCAGACAGCTATCAGAACCATCGTACAACAATATATGGACAACATATGGCAACTGCTCGCCTTCTTTTCATCCAAGCTCTCCAATACACAATTCCTTTGAGGCACATATGACTGTGAGCTGCTTGCAGTCCACGAAGCGGTCCACTATTTCTGATCTTCAGTTGAGGGACGCATCTTTATGATCTTCACAGACCATTTAAAACTTCCAGACTAATAGACCTTGTTTGATGCATAAAAATTTGTACTAATGTTTCATCTTGACTACAGGAGACCCTTCAGAGATAAAGTGGTGCACCGCAACCAAATGTTGAGAGAGCGCCACACATATAGGTAGTGAAGAGGGCACAACAGTCCATCACATGATGTTAGCTATGAGATTATCTCTTGCAATGCCAACATTCTTGATTGAAAGTAATTCCCTTCATTCTTATGGTGCAACATTGATATCCCAATTTTATCTAATTTAATACCTGCCTCTTCTCTGTTAAAATTATTAAGCTGTTTCTAAATCTCAGCAGATTCTCAAAGTTTTTGATATGACATTCCTCTCACTGAATTTTATTTTATAATTACCCTCTTGGTAAATGTGTTCTGTTATCCATATCTCCCAGGCAGCAATTAGAAATTCCTCTTGTGTTCAACCATATGTGTGTTAACACTTCTTTTTGTCCTACCAATATATGTAAACCAACCCACAACTACAAGGAATGTTTTATACACTACAGCCAGTGTAACCAAACGATGTCATTTATCTTTTGCCAATCTTAAACATTCTTCTGTCTTTCTGGTGGGCCTGAAGATAGCTTTCAAACTATACTTGCCCAACACTTTTGGTGCTAGCCAAAGGAGCCAATTTTGCTGTGACACCTCTGAAAGTACTCACAGAGGATATTATAGCAAATTATGAGGCAGGGATCCATCAGCTTCCACAGAAATCCACTGGTGTAATTAGGAAGGAAACAGTCAGAATTTAAATGTATATAAGCCTCCTAACAGTAATTTATCTGCACAAAGGAAGATGGTGGGAGATATCAACACTGATAAAAACATTTTTCTTACAGCAGACAAGGATAATGCAACAGTACGAATGACAAGTGAGGACTACCATGGAAGGATCAATAATATTTTGGATCTCACTAATTATAAAAGACTTCAAAAGGATCTGACTACAAAGGTTTTAAAAATCACCAATTGATTGGTGATAGCATCTTCATTCTCCTCTGACAATAAGAAGCTACTCTGCAAAACTGAATCATATGCACCTATACTCTACGGATTACCTATGGTGCACCAACCACAGGATCCTTTGAAACTTATTATGAGTGCTATAGGGTCTCCCACTCATAAGTTAGTTAGACACCTTACCTTATTGCTGCAACCTTACGTTGGTATGACTTGCAGTCATATTAAAAATTCATATTATTTCATTGACAAACTAAAAGAAATGCATGTGGGCCCAGATGATATACTTGTTAGTTTTAATGATCTGTCATTATTTACCATGATTCTTGTGGACGAAGCTATCCCATGGGTAGCGAATGTTTTTCCAGCAGCCTCAACACAACCTATTTTCTACACAAGAATGATTTTTATTAACAGATTGATGGAGTGCCTATTTGTTTATGGAGACCTTTGAACAACAGGAAATGCAGACTGCCAGTAAAAGACTAGGCTGGTGGTGCCACTATGTCAGTGATATAGTGGTATGGACACATGATGCAAAGGAGTTGGATGCCTTCCTGATGCTTCTCAACAGTATCAGTCTGAAAATCCAATTTACTTTGGGACAGAGAACTCAACTTTTTGAATAGGTTTGTTACCAAGCAAGAGGCAGGATGTTGTGCCACAAGGTATATAGGAAAGCCATGCATAATGACTACTACATTCATAAAGATTCTAACCTCCAGTCCAGACAAAAAGAGATATGATTAAAAACTTGGTAGGGACAGGGCATACAGAATTTGTGAACAAACTTATTTAAAAGATGAGATTGAACATGGTTATTGTAACAAGGAGATAGACTGAGCACTTTGCACTAGGGAGAGAATCAGGATCAACCAGGAACAATGGCCATCCAAAGGGAATGTTTTTCTTCCATTCATTAGTAAGATTACAGATCACATTGGTAAAGTGTTGAGTAAGTATTGTGTGGACCCACTAGGAAGATGAAAGAGTATGATATGCAACATCTTTTGAATACACCAGATGTGTATAAAATTCCTTGTAGTTCTGGACTGGTTTGCATTGGTACCGCAAAAAGAAGTGTGGACATTGCTTGATTGAAAACAAGAGGAATTGCTCCCATAGACATGTGGATAGATTGGCTATAGCAGAACCTCTTTACCAAGAGAATAATCATGAAATAAAATTAAATTAAATAAGCATCATAACAAATACATAATACTACCATGCATGCATGTACAGAGATGCTATTGAGATTTATAAACTCTGTAATAATTTTAATAGAAAAGAGGAAGGTGTTAAATTAGAAAAAAAAATGGATGTCAACATTGCAGCATGAGAATGACGGTTGATTACTTTCAATCAGGAATGTTGGCATTACCAGAGATAATCTCATAGCCAACATCATGTGATGCGCTGTAGTGCCTTGTACACTGACTATATATTTAGCACTTCCTTAAGTTCTGGTTGAGGGTCACTGCTTTACCTCTCAAGATGTCTCCTGTAATCAGAGATGAAATTTTATGAGATACTTTTATTCATTGAGCATGGTCTATCAGCCCAGAAGTTTCAACTGAAGTCAGTACCAGTCATGAAAGCATACATTGTATGATCACTACTAGAAACTGATTTTTTTTAAATGTTTTATTTTTTATGATGTGAAGATGGCTCTTGTACAACTGAAACTACTAATCACAATAAAATTTGTTTGGGATCTTGAATTTAAATATTTGTAATCCTTAATACATGAAAAATTACTACAGATTACTCATCTCCAATACTGACAATGTCAACAAACATGGCCAAACAAGAAGTCACTTGTGGAAACAATGCACTCAGACTGGCTGAGAGTACCTGAAGTGTCTTAAGCCTGATTCCCATAGATACAAACGAAACCAGAGTGGTAAAAAAGTTGCAACTGTTTAAAAGCCTAGATAAAAATTTGCAAAGTATAAAGAAAACCAAGGTAAAATGTATTTCAGTTAATGTTAAATATTTTTGTCATGACTGAAATGAATTAACAATAAGTGAAATTATAGCAACAACTTAACTGATTATCCAAGGATGACATATTATCACAGAAGATATAAAAGTAAGAGAAAGTAACTTGCATGAATATCAGAGTACACAAATGTGTTTCATGATAAAATTCAAATACAGCAATTTTGTATTATGACTAAACATGATATAATTGGAAGCAGGAAAAGCATTTCTGCTAAATAAAACTGTGGATAGGTACAGCATACAATTAGCACAAAAATGTACCTAAACGATGGACTATTGTCTTGGTACATACATCTTCTGATAGATTGTGGGAGCCCCAGCTGTTATTCTATTTTTATTTGAGTGTGAACTAATTCTTCAGACATATTTAAAGGTCTTGCTTTGTTTTCTGTTGATTTTTGCACCACTTCAGGGCCCTTTTGATGTGCCATGCTAGTCAGTTGATACCACAGTCACCTACATAAGCGTAATCTCATTTACTGTAAATTCATGGATTTGTGTCACTGTCTGGTGTGGTACACTCAGTCTTCATATATCTGTCTTCGGATACACTAGGACTAACAAACAATAAATAAAAAATTATAAAAATGTGGAGAACTAGTTTAAAGATACTTGGAGCCACAGTGGTGATAAAACGCAATGTCCCTATACAGAGATATTCACTCATACTTTTTTGAATATATTACTTTACCTCTGTACAAGATGTCATGAGTTTTTCCTACAAGAAAATCATTTGAGGTCAGTATTACACAGTTCCTTGATGTCCTAACAGACGTCCTGTCATCCTGTCCCTTCTTCTGGTCAGTGTCTTCCACATACTCCTTTCCTGTCTGGTTCTGCACAGAACTTCCTCATTACTTATCTTATCAGTCCACCTAATTTTCAACATTTGTCTGTAGCACCACATCTCAAATTCTTCGATTTTCTTCTCTTCCAGTTTTCCCCACAGTCCATGTTCCACTACCATACAATGCCATGCTCAAAACGTACGTTCCCAGAAATTTATTCCTCTAATTAAGGCCTATATTTGATATTAGTAGACTTCTCTTGGACAGGAATGCCCTTCTCGATAGTGCTGGTCTTGCTTTTGATGTCCTCCTTGCTCTCTCTGTCACTGGTTATTTTGCTGACCAGACAGTAGAATTCTTTAACTTCATCTAGTTCATGAGCATCAATCTTGATGTTAAATTTCTCGCTGTTCGTTTTTCTGCTATTTCTCATTACTTCCATCCTACTTTGGTTTACTGTTAATCCATATTCTGTACTCATTAGACTGTTCATTCCATTCAGCAGACCATGTAATTCTTCTTCGCTTTCACTCAAGATAGCAAGTCATCAGCAAATCATATTGATATCCTTTCTCTTTGAATTTTAATTTTACTCCTGAACCTTTCTTTTATTTCCATCATTGTTTCTTTAGTGGATACAATGAACAGTAGGTGTGAAGGACTATAGCCTGCCTTACGTCTTTTTTTAATCTGAGCACTTCGTTCTTGGTCTTCCAGTTTTACTGTTCCCTCTTGGTTGTTGTGCATATTCTACAGTACCTGTTTTTCCCTGTAGCTTACCGCTATTTTTCTCAGAATTTCGAACACCTTGCACCATTTTACATAATCGAACGCTTTTTCCAGATCGACAGATCCAGTGAACGTCTCTCGATTTTTCTTGAGCCTCGCTTCCATTATCAACTGTAACATCAGAGCTGCCTCTCTGGGACCCTTCACGTTTCCTAAAGCCAAACTGATCGTCGTCTAACACATTATTAATTTTCTTTTCCGTTTTTCCCTTATGTTATTCTTGTCAATAACTCGGCTGCATTGGCTGTTAAGGTAATTGTACGGTAATTCCCGCACTTGTCAGCTCTTGCAGTCTTCGGGATTCTGTGGATGATTTTTTTCCGAGAGTCGAATGTTCAGTCTACAAACCAAAGTGAGTAGTCGTTTTGTTGTCACTTTCCCCCAATGATTTTAGAAATTCTGATGGAATGTTATATATCCCTTCTGCCTTACTTGGTTTAAGTCCTCCAAAGCTCTGTTAAATTCTGATTCTAAACTGGATCCTCTATCTCTTCTAAATCGACTCCTGTTTCTTCATCACATCAGCCAAATCTTTCCCTTCATAGATGCCTTCAGTGCACTGTTTCCACCTACGTCGGCATGTATACCCGAACTACCGTTGTCGGCGTTGGTTTGCTGTCGATTGTGATAAGAACAATCATATCACTGAACTGTCCACAGTAACACACTCTCTGGCCTACCTTCCTACTCATAACGAATCCTACTCTCGTTATACTATGCTGCTATGGACATTACCCTATACTTATGCGACCAGAAGTCCTTGCCTTCTTTCCATTTCACTTCACTGATCCCTACTATATCTAGACTGATCCTTTGCATTTCCCTTTTCAGGTTTTCTAGCTTCCCTACCACGTTCAAGCTCCTGACAATGCAGGCCCGGCGACTGATGACTGAAGTTAAGTCGCATAGTGCTCAGAGCCATTTGAATCATTTTTGAATGCACGCCCCAACTCGTAGAACGTTATCTTTTCGTTGGTTATTCAGTCTTTTCCTCATGGTCACCTCACCCTCGGCAGTCCTTTACCGGAAATCCGAATGGGGGACTATGGCAGAATCTTTTGCCAATGGGGAGATCATGACACTTTTTCAATTCCACAACACATGTCCTGTGGATTCACGTTATGTGTCTTTAATGCAGTGGTTTCATTGCCTTCTGTGTCCTCATTGATCATTATTGATTCTTCCGCCTTTAGGGGCAGTTTCCCACACGAAGGACAAAATAGTGCCCTAAACATCTGTCCACTCATCCGTCCTCTAGGTGCGGGAAGTCTTCAGCCACCAGTACTGATTATTAACCAAAACTTAAGTGGTGGCAAGTTTTGAACCCGAGGCTAATGAAACCCGCTAGCGCTAGACCACGGATGCCTGTCCTTCATACTTAATCCTAGTCTTTCTCGTGAAGTCTCAAAGTCAGTAAGGAGGCGTCGAGATACGCAAGCCAATGTTAACGTTACTTGCAGTAGTTGAGGGATGATGCAGCCGACAACGGGAGATTCTCCCGACGGCCGATGTCGCCTAGCTCGTCTGATAGTTTCAAACGATGCTAAAAATTTGGCCTCGGCTTCATTGTAGTCGAATGCGTCTAGCGCAACACCGAAGTCCGGCGAAATTCAATCCATATCAACTGCATCTTCTTTGTTATGTGGAAAAGATAAATTTGTTTGCTGCTGAGAATTTTTTTTTTGATTACCCCCCCTCCTCCCCCCAACTGGGGTCGCGGCCCCACTGTTTCAGAACCACTTGTGTTGACAGCGCGTGGCCCCTACGTTGCCGGCCAGGCCTGTTTCCGGCACGTCGCCTGCGCGCCGCGGGTAGCCGGCCCCCAGCCCACAGGGGCTCCTCCTCCTAAGACTAAGCGCGTCGCTAGCACATCGAATGTTTGTATTCGCTGCTGGTTAAAAACATTCTGTTTACAGGCTCAACGCCAGCAGGCCCCCCACAATAATATGGTTGCCACATTTTACAGAGGAAATAAGCGATCGAGGAGGACATTATTGCTCGTATTTATTTATGGACTTTGCCTGTTTTTGTAAAAATTAATTCGATTTTAAATACGTAGGAATTCTCTACAATTAAAATACACTTCTACTTGCAGTTATGCTTTTATAAGCTCGGTGATACATTTGTTGCGCACCTCTGTCCATTTATGGCTCATAAGAGAGAAAAAAATCATTTCTGCCTCACCATTTGAACCAGCTACTGTCGGCAAATTGGGAACCGGAACATTTTTCGCTACCAACATTAACCCACCTTTTTTCACTGCCTTCCGTGGATTCGCCTTGCTCTAAGGTATCCTTTGTATTACAAAATTCATCGCATGAACAATCTTCATCTACACCATCTGTATTAATTAATTATTTCTCGAAGTTGTTTAATTTTAGCTCAGAACTTAGACAAAGTGGCATCCAAGACTCGATTGGCATTGACAGTAGATTTGATATTCTTGACTAAATACTTTTTAATGACACAAATTTCATAAGATCATCTTCAATACGTTTTCTTATTCTGGAAAAGGGTTAACTCATTAAAAACTTTGTGACACTACCAAAATATCTACCTCTGATTTTTGCTCAATTTTACTAATTACAGGCTTGCTTGCCTCAAAAGTTTCCAGTACACCAACATCAGACTGTTCTCAAAACGTAGAACAATCTAGAACAACTGCAAGAACACTGGGAAAAAAGTTAAATCTCCGAAGTTAACTCTCTTTCAGTGTCGTCAGAACAATTTAAAAATGTCTTTGTGGCTTCAGGACAAACAAACTGCATCAACATGGGGAAGAAAGATAAATAAATCTCCTAAGCACGGATGAAAATACAATAGACTATGGAAACTATCGCATCTTCAAGAGCAAGACTGACAAACGAATTGCCAATGGTACGCCACTCCTGGGCATGGCATTTGCGGTGCACAGAAATATATTAGGCTCAATTAGAGAGGTCTCTTCCATAAATAATCGCCTGATGACCATGCGTATCCAGTGCGCCAACAAGAAATACACATTGATAAATGTTCATGCACCCACAAACATAGACAACAAAAAACGCCAACTACAAACTGAAAAATTCTGGACTAAACATGAAGATGTCATGACCAAAATTCCCCGGGATGATATCAAAATCTTAATGGGAGATTTCAATGCACAAATTGGCAGAGAGAAAGAACACCAAAAAACTGTAGGAAAATATCCAGCACACAGATTCACCAACAGAAACGGACTGAGATTTATTGAACTATGCCAACAAAATAATCTAAAAATAATGTCTACATCTTTGAGAAAAAAACCTAGAAAACAAAAGACCTGGAGGTCCCCCATACAAGAGATCGGCGAATATCAGATTGACCACATTGCCATCTCCTATTTCGTACAGAAAGAGATCCATGATGTCCAAGTCCGCAGAGGGGCGAACATTGACTCAGGCCACTACTTAACACGCATTAAAGTGAAATTCACCCCAAAAAAATTCTATCCGAAGAAAACACACATGATGAAATTTGACACACGAACAATCAAAGAAACCAATCTGAAGGAGGAGTGGGAAAAGGAACCAGCTGACTCTTGGGAAAAATTTCGAACAAAAATTACAAAGAAGGCAAAAGAACTGATCCCATTGAAAAAGAACACAAAACACCCCTGGTGGGACTCTGGATGTGAAAAAGCGCTGGAAGAAAGAAAGAAAGCCTTTCTGAAGTATAACAGTAAAAAATCCCCAGAAAATCTAGATCACTTCCACAACACCAGAAGACAAGTGGCAAAAACAATCAGACAAGTCAAGAGGAGGTACCTCAAGGAACAGTGTGAGTCTATTGAAGAAAATTTCCGTAACTATAATGTACGAGACTTCTATAAGACCTTTGCTGGGAGAATCAATGGATACGGCTCACGAAATCTATGTTTCAGAAAACCAGATGGAAAACTAGCGCTCACAAATCGAGAAAATTGTGAGGAGCTGGCAAGATACTTTTCCGGACTCCTCAATTGCCCTGAACCTTCAAGATTCCCTCAAGAAACTGCTATCTACACAAATCCAGAATCCCCACCACCTACGCTAGAGGAGATCCAAAGACATATTCATAGACTGAAAAACAACAAGGCATCCGGAGAAGATAATATCACTGCAGAACTACTTAAAAATCTTGGACCAAATTCCCTCAAAGAACTCACTCAAATCATCACAGACATTTGGCAGACAGAAAAACTACCAGAAGATTGGAAATGCGCCCTAATTCATCCACTGCATAAAAAGGGAGACATGGCAGATATAAACAACTATCGAGGAATCTCCCTTCTCCAAGTCACTTATAAAATCCTCTCAGCTTGTCTTCTTCAACGAACACAAGAACAACTCGAACACAGTATTGGTGTATACCAAGCTGGCTTTCGCCCTCACCGATCCTGTGCAGAACAAATTTTCAATTTGAAGACAACACTAAAATACAAAGCAGTCAGAAACAGTCCGATCATTTGTTCCTTTGTTGATTTCGCAAAGGCTTATGATTCAATCGATAGGCAATCTCTCTTTATTATCCTCGAGGAGCTAGGACTCGATCCGAAAACCCTAAACCTTATCAAAGAAACACTCACAAACACAACTTCTAAGATAAAATTCCTGGGTGAAAATCAGAGCCCTTCCTGATCAAAACCGGCGTCAGACAAGGTGACGGCTTGTCTCCACTCCTCTTCAACCTTGTCTTAGACAAAGTCATCCGAGAATGGGAAAAAGAACTGAAGAATCAAAATTACTGGAAGCCTATACAACTAGGAAGATCTAAAGATGGTATTAAAATTTCATGCTTGGCATTTGCAGATGACGTGGCCATTCTAGCAGAAAACGAGACCACAGAAATTAAACAGATAGACAATCTCAAAGAATGCGCCGAAAAAGTTGGGCTACAAATTTCCTTCCAAAAAACCAAATTCATCTGCTCAAAATTTGAAACTCAAAAACTGACTACAAAATATGGACAAATTGAGAGAGTTCCATTCTTTAAATACTTAGGCGAGGTCCTAGAACCCACAGGGGGAGAGAAAACTGCACAAAAAGTTCGACTGCAAAAACTGAAAAGAGCATACTGGAAAACCCACAACATCTACAGTAAAAAGTGTCTCTCCATTCACTCAAAAATACGACACTACAATACAGTAACCAAGCCCGAAGCACTATATGCCAGCGAAACACTCACACTCCATAGAAAAGGCGACCTGGAAGGCATCCTGAAAGAGGAACGCAAAATTATCAGAAAGATTCTTGGCCCAAAAAGAACGGAAGATGGATACAGGTTACAGTCTCGGAAAACTACAGAAAAATTATCTAACCTCGCCGCAGACATCCGGAAAAGAAGACTAAAATTTTACGGTCATATCCACAGACTCCCAACACCCAGACTCTCCCACAAAATTTTAATATACATTGAAAAATTGAAAACCATACCCTGGATACAAGAAACCAAAACAGATCTAGCAAATGCACAAATAAATCCTTCAGAAGTTATAAACAGAAATGTATACAGGCAAAAAATCAATAGTTGGAAAGTACAACCCGAGAATGAAGTTTGCAAGAGACAGGGGACAAAATGGACAGAGGAAAGAAAGAGAATTCATGGGGAAAGAATGAGAGAAGTTTGGAGAATTAAAAAATTGAATCGGAAAAGCTTTGCGTGATCCGTATGGGTCCAATCGCACATAATAATAATAATAATCTCCTAAGCTAACTCTTTTTCAGTGTCGAAAGAACCATTTAAAAACGTCTTTGGACATACGTCTTGGGACAAACATCACTACCTTTCATGTAACTGTTAATGGCTTCCAAACATGTAAAGATTCTATTAAGTGCTCGTATTGAAGAAAGTCATCTTGCTGGTACGTGTAGGAGAATTTCACTCCAGTCTTCATCTACAGATTCAAAAAAGAATTTTAACTTCCCTTCAGTTTGTAGAATTAGGGAAGTGACCATACAATTTCAGAACCAAATTTTCTAGATCAGTGTCTAGGATTGAAATCTGGCTTCTCAGGACAGAGTGGATCAGTTTGTGGAAAGAGGCCAGGATCAGTTGTTACTGTTAGTTACACGAGAACACACAACTTTATTCCTCGAAAACCAGTGCAGAGTCTCTCTCTAAAACAACAAGGATCAATTCACGGTTGAGGGCCCATGTAAATTCTCAATAATAAAGTTTAAATAATTCCTTTTAAAACACGATGATTTAGAGAAACGGCTGAAGGCCTTACTGAAGTAAAATTAAAATATCTTCTCGGCTAAAGGCCCCAATAATATTTCAGATCAGCAAAGGAAATCAATAAAAAGGCAAGCATTTACAAATTTCGGCAAAAAGCCATATTAAGGAAAATTTAAGTTAATTCCTCGGCTGAAAGCCCAATAATATTTCAATGTAATGAAAGAGAACCTTTAAAGACAACCATTTACACAGTACAACAGAAAACCATCTTAAGAAAACTTGAAATATCTTGACGGCTGAAGGCCCAAACAGTTATTCAAAATAATTAAAGACAAACCTTAAGATAAACATTTACACAGTACGGCTGAAGGCCATTTTAAGAGTTCAATATAATTAAAGAGAAACCTTACAGACGGGAATTTACACATTCGGGCTGAAAGCCACAGATTTTAAAACCAACGTGGCTGAAGGCCTAAATACAGAGCAAACAAAAATTATAAATAAAACACGGCTGAAGGCCTAATCTTAAAATACTTCACATAAGGTTCGCCTGAAGGTGCTATACTGAACATAGAACAGACAAAATTAATACACGGCTGAAAGCCTGGAACAGTACTTGCGAAAAAAGAAAATCACAATCACAAACAGCAGAACAGTGGTGCTCAGAAGTGTTTCAAGGGTCGGCCTGGGGAGGAAACTAACAACAGTTTATGTGACACAGGCAGCTAAGAATAAGATTAAGTAATTAGATGGCAACCCTACCCAGGGACGGCTGAAGGAACGACCAGCAACCTAATCAATTCCCTTCCACCGAGCAACGGCACGACAAGGCAAAATATGAGCCGAGGACGAAGATACCAGCAGCACTACGTCTTCAGAATTGGCCGCTATATACAGCCAAGGCACAATAACCACTCAAAAATATAAACAAACACCAAAGGTTGTCGAACTAAACTCCGTGCTGGACAGCATCAACACGGCGAGGAAACACGCACTCGCTGCTCTGTCCCATCCGACCGACTGCCTACTCCAGTACGCAGACAGCATTCATAACTGCTCAGTGGAAATCACAGAAACTACACACGGTTCCACGTAAACACTTGCGCCATGAACTCCGACAATCCTAAAACCACTGTGGAACACAAGGAGAAAACACATGTCAACACACACAGAGTTTCCATAAGGGTCGGCGACCAAATACACGTCGTCCGAAGAGATGATCGACCGAACGACCAACCGAGGTCGTCCCTACTCAAGATATGTGTGTCGGCAGCGGTCGAGGGAGTCTTGGCTGTCCGGAGCTCATTGCAGCTCCAACCCGACTCAACTCGATGTCCGTTCGCAACTCGGAGACACGACGACCCGCGCACAATGGCTCGGGCCCAACCGTGCAGGGGTAACTCTTGCCCACCGGCGACGACATCTCTGCGTGTGGGAGAACCGACCCGCGTACGGCAGGATGACCAACTGACGCGACCCAAAAACGGCCAAAAGAGCAAATACACGTCGCCCAATGAGACGACCAACCAACGGTCGTCCTTGCTCAAGTCTTCTTCCGTCGGACAGTATATGTGTATCGCCAGCGGTCGACGAGTACTGGCTGTCCTCACGTCATTGGCGCTCCGTCCCCCCCGTACCGAACTCCGGGCACACGACGACCCGGAAATACTAGCGGTCGCTCGAGAGATAGTACGACAATGCATTTATCGATAAGGGCTACTGCTGTCACTCACGGGCAAGCAAACCAGCAACCTAGCGACGACAGTAAATCGAATTAAAAGGAAAACGAGGCGACAGAACCACAAACACAAGATGACGAGCAAAAAACAGCACGACCACGAGCCGCGCACGGCTCAAGGATATCACAGACGTGTTACACACATTGTGCGAAATATGATTTGAGTAATCTGCATTGAAGATCTGTTTCTTATCATCATTTAATAGTTTAATTAATGTGTTATGCTTTCCGAAAATGACGTTGGAACTATCAGCACAATAAGCACTACAATTGTTTATAAAAGGTCTATGGGATTCCAAACAAGGTTCAAAAAATGGTTCAAATGGCTCTGAGCACTATGGGACTTAACATCTGAGGTCATCAGTCCCCTAGAACTTAGAACTACTTAAACCTAACTAACCTAAGGACATCACACACATCCGTGCCCGAAGCAGGATTCGAACCTGCGACCGTAGCATCGCGCGGTTCCAGACTGAAGCGTCTAGAACCGCTCGGCCACAGCGACCGGCTCCAAACAAGGTTTTAAGAAATTGTGGATAGACATTGCTGTTTCACTGCTCTCTCCTATAAAATCCAGAAGTTCATTTTGAATTACGCTTTCAGGAACAAAATAAATAAAAACAATCGAAAACAACTTCCTAGTTTTATGGTTTGATGCATTATTTGCTAGGGAGAAGACTTTTTGGGACAGTTTAAAACTGTAATAAAATCTGAAACAGTTTTTGTAGCTAAAACTTCTTTCGCTACTGCTTCACCTTTTGTTAACACGCATTTTTTTTCGTAACATTAGAACCACTGAATATCCACTTCGCGGCTTTAGCACTGCAGTCCAAGCCATTGTAGATGAGGTTACGTTTCACTGTGTCGTACACAAAAGTCAATTCTGCTGCAACAACTCTACTTAATGCATTTGAACTACCTCTAGCAGAGAAGAAGCTGGAAATCTTGGGAGACTTCTTTATGCCCTTCTCGTTGTTTGTACGACTAAATCACATTAAAAATATTTATTACTAAATACAATTCGTACTTACGTAATTTTAAATTACACTAAATAAAATACTAATACTACAAAATTAACTTACGAATTATCTGTAGTTCTGCATGCTGAGAACAGTTTGTATTGCCAGCATGTGACACGCTAAATTCCCTTTTACAGATAGAACAGAAAGCTTTGAAACAATTAGCTATTATGAGACACATGGTTTTAGTTTTTTCCTCAGAGATGAGGGGAGTTCCACGGTATCTTCATTGCTTCTCGTATTAAAACAGGAATCAGAAAGTCTGAATCTGACCAGAACAATGCTCTACTCCCCTAGCTTACCGTAAGGTGGTCCTTTCTCCAGTTTCCGGTTCGCCAGCTGGAAGAGCAAGCTCGTAACGTAAACGCTGTTACCCGTTTACTCGTTCACCATTGGACCAGAGGCTGTAGGGAAGGTAAAGCAGTGACGTGTCAAGGGAAATAAATTATTTTAACTACTATTCCAAATGTTAGAAGAATACGGGATGAAGTCGAAGTAATACGAGAAAAAAACAAACAAAATACGGGATTTCCCGCTAAATACAGGACAGCTGGCAAACCTAACCAGGAACCACCATGGTGGAGCATGGGCAGCGCGCGCAGCAGTAACGGTGGCGCTGCTTTCGGCTGCCAACTTGCATCCCATGCAGATGGCGTTCCTACTGTCAGCGAAAATCCGACAAGAAACACCCAAGTGAAACCAACGTCTTTTACAACTAACCGTTTTGCGCCCGCCCGGTTAGCCGCGCGGTCTAACGCACTGCTTTCCGGACGGGAAGGGGTGCCGGTCCACGGCACGAATCCGCCCGGCGGATTAGTGTCGAGGTCGGGTGTGCCGGCCAGTCTGTGGATGGTTTTTAAGGTGGTTTTCTATCTGCCTCGGCAATTGTGGGCTAGTCCCCTTTATTCCGCCTCAGATACTATGTCGGCGACTGTTGCGCAAACACTTTCTTCACGTACGCGTACACTATAATTACTCTACCACGCAAACATTGGGGTTACACTCATCTGGTGTGAGACGTTCCTGTGTGTGTGTGTGGGGGGGGTCCACTTGGTGCCGAACCGCACAATACCTAAGAAATTCAATTATTTTCGAATTTTCTAACGAGTCCGCAGGTCCGCAGCTGATTTTGCTTCATGACCTTTCATCTAGAATTTTTTGAGGATGGAAGTGTAACAAGCGAAAACCGTGACACAGGACTTACTTTCAAGTAGGCCACTGGCAGTACGCAGAAGCCGGTGTAAATCGGTGGGTTGCGATGTCCGACTTCTCCGGCTGAGCTATTGCAACAGTTTATTTCCTAATCTGTGGAAAGTTTGTTTGTTTGTTTGTTTTAGGGCGCAAAAACAACTGAGGTCATACGAGCTCAAGTCAGAACTATAGAACGTAAACACAGAGACAAGGGAAACGACTGTATGTCAGTCCCAATGGAAAGAATAGGAGACATCTAAACAAGGGACGTGGAAAAGGGGCTAAAAAAACACCATACACAAATGGAGATCCAAAACTAAAAATTAAATGCCCTTCACCATATTGCTTCGCCGGATGAAAAGTAAAACGCGGGCGACAGCTCGCGCGTCATTTGCTAAAACAGCTGATAGATGGCAAACCCAAGATGGAACGTAAATTAGTAAAAACAGGGCATTCCAGCAGGAAGTGGTGGACAGTTAAAATTTGGGCACAATGCGTACAAAGTGTTGGGGCAGCGCCATTGAGCAAATGACGATGGCTAAAAAGGCAGTGCCCAATACGCAGCCGAGTAAAAATAATCTCCTCCCGGCGGGAGGACCGAGAGGAGTTCGTCCAAGGCACCAGGAGAGGCTTAAGAAGCCGAAGCTTATTCCCGTGAAGGGAGGACCATTGCTGATGCCAATGGGACACCACCTCCTGACAGGCAGCAACGCAGAGATCATCGGAGGGAGTGGAGGTACTCGCTGGCTGAGGTACGACGACTGCAGCCTTGGCAGAAGCGTCAGCTGCCTTGTTTCCTGGCGGACCATGTCCAGGGACCCACAGAAACATTACGTTGGCTCCACCAAGAGTGAGCAAGTGAAATTTCTCCTGCACCCGCTGCACTAAGGGTTGAGCAGCGTACAGCGCACAGAATCTGTGGAAACTGATGAACTGCTTTACCGCAGTACGTAGAAACAAATCAGAGTTTGAACTCGAAATATCCTGGTGATCTCAGTATCGATGCATGGGTAGACATCACTTGACACGGCGCTGCTTGCGTGTTCATTATACAAAAGTGGTGGCGAAATCAGTGTTCTATTAAACTAACGCCAGTTCAAAGATCGAATGTGAGCATTCAAAAATGGTTCAAATGGCTCTGAGCACTATGGGACTTAACATCTATGGTCATCAGTCCCCTAGAACTTAGAACTACTTAAACCTAACTAACCTAAGGACAGCACACAACACCCAGCCATCACGAGGCAGAGAAAATCCCTGACCCCGCCGGGAATCGAACCCGGGAACCCGGGCGTGGGAAGCGAGAACGCTACCGCACGACCACGAGGTGCGGGCAATGTGAGCATTGATTGTAATTGATTTACTATGTAAATTGAGTTTTATGTTCGTCAGTTCTGTTTTGCTTCAATTATTTTACGTGAAGTAATGACGATATTTATTTACCACTTTGTAGAAATTGACTGTTCACATTTGAAAGCTTCATTGTAGAGAGTGGAAAACTTATGTTAACTTTGTTAGTAAGGTGTATATATAAAGACGGACGAAAAACTCAGGGATGATATTACTCTTGGTTTAGTGCAGAACGATGTAGCTCGAAACACATTGTGTTAGATTCCAAAGTTATAAAAACGTCTATCAAAAGTGTGATCGGATTTCTTAAAACGAATGGGAGAATGAGGTTTATCGTGACGAAGTAACATGAGGGGAGAATCCTACTGCAAGAAGTGGTGCCATAAATGACTAATTTTCGACAGCTACAGATTTTTTTTCAGTCAGTAAATACTGTTGTTTCAGGTTTCCCTGTGATATAACGAAAAGGAGTAATACTGTAGAATTTTGTGATTTGCTAACAAAAAAGGAATTCAGAAGGAAAACCAATGTATACGTCCTATGGTATACCAACATTCAGCTTCACAGACAGATGGAAACCAGGTGGTCTGTTATTTCCTTCAGCGTTAAGTCAGAGGATTGGAGTTCCGTGTGGTGTCTGCCAACATATTTCATGATTTCAGTCACGGATTTTTTGGATTTTTTAACCTACTAACATAGCCCTCAATTACTGTAGCCACAACATGTCGATATGCTGACAGTATGCTACATTTACATTACGAGAGATCTGCAAAAATTACTCTACTTTCATTTTTCTAATGCTGTCGTCATTTGATTTTGAAGATGAGTATTTTCTAGTCACTAATAATTACGAGGGACGAAAATTGCTTTTCATTTTAAGTTGGACTTATTTTAAAGAGTAGTGGCGCATCTGATACTCCTGATTCACTAATTTATTGAATGTTTCATTAAGCGGTAATATTACATACACGGGAGACTCCCCATCGCGTCCCTCCTCCCCTCCCCTTAGATTTAGTGGTGAGAAGCCCCAGTGGATAGCCGGTCAAAAACTGAACACAGACCGACCATGAAAATAGGAAGGTGTACTGAACAGTGAAAAAAGGGAAACAATATAGAAACAGTGAACATCCGAAGTGGAAGATGTGCTACATCGAGCGAAATGGAAAACCCATGGCGTCGTTAAGTGGACATAGTGTTGGACTACAAAGCATGAGATCCGCGTTCAAATCTCCCTTGGGCCCCATCCTTTACCTTTTATCACAAAATTATTAACTTTCCTTTCGGTCATTTACGTGTCTACTCTTTTTCTGTAGTCTTGGCAATTGTCATACAATACGTTGGTTATAGAATATGAGTTATGTCATAAGAATATATATAACCGTTGCAAGTAAATGTGATGAATAGTGAGTGCAGACGAGAAGCCGAATAGACATCTCACAGAAATGAAAACAACAAATCAACGGGTGTGAACTATGTTACAACATGGAACGCAAGAGTCATAACGTGTGATAGAAAAGACATCGGATAGAAATCCGCAATTGGTTCGGACCCCGCTGAAAGCAGCAGGTCCGATGCTAGATAACAGCGCTGTGGTATGAGGAAGCTACGCCTTAACAACCAGACATCGAAACAAACACAACGACGAACGTGAGTTGACGGAGTGCACGGCGGAGATAGGATATTCCGGTTGCGAAGGTGCCTGGCTGGCTGTGGGCTGTTTGTGCCTTTGACGTGGGCATGTTAAATAGACGGCTGATCTTCCGTGCGCAGTATGAATTCAGCAAATATAACTCGCGACTTACACAAGAAGATCCACGAACACTTTCCGAACTTTAAAGAATTTGCAAGTTCCTTGAGGGCTGGGATGATTGTGCTATATTTTTATGATTATTTCCCACATTAGTTGATGAATATTAAGTGTGGTGATGAAGGTACATTGCTGATTGTTGCAAGACACTATGTTCCACGTGATGGTAATGTTGATGACATGAATGAAGTACACGAAGAAGAGATGCTGCGACGTCAATGTGACGTCGTTTCGTTGGGTTACATGAAGGAAATGCACCAATGTATTGTCCAAACATTTTTAAAAGAAGCAAACGTGGATTATGGACTGAAGTTAGAAATAAATTCGAGAAGTTGAAAAGGTCGAAGGTGAAAAGCACAGTTAATTATGTGATGGAACAAGGTGGAACCCAAAGACAGAAGTTCAATGAATTAGAAAACCATGTGTACCAACAACTTATTCAAGCCAGGAATGAATTAAAAGCGGTGCGTGATACAGACTTACTATGCCAATGAACTGAAAGAACTTTTAGACTATTATAAGGAGATTGTTACAGCAGCTGACATCAAAATCCAAGAGTTTGAAGATGCTTATGTCGTCAACACGGATCAGTCTGGTTTCAACTATGAAATGAAATCGACCCGCACGTTATCGTTTGTCGAAGAAGACGACATTGTATGTAGTATAGACCAGCTGTATGTCACTTACCAGTTACGCCAACAAATATGCCTACCTACATTTTATGTCTGCAGAGAAAAAATGGCAAGTTCAGGAATAGGTGACTAGGGTATTTGCGCAAGCCTCCAATGTCATTGTGAATTGTAACGCGTCAGGCAAAAATATGGAAAAGCCAGTGAAAGATTTAAATGAACGTGTGATTGCTTCTTAAGCGATCAAAGATTTTGCTTCACTCTTTGACGGCTACACAGGTCAGAAGGATCAGGCATTGTACAATCTTGGTGTGGGAGTTGACATGATTACCATCCTTTGAGCTTGTACACCTCTTGTGCAACCGTTAGCAGTGTTTGGCTTTAGAGAAGTGAAGTACTTTGTGAAAAGACCACGATTTTACAAAGCTGCACAGATACAAAGAACAGTGTTGTTTACGTGACCGTCTGTCTTTTATCAAAGCCCAAGCGCTCACACAATCACCTTTGCTCTCCGAAATTCCGGGACATGTTCAGATTTGCTTGCACATGCGCAGGATTTGATTGTGTACGTGCGGAAAACTTCAAAAACGTCGAAGACGTATGTTTTGATAGAGCATGGGGAAAACTGTGTTGTTGCGAAACAGTTGCGTTCATTTGTTGCCACTTATGTGACAAACTATTATGTTTTCTTCATTTCTTTGGCAACGATAACATTCACATTCACGCGGACACCTAGCCTCAGTCGGGCAAGGAGGCATACCTCACTCACCCGGCGTACAAGTTAGGCGCGTCGATAAGAGACTTGCATCATATGACGCACGTACTGTCACTGATGTCGTGTACGACACACCAGACGTGTTTTTGGTTGCAGGATTCGATTGACCTGTCTTGTCATCAAACGCTTGTGGCACCCATTCCAGAGGCGCTTCCTTCAGGCAGTAGTTGTGCGGAATCTACTTACATTGTTCGTCCCTTCCATACACCTCGCTGTTGCAAACGGACGTTACACCACGGCACAGACGCAAATTTCAATACAGCGAACAGACACGTCAGTGACCGCATGAACAGTTCATAATTTTGTGGGAAAAAAAGGAGAGCACAAGGGAGACTTGAACACGGATCTCCTATTTGCAGCTCAACACTGTGACTATATAACCACCACGTCGTGGTTCTTCCAATTCGCTCAGTGTTGCACATCTTTAGCTTGATCCATTCATTGTTTCTATTTTGCTTTTTTTCCCAGTTCAGTACACCTTCTTCCTGTTTTCATACTCGATCTGTGTTGAATTTTTTCGGGCTATCTACTGGGCCATCTTACCACCGTGAAGAGTTGCCGGCCGTGTGGCCGAGCGGTTCTAGGCGCTTCAGTCTGTAAGTAGGCTGTTTATGTTTTCTTATTGGGAACGTTACGTAGCGCTCTGTATGAAAATCACTGGCTGTGCTGTGCAGTCTGTGGCTAGTTTGCATTGTTGTCTGCCATTGTAGTGTTGTGCAGCTGGATGTGTACAGCGCGTAGCGTTGCGCAGTTGGAGGTGAGCCGCCAGCAGTGGTGGATGTGGGAAGAGAGATCGCAGAGTTTTGAAATTTGTAAGACTGGATGTCACGAACTACTATATACATTATGACTTTTGAACACTATTGAGATAAATACATTGTTTGTTCTCTATCAAAATCTTTCATTTGCTAACTATGCCTATCAGTAGTTAGTGCCTTCACTAGTTTGAATCTTTTATTTAGCTGGCAGTAGTGGCGCTCGCTGTATTGCAGTAGCTTGAGTAACGAAGATTTTTGTGAGGTAAGTGATTTGTGAAAGGTATAGTTTAATGTTAGTCAGGGCCATTATTTTGTAGGAATTATTGAAAGTCAGATTCCGTTGCGCTAAAAATATTGTGTGTCAGTTTAAGCACAGTCATGTATAATTTCTCTAAGGGGACCTTTCAAGTCCGGAACCGCGCTGCTGCTACGGTCGCAGGTTCGAAACGTGCCTCGGACATGGATGTGTGTGATGTCCTTAGGTTAGTTGGATTTGAGTAGTTCCAAGTCTAGGGGACTGATGACCTCAGATGTTAAGTCCCATAATGTTGAGAGCCATATGAACCATTTGAAGGCTTACGTTGGCAGTGAAATGTGAATGTGCGGTATTACGATGTTCCTCGGTGTTCTTACAACACTTAGATTAGTCATTGTAAATTTTGTGACTTGTTTTTCACCAATATCTAAGCCTCTACGAGATACACAATTTTCTCGAGTTTGAGAGGAGTTTAAATATGCAAGTTCACAAAACAAATCTGAGATTGTTCCATCGCATTTAATTGCGTAAAACAACTGCGTTGCTGTAGATATCTGCACAAACACTGAAGCGCCGAAAAATTATGACTAGCTGCTAAACATCGTATTGGAACAAAATGCACAAGCGATTCTTTCTGGCCTGTATTGGTCAAACCCTTGGTACGTTTCCGGAGCTATATAGTGCCGGATGTCCGGGCACGGGTCATGTCATTCCCTTGTCCGCCCCCGGTAGCTGAATGGTCAGCGCGACAGAATGTCAATCCTAAGCGCCCGGGTTCGATTCCCGGCAGCGTCGGAGATTTTCTCCGCTTAGGGACTCGGTGTTGTGTTGTCCTAATCATCATCATTTCATCCCCATCGACGCACAAGCTACGGGCCAGTGGATTATGCACGACAGCTTTATAAGTTTGATGCGAGGAATTTGTTGGCCAAGATGTCAACGTGACTTCACTGTCGTGCTCCTCTAACAAATGTTGCACGATTCTCACCCTATAACGTGGGCTGTTGTCTTGCTGAAAAATGTCATCGCGTCGGGAACGACATCAAGCAAGAAGAGATTCAGGTGGTAAGCGGTTAATTTCACGTAGCCCAGTAATGGCACGGTGCCTTCAGTTACCACCGTAGTTCACTCTAATGTCCACGTGAATGTCCTCTTTGCCCTTAGCGTAATATTGCACCCGCCGTCCCACGTCGGTCGCGCGATGAATATTTCGAACAGCCCTTCATTTGTATGACGGCGTATCCAGACGCGACCATCGATCTGGCGTAACAAACGAAGTTCATCAGACCAGGTGACACGTTTCCATTAATTCACGGTGTAATCAGCTTTCGTCCACTACATTGCTGTCTACTGTCGTCGGGTTACCTTTCATCTATTTCAAATAATGTAATACTCAGTTGGTATCGAGTCATACTTGCAATGACACCTGAAATACACTTGGCACTACGTTAAGCATTGAGAGAAGCGGCGGACGTTTGATTTTCATTTTTTATTCTTATGTATACATCCGCTTCGTAACATTTTTTCTGCTGTGTCCCCATTCAATGAGTAAGCTTTCTGCTAGTGAGATGGTGTCTGGCAAAGATAGTAAAGGTGAACTCGGAAGTTTTCTACGTCGATGGTAGTAGAACCATTGTAACCATGTCAGAAATTTAGATGCAAAACTAATCAAAATGCTTCTTTTTGCAGACGATATTCTATGTTAATTGATTGGGGTACATTTCAGTTTGATGGGGCCTTAATTCAATAGTTAGAGCCAGGCGATACTTGGGTCCTTTGCTCAGGTCTTTCCTCGGATTTCGGGAATTAGTTTTAGGACAGCGTGTGTCATAAATAATTAAGTGCGTATTTTATATTTAAGTTGCTATAACATAAATTCAGTACATTGATCCAAGAAATTCTTTCAATTTGTGGGCGAAGCTTTGTTCAGTGGAGAAACGTGTGTTCTGGTGAGTAGTATTAACGCCTATGTCTCCGTGGCGTTTGTACCGCATTTGCACTGATATGGCTTGAGCGACATAATAAGCTGAGGAAATGCGAGTGTAAAAACTAAGTTTGTGCCATGACGGCAGTTACCGATAGTCGCACGAACAGGCAATGACCCATCTTCAGGCTGGGAACTCTGGTAGGTACTCCGGAGCGCAGGTCGGCGGCGAGAGGCGGTCGTCGGCCGGAGGGGGGCGAGCTGCAGCTGTGGCGGGCGCGGCGTGGCTGGCGGACCGAAGGAACTCGACGGCGACGTTCGGTGCCTTTCTTAATGAGTGTTCTTGCTTAAATATCAGCGCTTGACAGGAAAATGTGACAGCAGCATTTTGTAGCAATGTAAGCACGTACAAAGCCGACGTTTGAATTAAGCTGTGAAGTAATAGACTGGTGTATGAATGCCGAGTCTCGCAGATATAACATTGAATAAAATGTTCTCGGGTTTCCAACCGCGTCAATTGCTTAAAACTATACGAGCTTTCGGCCAAGCAGTCGTTGTCCGTTGGTTCAAATGGCTCTGAGCACTATGGGACTCAACTGCTGAGGTCATAAGTCCCCTAGAACTTAGAACTACTTAAACCTAACTAACCTAAGGACAACACACACATCCATGCCCGAGGCAGGATTCGAACCTGCGACCGTAGCAGTCGCGCGGTTCCAGACTGTAGCGCCAGAACCGCTCGGCCACCAGCGGCCGGCTCGTTGGCCATTGTCAAGTGGTATGACTGCCAGTGGGCTGTTGGTGCGCCCTTATATACGCTAGCTGCCGGCTGTGACGTCACTGGTGCCCGTGACATTGCCATATACGGGCATGTTTTGAGTCGGTGTTCGATGTGTCTTCAACCGCGCGATCGCTGGTTCCCACGCAGCGCTGAGCTGCAAGCCACCGTCTCTATTCAGGGTGTTTGCGGTAATTTTTATTTCAATAGCTTCCTTTAGTAAACTATCCCAGAAGCCGTTAGTGCGAGCCACGACAGAGGTATCGTCAAATTTTATGTGGTGACCGTTTTCTAACGCATTCTCAGCTAATGCAGATTTCTCTGGCTAGCGAAAGCGATAATACCTCTCATGTTCTTTCCTGCGTTGTTCCACAGTGCGCGCTGTTTGTCCGATGTACTTCTGGCCACACTCACAAGGTATTTCGTAGACTCCAGGTGTTCTGAGACCTACTGCGTCTAACTGGTCTCAGTGATTGACGGATTTTCGTTGGGGGCGTGAAGATTGATTTGATCTTGTGTATTTTCAACAGGCGGCTTATCTTGCCTGACACAGAGCCACAGAATGGCAGCAAAGCAAGTTTCCTGCTCTTCGTCGGTGATCTTATTCTAATATTTCCCAGAAATCACTTCTTTCACTTGATGGGCGCTGTAGCCGTCATTCCTGAAAACCTTGCATAGGTGGCTCAATTCGTGGGGCAGGTTGTCGTCGTCTGATATTACTCTTGCTCGATGCACCAATGTTTGCAATACTGTGCGCTTCTGTGCTGGATGATGATGGCTGGTGGCGTGCAGGTACAGGTCTGTGTGGGTTGCTTTTCTGTAGACGCTGTGGCCAAGGCACCCATTTCATTTACGGCGGACAAGGATGTCGAGGAAGTTCAATGCATTATCTTTTTCCACCTCCATGGTGAACTGGATATTACTGTTGATGCCATTTAGGTGACCCAAATACTCGTCTAGTTTCTCGCGTCCGTGTGGCCAAATGACGAACGTGTCGTCAACGTATCGAAACAAACACTTCGGCTTCAATGGCAATGTCCTCAATATTCTCCATGAAGAGCCCACTGGCAGTCATACCACTTGACAATGGCCGAGGAGTGCTTGGCCGAAAGCTCGTGTAGTTTTAAGCAATTGACGCGGTAGGAAACCCAAGAACATTTTATTTAATAGACTGGTGTTTGTCTAACAGTGTTGGTAGCAGTAGGACGCTACTGATCCCTTTACGCCATCTTGCGTGTTATTTGTTAAGCTAGTCAAATATTATTGTTTCCAGTGTGTAATATATACCTGCTGTGCGTTAATGACACCACTGTGTCTTATGTATATGAAGCCTCGTTCTGTGCCGATGAATTCCATGTAACGTTGCATACGTGGAAGTAAAGCACGCCGCATACACGTTCTGTGCTGCTGAATTACTGAACGGAATATGGAAGCACTTTTAGCGTGATCCAGCACATGGGAAGCCACGTTTTGATTCGGTAAAGGATGTTCATCTATGGGGTTCTAATCTGGATCGAAAGACCATTCGGTTCAATAATTATCTCCGATGAAGGGGGTAAATCAAGGCGATTGTATTATGGTTTTATAAAAGTAATAATTTTGTATTTGTTGTTTTCAAAGGTTCTTGTCTTAATGTATTTTGGAAGTTAAACCTCAGAAACTGTTTTGATAACATTTTACAGAAATTTAACTTCTAGTAAGTTTATCCTGTAGTGATTCTTACATTAACTTGCAGTCGTTACGTTGTACTAAGTATGCAGTTTGTAACTGAGGTCGCTATTGTGCAATTTGCTAAGTAAATTTGACGTTGTATAGTATGCTCGATCAATTGACTCCACGAGTTATTATTTTGGTCCTCAGATCCCTGCTTCTACAACAATTGGGAATTGGTAAATGTCGGGTAATCGTCTCCATGCAATTCATTGTTGGAATTGCATGACGATAGCCGTGAAACTTGATGTTCGTTGTAGGCAGTGACGTGTATTGAAATTAGTTAATGAACGCCACACAATTGGAGAAAATTGCATCTGCACATTTGATTGTGTGCTTAGGGTCGGTACTCGGTGAGTACATATGCCATCAATACGCTGCCCGTTGAACGAACATTTACCGAACCCAAGAATTTAATTTAAATGCTAGGGAGTGGCGTGAGCAGTTCTTTTTAAGTAACAAAATTGTTTCAAGTAGTTCTGCCATTATCATTCCCCATCTGCCTGGTAGGAGCCATTTCTACGTCAGTTGAGCAGATACTAACAGCAAGACCATAATTTTATTGTCCACAAATGTGTGTGGTAGGTGCACCAGTGTTAATGATTTTCTGTGTGTACGTTTGTCGCAAATAGTTAAAATCTTAAGTTGCGAAGGCACAATTATACCCTATCCCACTGCCCATTGCTTTCAGAACAAAAAGGAAAAACCGTACTTAATGGTAGGGCTAAATAAAAGAGTATAAGAAAGTTAGGTTCATGTCTCTGATACGTTGCGGACGCCTCACGTCGCGCGGAATCTTGCTGAATCTTATCTGAGCGTGGGTGTCTAGCGTCGCATGAGAAGAAGGCGGAGGAGGAGACGGAGAAAGTTTAATTATAATTCCAGCAATAAAACCTACTATGCTGTCATAGTAGGAGGAGAGGTGATACTCCTACGTGACGCGTCCCAGGTGGCGGATAGGGAAGTCCTCACCGGTTTACTGGCGGACTTTAGTGAAATAAAATAGCTCTCGCGGACCAAACACACCCTCTGCGGTTAACAACCGTAGTTGCAAATCGGAACTTGCTCCAACTAAGGTTGACAACCTTCGAGGGTCAAAAATGGAAAGGTCTTTTAGGAGAAAAAATCCACTGTCCTGTTCAAAAAGGCAGGAAAAGGCTACATCGGTTCAAAATGGTTCAAATGGTTCTGAGCACTATGGGACTTAACATCTGTGGTCATCAGTCCCCTAGAACTTAGAACTACTTAAACCTAACTAACCTAAGGACATCACACACATCCATGCCCGAGGCAGGATTCGAACCTGCAACCGTAGCAGTCGCGCTGTTCCGGACTGAGCACCTGAACCGCTAGACCACCGCGGCCGGCCGGCTACATCGGATTCGGTGGGTAGTCAACTAGAAGACAGCAACGAATCGGAGCGTTTGCAACCATACAAATGCACACTAAAACACAAAAAGAAGATTGAACATGAGCAGATAAATTATATAGCAACACACAACATAAACTCACTACTTCAGACCGGAAAACTCAAGGAGCTCACAGATGAAATAAATAAACAAAAAATTTTAGTAACAGGGATCCAAGAAATGAGAAACACTACAGAGGACCCACTAGAATCACAAGGATACAGAATTTATAATGGGAAACCAGGACCGAGGGCAATGAAACAATGTCCCCAGTTAGGAACAGGATTTTTAGTAAACATAAAAATAATAGATTCAGTAACGGATTTCCAAGCAGTATCACCAATAATTGCGACTCTAAGCTTTAAAACTATGAATAAAACCTATACAATAATAAATGCTCATTCCCCAACAAATGAAAAAAATTGTCTAACAAAAACAAAGGAAGAGGTAGATAAATTTTGGGACCTTCTAGAACAAACTGTGAACAGAGTAAACAAAAAGAATGTAAAAATCTTATTGGGAGATTTCAATGCTCAGTTGGGAAAAGAAAGGAAATATAAGTATATAATTGGAAAATGGAGTCCACATAAATTTACGAACAAAAACGGTCAAAGACTTGTGGAACTCTGCAGAGAACACAACCTTATATCTAAGTCAACATACTTTAAGAGGAAGCCAAGTAAACTTAAAACATGGAAACATCCAGACTGGAAGAAGGGCGAGTGGCAGCTAGACCACGTCTGTATGAGCAAAAATTTTCATAAGGAGATCCACAATGTGAAAGTACTGAGAGGACTAGACACAGGCTCAGACCATTATATGGTTAAAATTAAAATCAAATTCACTCCGTTAAAGAAGAGGACCGGAAAAACTAATAAAATAAAATGAGGTTTGACCCACATCAGCTAATTAAAAATAATGAGTACCAACAAATAACACAAACCATCAAATTAACAGATGAACTAGAGCAACTAGTGCCTAATCTTAAAAAAGAAGCAGAGAATCTAGCTCCCTTGAACCCACGAAGGAAACATGCGTGGTGGACATCAGAATATGACAAATTCCATGAAGATAGACACCAAGCATGGTTAAAGTTTCAAACACATAAAACTGAAGAAAATGCCATCAACCTAAAAAATGAAAGAAAAAAATTCACTCAAAATATTAGAAGAATCAAGAGAGGATTTCATAAAGATATTATAAACTGTATAAAAGGTAATTATCATAAAACCAACTCCAGGAACTACTATAACATCTTTGGGAAACAACTACAACAATATGAGGCCCCTACACTAATACTGAAAGATGAAGGTGGAAGAATGACACACAGTAACAAGGAAAATGCAGAAATCATGGCAAAAGCATTTAACAAACTTCTGAAATGCGAGGAACCCAAAGAACCCTTACAAATCAACATAAATACCCCAATAACAACCAAACCTAACAAACTAGACCCTTCAACTTTCCAAGAAGTAGAAAAAATTCTTAAAGAACAAAAAAGTTATAAGGCATGTGGAGAAGATCAGGTTTTTGTTGAAATATGGAAATATGCAAATGACACAGTCAAGACCTCCTTACACATGGCTCTAACAAAAATTTGGGTAACAGAACGATTTCCCGATCCACAGCTATCATCCACCCATTACACAAAAAGGGAGATAAGAGCAAGCCAGACAACTACAGAGGAATCTCTCTCCTAGATTGCACATACAAAATTCTATCCAAGATCCTATATGAAAGAATTAAGGAGCAATTAGAACAGGAGTTAGGGGAATATCAGGGAGGTTCCAGACCATGGAGAAGCTGTGCAGAGCAGATAATTAGTTTAAAATTGATTATGGCATACTACAAGAAACGGAGCAAACCTCTGGCAATAACATTTGTAGATTTTAAGAAAGCATATGACTGGCTCCACAGACCTTCAGTATTAAAAATTTTAAGAAATCTAGGACTCCATCCGAAACTAATTAAAATAATACAACTCACTCTAACCAACACCAAATCAAAAGTGAAGTTTAGAGGAGAAATTTCGGAATCATTCCTCATAAAAACAGGCTTAAGACAAGGTGACTGCCTATCACCATTACTGTTCACCTGTGCACTGGAATACATAATGAGAAAATGGTACAAGGACAATCCAAAGAGGATAAGAATTGGAAGTGCAAAAGATGATATTAGCTTAAAGTGCTTGGGATTCGCTGATGATCTTGCTCTCCTAGCCAACACCGTTCAAGAAGGCAGGCAACAAGTGAAATCACTACAAGAAATAGCAGACAAAGTAGGCCTTAGAATATGATTTGAAAAAACGGAGATTATGCTAACTGATCCACCACTTGCAAACAAAATTACAATAGGAGAACAGGAAATCGAAATTGTTGACAAATTTAAATATTTAGGCGAAATAATAACATACAATCTAAATGAGAAGCCATAATGGCAGAATAGAATTAAAAAAACTGAACTACGCAAATTACATTACCAAAACTACATACAACAAAAAAAGCCTATCTATAGATGCAAAATCAAAACACTATAAAACAGTTACACAACCAGAAATAACGAATGCAGCTGAAACTATCTTCAAAACAACTAATACAGCAGAAATTGACAGAATACTAAAAATAGAAAGAAGAATAACTAGGACATGTATAAATAAACAGTATGAAATAAATGGACATTGGAGAATAGCATCAAATGAAACAGTATATAAGAAAATAGAACCAGTCATGAGCACAATCAGGAGGAAACGCATCTCATTCTTTGGACATCTGACGAGAACTCCAGAAAACAGAATTAGTAAAAAAAATAATACAAAAATTGTGGAATAGCAAGAGCGACAATACACATGAAAATCAATAAAAGGAGTACAGGAAGAGTTGTCTCAGATGAAGAAAGATAGAAAATATCTGAAAAAATTAAGAAATATTGGGCAGACAGAAGAGCAAAACACCTTTCATATAAGAATAGACTCTAATAATTATATTACCTAAATATCATATTAAGTTATTGTTGAACCAAATTGTATCCCTGTGTAACAAATTGTTTAGAACTTTGTATTTTTGACTAGAGTGGTCCAATGAAGGCCATAAAATAATTAATAAATAAAATAATAATCAGTTACATAAGAGAGTTATAAAACAAATTTTTGAATGATTTTGAAAGCGATAATTCGTCAGTATTAATAATTCGTCAGTATTAATAATTCGTCAGTATTAATAATTCAGTCGCATTTCCATTTTTCCCGTCATATTAATTCGCCATGATCAGAAGTTTAAGGTAATGGACGACAGATCCACCGTTGAACATCACACAATGGTTCAAGGAAAAGTCCCGTCTCAGGCTGCTAAGTACAGAACAATACCGCTTATCTGTTGTGCGACAAACAAGAAACAAAATCAAAACAGTTGATAGGAAATTAATTTCTGAATTGCTGTATAGCGGGGTCCATATTTGGACAAATTTACAAGTTTACAAATTTAACGTCGCACCTGGACAAGGATGTTGCATTAATGCACATCTAAGAATTTAATATTATGAGGGTAGGATACATCAGTTACAAAATCCAGGCCACATACCTGAGGGATCCCCTCAGATACACGTGAGTGGGAGTACCGGAATGCAGCTTTGGTTCACTAATCGGAGACCGTAACATAGGGTAAGGTCCGCTGAACTGTGTGTTTTTTTTTTGTTTCAAAAATTTGAAAGCCCTCAGCTCAGCACGATAAGTGCGGCAGAGCACTAAGTTTGGCAACACGCTCCGAGACACTCGCACCTGCACCAGCACCGCGGCCCTCTGTTGCCAGATCCGCCGTAGACCGCCGCCTGTCCTGCTTTACAGACAGAGCAAGCCTCTGACTTCCATGTTTCGTGGTGAGGCGTGGGCGTCCCACACCCTCTCACGGAATCTGGGTTACGTCGTCTTTCAACCGCTCTTCCACAGGTGCTAACGACAGCAGCAAACAGTGAACCAGCTTCGCTGTTTGCGAGACATTCCCAGGCGCTGGGATGTGAATCTATTTTTAGGTTTTAGTACCTCAATAGGCACAAATGGGACACTGTGTGTCTTTCTGTCTGCCCGACAGTTAAGACCCCTTTTCCCGATAAACGGGTAGAGATTTCAATTCGAAATTTATGTCAAACGATGCCTTTGAGGTGTAAATAATGTAAGGTTCGAATAAGGAGAGTATTTCGGCTCTAAGAAACACATTTAAGCCACAGTCCCGTGACGGATCATTTAAAGGTGCCATACCGTGTGTATTCGTTTATCTGCAGACCTCCGCCGTCGTCCATCAGAGGCCGCGGAGTGTGACGTGCCGAATTCGGTCTTTACCTGCCGGCAGGCGAGTAGAGGCGGTTCGCTGTGTGTGTGAGGTAGCATTTTTTGAAGTTTTTTGTGTGGTAAAGCATCAGATGGGTCGGATGTGGGTAACAAACCTACTAATGTAACGCAATTAGTTGAGATGAAGTTAGGACGTATTCTTCTCCGTGAAGATGGTACTGGTGTAGAATCGTTGCCAAAGCCTACATGGCTATGTGGCAAAGAAAAACAGACGGCAATACAGCTATAAATGTAGGTAGGTTTGTTTGTTTGTTTAAAAGAGGGGGGAAGGGACCGAACTACGAGGTCATCGGTCCCTTCTTCTGAAGGAAACAATGCCACAAGGGTGAGAAGGAGACAATGAGACTTACAACACAAAACAGAATGAAAGGAAAAACCACAAGAACGACTGAAGGGCAAGAAACACTTAAATGGACAAAAGGGGACAGGAAAACCACAAAGACGCAAGAAACAGGTAGAAGAGGTCAAAACGAGAAAGAGGTTACCATGGCTGGCTGACCATGAGGATAAAAAGGAAAAGCCAACCACTCTGCAACACATTAAAACCTCCACCCTTAAAGCACTAGGGTGGAGGACACACAGTGACGTAGCACATGTGCTAAAACTTAGATTAAATGAAAAAACCTACCCTCACAAATAAAACGTAAAACTAAAGCTGCTGTTGAGCCATTATCGCCCAACACCGAAGACAGTGTGCTGGGAAAGTTAAAAATTCGCCACAGAGCGGCTAGAAGTGAGCAGTCCAGCAAGAGGTGGACGACGGTCATTCGTGAGCCACAGCGACACTGAGGTGGGTCCTCATCATGGAGGAGGTAATCGTGTGTCAGCCACGTATGGCCAATGCGGAACCGACGGAGAACCACAGAGTCCCTGCGAGAGGCATGCACCGAAGTCTTCCACACATTCGTAGTTTCCTTAAAGGCATGTGGCTTTTATGCCATCCCGTCTCCCAAATGCGCAAAACCTTGTGGCTTAATGCTGAACGCAGGTCAGTTGCAGAGAACCTGATCTCCATAAGCGGTTTCCGCATAGAAGGTTTGGCCAGCATGTCATTAAGTTCGTTGCCTGGGATTCCGACGTGACCTGGAGTCCAAACAAACACCACTGAATCAGTGGACCGTTCCAGGGCATAGATGGACTCCTGGATGGCCGCTACTAAAGGATGACAAGGGTAGCACTGGTCGGTAGCTTGTAGGCTGCTCAAAGAGTCAGTACGCTGGAGAAATGACTCCCCTGGGCATGAGTGGATGTGCTCAAGAGTACGAGATATGGTCGCCAGCTTTGCAGTGAAAAGCATCTGGTAAGGAGTGCTGTTTATATTTCCTCCATGGACATAGGCAAAGCTAACGTGACCATCGGCCATCGAGCCATCGGTGCAAACGACTTCATGGCCCCAGTACATGTCGAGAATCGAGAGGATGTGACAGTGGAGAATTGCAGGGTTAACTGAGTCCTTAGGGCCATTTGAAAGGTCCACATAAAGCCGCGGCCTAGGTGTACACCATCGAGGTGTTCGTGAGTGAACCTCAGATATAGGTGGTAAAGACAAGAACTCCAGTTCGGAGAGAAGGGATCTCACACAAACTGCTGTTGTAAGCCCTGACCTGGCCCGCTGATGAGGGCGATGAACCGCCATGGGCAGGAAAAGGAGACGGTGATTCGGAGGCGCAGGAGAACTAAGAATGTATGCAACGTAACTAAAGAGCAACTTTGCATGACTAAGCTGCAATGGTGGGACTCCGGCCTCCACCAGCACATTCTCTTTGTGGGATCCATATGTATAAACAATGATAAAACTGTGGTACCTACTTAAAATGGAAGAAAACAGAATTGTAAAAACGTAATCTGGAGTACAATTTTGGTTTTATCATGTCAAGCTTAAAATCATTTTGGGCCTCTGAAGATGGCAATGCATTCCATCCCTGGCTGTGTATTCGGAGGTCTGACACATACAGATCCTTGAGACAGTCAGTGGCATGTGTCCCCAATGGCTCGGTCGAATGGAGCAGATTTCTGAACAGTCGTTCAAGCTTGGGTAGGAGCGCTGCACTAGATGTCAATGACTGAGGTGACGCTGAGATTTTCAGTGCCTGTCGAGCCAAATGGAAAAGTCGCCTAATCCAGAGTGGTGATTCAATAGCATCTGCACACTTGAGTAGGCTGGTGCGAGATGCTCCAGTCGATATCCGAAGGCCCTCATGGTAGATAGCATCTAAAATCTTGAGATAGGAAATATGGGATGATCCATAGACCCCACACTGCCGTAATTTAAACATGATCGAACAGATGCCATATAAAACTGCAGGAGGCGGGACTGTCAGATCCTCATTCTTTTCCGCTAAGGCATTTCAAAATATTCTATGACTGGAAGTCCTTTTTTTGTAGGTCTTTCAGGGGTGGGAGCCAAATTAATTTCGAATCAAATAATAAACCGAAAATGCGCACAGTTTCCTGAACACGTAAAATATTGTCGCCCATTGTGAGCACTGGTTGGTTAAAACATCGACGAGCATGGTTAAATTTGACACATGTAGTCAGTCTCCTCTGGTAAGAACCGTAAACCGTTGTCTTGGCCCGGGTTTCCTGCCTCCTGATTGTCAACTGTTGCTGCCTCATCGTCATTGTGAGATCGGAGGAAGAGTAGAAGATTGTGAAGATTGTGAATTCCTGCACAATCATCAAATGGGAGTGTGGATTCTGTTCTTAGAAAATCTGTCTGTTCATAGGCAGTGTAATTTATAAAATTGAAATTTTGCTTAACAAGCAATTCAGTTCATAGGGCTGCATCAATTACAGAAGGAGCAAACGCAGTAGAATAGATACTATGAAACAGGAATTGGGATATGTGGGATAAAACAAACAGCGAAATTTAATTTAAACTGGACTGAACGTTTATTTAATGTAACCAAGTTAGAAAAGCACTACACCTTTATATAAAAAACGTGATGGTTGCTGGTGTCTGTCTTAAATAACCACGTGAGTGCAACAGATAAAGAGATAATTTGCCTGATGACTTTTAGATCATTACAGGAAGGAGCGGAGCACAACGATTCCATTAGCTTTTACTATTCTTCAAAATCTTGATTTCGGCTACAAATAGTTATCTTCAGTGTCAAAATAAAGGAAAAATTACAGAACCAAAATTAATTTACTTTGCATAGAACAGTAGTGAACATGTTATCCAATAGCAGCAGTCCACTCTGTTGCACATACTATTTTAGTTATATTTCAACAGATTCGCGGCAGTTCATGTAACCATATGTTCTTGCAGGTGTATAGGAAAAAGGACACTGAGGCTGTTGTTTACCGCAAGTACAACAGTCTCAGTTTACGTCATGCAGTGCAAGTAACGCCCTCTACGTTACGAATTAATTAACAGTTTTGTTTCAATACAGTGGCTTAAAAAGCTTTTCTATATATAATATCTAACATCAAAAAGCATATTTGCCTATCATTTCAAAATATTCAAGAAATGCTAAAAAATTCAAATGTGTGTGAAATCTTATGGGACTTAACTGCTAAGATCATCAGTCCCTAAGCTTACACACTACTTAACCTAAATTATCCTAAGGACAAACACACACACCCATGCCCGAGGGAGGACTCGAACCTCCGCGGGGACCAGCCGCACAGTCCATGACTGCAGCACCTTAGACCGCCCAGCTAACCCCGCGCGGCTGACACGCTAAATTACAACGTACTTTCTCATAGCATAGTGGTGAAGTAATCCATCGAAACCTATGCAAACGATCATTAATAGGATCACATAACCATCTTATACAAAATTATTATATCACTTCAGAAATAAAAATTAACAAATTGAAAAGATTTTGTTCATCGTAATTAGGGGCTAATAAAATAGGAATTATTTAATGGTAAGGAATAACACATACAAACTTCAAATTCATACTAACAACCCATTTAAGACAGAAAAACTAAAAGAACTACAGTAGGCACCACAAACACAGAGTCGTCAAAAGGTTTGCTACCTGGATTTAGCGCAAAACACAGAAAACTCAAACCGTGGAACTGAACGAGAATATTGCGATGTGGGAACCAGATCAGATATGCCTGTAAAACGCAACTAACGTGTGAAGGAAATGTATTCTAAGCCAGTTCTATAGCTACAGAACTATAGAACTGGAAAGCTGAACCATCGCTTTTTTTCAAACTCGTGGTTCTAGCCACTGAAAGTCAGACCAAGAAAAATGTAAAAATTCCGAAAAGTCTGTTAAACAGTGGGAGGAATTATCTACATAAGTAAATTATCGCTGAATAATTGCAAGATGAAAGATTCCGAGAACTGAAGGTTCCTCAAAACAACGACTGGGGATTGAACAAACAAAGCCACACGCAGTAACGGATAAAATTATGGAATACCGACGAAACTAATGAAATAGAAGAATAAATAAAATAAGAAACAACCACACGCACACACAAAGAAACAAGAGTTATAAATGAGACTTTGTAGACATCACACACTTCGCTCCCGCATTTGTAAGTTATGGTTGAACTAAGTAAGTACCAGTAATATCGAAGAATTACGAAAACTCTACCGTTTCCCATTCCAAATGAGGTATTCTGCAGTATTATAAAGGTATAAAGCAAGAAAAAAAGGGTTAAAACCTCATCCAGGTTGAAACTTACGTAGACTCATTTACCATTCTCACTAGTGCAAACCAGCTGCCACGAGGAACCTCTCTCTCTTCAAATTCCCAGGACCGAGTGACAAGCACCCTTACCAAAACTAAGTCCACACAGAGGTGGTGGAAGGTGTCTGAACACTCTTACCGCACTCTGCCAACTTAAGCACATTAGCGCTTCAACCAGAAGCGAAAGAAACCTCTTTGCCACACCAAGTTCACACCAAAATTAGCTAAACTGCGACAGCAGCAGAAAGGGAAGTTATCCGCCACCATGAACAATGAAATTTGAGTATATGTACCCATTCACTCAGTCTGTCATTCTAGGATGGTGGGAATGGGAAAGGATAGAGTTACAATACAAATACATTAAAATGAACTGTGCGGAAGGTAAAGGAAGCACAGAAATATAAGTCAGTATACGGATACGAAATATAGACAGAATAAATATTCATTCAGTGAAATTATGTAGTTATGACTGATTGGAACACTCTCAGCTGCTGATTCTTTCTCCCGGTATCTGTACTGTAAGCACCAGATGTATAATGTGCTCGAGTACATGTGAAATTTTATTGAAACATTATGAAGGGGCTAATGCGGAGACCCTTCATCAACCTTATGCTTTGGGGAATGACAGCACCGAGAGTGTTCTTGGCGTGCTGGGACATTACCGAGGAGGCTTTCTAAAGTCAATCGACTGGTGTAATGACGTCAATGAATCTAAGCGTAGACATATTTAGACTAAAAATAGTGTAAAATAGAGTACAGCCAAGCCGCTCATGTATTAGGCTAGTGTCAACGAATTCATGCACAAGAAAGTTGGAAGTAAGACTAGATAAGAGTGAGCACAGGCATCCAGTATTATAAGCTAAATTGCTATTTAAGATAAACAATTTATATTACAGACCTGTCAATTTTTGGCACCTGTTTTAAGTAATCTAGGCATTTTGATCAATAAACTTAATTGGACTCTGTGCTGCTTATTAAAATGAATTAGAGGCCGTTATCCTCATGGGGATCACATCATAACCCTTGGAAGAATAAGCATGGACACAGGCCGTAGGAACCAAAATGTTTACTACATTATCAGTAGAAGCAAGGTGCCACATCAAGAAATTTAAATAAACGATGAACTAAAGTAAAGCATTACATAACATCACACAAAACAGCAGTAAGTAAAACTAGACAATAACGGTCCACTGAAACAACAAATGGTATGACTTCCTCACAGTTTACTTTTAAAAGGTCTTTTCTTTGGAACACACACAGTTCAAAACTAGAAGTAAAGATAATGAAGAAATACATCAAAATCATCAATAAGCAAATATAAGAAAGCAATATTAAACACACATATAGTTACCAAAACATTACCATAAAAGGCACAATCTAATATCTCGAATAAGCAAAATGAAGACGAATGGCATGTCAAATGTGCAAACAATTAAGGACAATAATTTTAGATTTTGACTCTCGATTGTGGAAGTCTTCTGTCAACACACACTGGCTTTAAAGATATGGTTGTTAAAGCACAGCCTATTTAACCTATAAGAGGAATTAACGAATATAAATTAACGGATCAGAAAAAAAACAATATTATACCAACTGAGTAAATAATTATTATCTTGACTCTAAACTTCGAGTAACATACGCAAATGTCGTCTCTTTTAGTCACTCAAAGAGTGTGAGTGTCGTTGGCACACTTGGGTGCAGGCAAAAAGGATGTTGCACTGACTCGTGTGTCAACAGAGTTCAGTATTAACGGCAGACAAGGAAATATAAGAAACATAATTGATAAATTCATAGTTTTCAATTTTGCTAGGAGAATCACTCGCATTTCAGATGTAAGTCGCACTTCACTCAACACTTGTCACTGGCACCAAGCACATTGTTGAGGCACCTCAGGGTGCTATTGTCGCAGAAAAGAGAGGGGTGCTCGACGCCGCAGCTGTGAGCGGTTGTCAGCTGCTCGTCTGCAGAACCCATCCTTCCTGTCCCCGAAGTTCGAGGAAACTATACCGCAGCGGCTCGTGTTTGCTCTCTGCGGGCCGGGACAGGCGTGCGACATTGACGTCTGCAGTAGGGCATCCGTGTGGCATTGACAGTGTTTCTCGCGTCGTGGCGCACTGACCACCACCAGCAAGCCCCCGTGCAAGGGAGGCGCCTCTCAGCTCTTCTGTGTGCCTACGTTGGCAGCAGTGAGCCTTGCCGCACCTCCTGTCTCGTACTGGGATTGACGTGAGGTGCTCCCAACCGTTTGCAAGTTCCTGCACAAGGGAGACGCACGTAGACTACTTCGCACCTGCCTAAGCAAGCAGTGAATCTCGCCCGAGTCTTCGCAACGTTATGGGTCTGCCACCTGACTGCAGTTAACCGGGTAGGCATGTCGACTCAGCTGCTCACGTCTCCTAATGGTGTCGCCTGCAGTGTACAAGACGACACCTATTGTGGATGATGCACCCCACTGGTGCGTCCTCCTCCTTACTCTTCCTCTTCTGAAATTTCACAATACGTGGCTCGACTGGGTGACGAGCCACTTATCTCCTCCTCCATTCCAGACGCGGTTACCCTGAGGCCCTGCCCGCAGCGCGTGACAGGCGCAGTGCGGTGTTCTGCAGCACCAGCGTCACACGTGCGCGGCCGGCACCCCCGTCACAGCATTCGTAGTTCGGCGGCCCCCGAGCGTCCAGTGGGTCGGACCGACACCCCCGGGATAACAAGGCCGTCCAGCAGTGTTAGTGACGTCACTCTAAGCGGCCCATAGCCGACGCAGCAGTCCACGGACACCTCCGTACAGACGCGCCTGATGTTAACGATCTTCTGTCCGTCATTCAGAAAGGAGCGAACTATGATTCGAACCAAATACCAAATTATATATATTCTTGTAAACAGCATAAAGGTTCATTACGAAATACCGATTACATATACGGGCAGGAATAAGTTTAATCGATTGAGGAACTTTGCCACTATTTTATAATTGTCAGAACACTATTTAGCTTTAAAACTTGCATACAGGTGGTGACAAATGCCAACTGACAGCAGGACTTAACATTTTCAAGCTATTACACTGAAAGTAAATTATCTTAAACACTGTCATACATAGCGAAACCCTCACAACTTTCGTTTACAATAAGGTAACAAGAGTTCGCTTTGTCTCATAAAACACATGACTATTGTGAATTTACTCATATGTTCATGGTGACAGCTCTTTTCAAGAATTTTTACAAGTGTATCCCCAGTAATAAAGAATGGAAACGAAAGATAGATATCAAATATTCTCCTTTTAACATAGACATCACTGAACACAAGATTCTGTCTTGCACTGTGATGCTAAGGGACTGCTCTTCCCTTTAAGAAAAGCCTGACAATTTGAAGTTCACTCTGCTATTGAAAATACACTTCTTGAAACAATATTAAAAATGTTATGAAAGGTAAGGAAATGAAAAACAACCAAGTGCATTACATGTAAGAATGTGAGCAAAAGGCTGAGGCTCTCTTTACTTACCATTTTCAATCTCTCTACAGCTTTTCCACGTAGAAATCACCAACTGCAAGTCTCATTGTTGCTGTCTGTTACCAACAAAGTGCTTTTCTATTTAGAAAACATGACAATTTGATGTTCATTCTGGTACTGAAGATAAACACATTTCAGAGGAGTTCTGCCCGTATATGTTCCTGCCCGTATATGTAATCGGTATTTCGTTACGAAACTTTATGCTGTTTACAAGAATATATATAATTTGGTATTTGGTTCGAATCATAGTTCACTCCTTTCTGAATGACGGACAGAAGATCGTTAGCATCAGGCGCGTCTGTACGGAGGTGTCCGTGGACTGCTGCGTCGGCTATGGGCCGCTTAGTGTGACGTCACTAACACTGCTGGACGGCCTTGTTATCCCGGGGGTGTCGGTCGGACTGCGCGGCTGCGGCCTCGCCCTCGCGGTCGCCCAGTCAGAAGGGGAGGCTGAGGCTGGGGCAGACCTACAGCCGTGACCGTCTGGACGCCAGCGGGGAAGGGCGGGACCCGCCGCACCCACGGCCTCCGCTCGCTGGCGGCTGAGCGCTGCGGGTGACGCCAGGCCGCGCAGGCCCCTCGGTAACCCGGCTGCTGACGGCTCTCCAGCTGCAGCGTTCGCCGCGCCGATGCCCCGGCTTCTCAGTGCCAACTGGACTCTCAGGATTTCCACAATGTAATGAGACATCGTAACAAAATCATGCAGTACATCCCACCTCTCTAGAAACTTGCAGGCTGAATTAAACACCCAGCTTTAAGCCTATTATGTAAAATTATTACAAAATTCATTTGCCACGCACCTTTATATGGCAGGCTTAAAAAAAAGAATTACTATACTTTACCAAAAAAACTGAGTAAAAATCTGAACTAGAAGTGTTCACAACAAATCCGATGTACTATGAACTCTTATCACTAACGTGAGGGGATCAACTGGACCAGAAAATTTTGAAAACGATAAAACGCTTGCTTGTGCAATATTAGATTGGTAGGGTGGGGTTGGTATCAATATTATTTCCACACACAGACTAACTACATTAACTACCAGAATATGTACAGACACACAACACTCCAAACTATTACATCAGTACTACCACAAAATTATCACTGAAGGCCACACAGTGTCTACACAACTGGGCACTCTAAATAAGCATAAATAAGCAACGTAGTCTTACACATTTATCTAAGTACACGTTTACCGCCACTGTTCCTGGTGTTCGCGGTATCTGTTCGCGGTTTTTGACCTGTAACAAACTTAGTCTCGCCTGAACCATATATTGAACAGGAAGGCTGAATCGTAAGGAAAATATACATATAAAATCAGTACACACCTGAAATAAAGCAGGACATGGTCGTATGAAAACATACGATATTACCACACAAAAAATGAAGTGAATAGCACATCGAAATTCTGTTTGCTGTACAATAGAACAAAATCAAAATAGGAAAATACAACGATACACGTCTTGGTATGTTAGCCATCGGTATCCAGCTCTCTCGATGAGAGTCTTCAAACAGAAACTTCTGATGCTGCCCAGCCTGGAACATGTAGGAAAAAACTGCGTTGGGCGCGTAAAAAAAAACAGCGAATGATCCGTAAGATAATATCATTCAGTCGGCCTCCTTCTGGACAGCGGTAATGTCTGTGTCGCAAACCAGCGGAGGTTGCATATCTCCTGCGCTCGTCGGACGTGGATCCCAACCCACTGAAACACACGATGAGCTCCAGTTCGTGTCGCGATCTGTTACCGAGTGTGGAAATTCAGGCAGCTCACTGCGGACTCGTCCCGCAAAACGCTCATTAAATGTTAAATCAACGAGGCCTCCGTCGACTTCCAAAGACACCATTCTTCGACGACCCAGGCCAGTTATCAGTTGTTCGGCATATGCAAAGTCGGTCCACAAGAATAACTTCCAGGGTCACCAAAGTCATCATAAAAAATTAAATTCAAACTGTCTTCCCTGTCAAAGGGAAAAGAAGTCTGTCTTAATACCCCAACACACTGCACGAATCGCTCCCCTCACCTGTGCCCTCGCCACAGAAGGCAGCCCAAGCTGCGACTTCAGCGCACCTTCGACGCGCTGTATCAGAGAGAATGATCAGGAAATCTCTAGAGTCCAAAACACATGAAAGATGTACCTCCCTAATCGAAATCTTTCTCACGGAGTTAACGACTCATCTTCCTTCCAACCAACCCCACTCACTTTCCATTGTTTTCTCCAGTAGTATGCCTCCTATTTCCGATAACGGTCATTGCGATTCCCTCTCTTTAGAAGCGCTGTTCTATGCTTTGAAATTTACAATCTAGTTCACACACAATTTCCATTTTAATCTCTTCCAGTGGCTGAAATTCTAACATGGTTTGCACATTTTCTTGCAGTTTGGGATTGTCCGCAGATAAATCTGTCCTGAGCTTCACGTTATCCAAACACAGATCTTTAACTGGACTATGCAAATCCGATAAGATCTGGCCCATATTCGCCAATTCCATCGCTTGCTTGTGGCACTGCAAGTTGCGGATTCTGCTGCCGCTTCGTTATTACTCTGTGAATTTGCTGCGTTACTTTGATTTTCCTCACTTGTTAATGGAGCCTGCTTCTCAAGTTTAGGACTGCGCTAATGAAACCTGGCTCCCTGATCTGTTAATCAGTTTCCATATTTGCTGAAGAAACTCTTGCATCACTCCTTAATTCTCTATATGTTCGAAATCAACATTCCAGAACCTCTCGGGCCATGCTACACTCAGGATTATTACATCTGGGACTGTGGGACTGCTCTTCGAGAGGCTGCGTGTATCCATGTCTCACAAAAAAAAAAAAAAAAAAAAAAAAAAAAAAAAAAAAAAAAAAAAAATCTATTATGAAAAGTTATTTCCTCCGAAGTACAGTTTAACACTAGACACAATTTAAAACCACAAGAGAACTTCACAAGCAACCGAACGTATAGAGCTATGAAAAATGCACACGCAGCCTTACAAGAAAAAACCGGCACACTCAAATCACAAAAATAAAATCCCACGAAATAAAATACAATAAATGAAACCCCCAATAGAAAACAGAAGTCTCGTGTATCTTCACACCCATATAAGTAAAAATCGGTTACCGCATCTATGGAAGACCACCTGAGAACGGCTCAACCGACATGGCTCATAATTTTGTTGTGCTCGTAATTGTGGATGGTAATGGCATTTCTGGTATGAGAAAGAAAAGTGCGTTTAGTTGGACATGTTTTCATAACAGAAAGTTATTTTGACAGTTGTATGTTTAACAAATACCGAAAATATCTTGAACTTGACCGATTTACAACAATTTTTTCACACGACACTCTAATCTAAGTTCGCATGGACATAGGCTATATATTTTTGTAATGCATATAATATGTAATATATAAAGGCGAGCGTACTTACAAGTCTCAAAAGTTCCTTATCAGTTTACTTCATATTTTCACACGATACTCTACTGGACATCCAGACGGAAACGGACAGAGGCATGGCGAACGAGCACGAGATAGACTAGGAGTGCAGGCTATGCACACAGAGGGAGGGGAGGAGGAGGTGCACGCACAGGGAGGGGGAGTCGGGAAAATGGATACAGGGGAGGGGGCAAGGAATTTAGGACGTTTATGCAATTCCCATTAGCAATTGTGAAGCACTGTCAGATTAGCTAGAAACTATATGAAGACAGACAATGCAGCAGGAAACAGCGCTGCTATCACACTGAGTAATACACAATGGACAACTTAGAAATTGGTTGAGCGCTGGAAAGTTGTGTTTGTTAATAAATCCTATAAAAACTGGAAGTACTGTTCAAAGGATTCCAGGAAGAGCAGAGGACAGGGTCATCATATGAAGGGTATGTGAGAAATTTATGAACAGTATCTGTTAAAATAAAGGCAACAATAAATGATTTTAATTTACCACACGGAGACTCTATTATCAACGGGAGTTTGAATTTTGCTCTCACTCATCCGATCTGTTCACAGCCAAAGTACTTAATCAAACTGAAATTTTACATAACAAGCGATTAAATAAATATGCATGCAGGAATTGTACAAGGGACAAGCTGTAGAATGTATCCAATGAAACAGAGACTGGGCTATGTGGAATAAAACATTAACACTGAAATTTAATTTACAACTGGATTGAAGTTTATTTTATATGACTTCAACTAGGAAAACGCAACACATTTATGTAAAAACATTATAGCTACTCGTAGCCGCCTTAAACAGTCGCGTGAATGCAACAACACTACAACATGAACCACATCATCACGTAGTCGACAAGAGGTTTGCTCCAACGGCCTAACCCGAAACACGAAAAACTCAAGCCGCGGAATTAAACGAGAATTACTAGCCTAGATACTGATCAGATGGGAAATGCCTATAAAAACACAGCACACACGTTAAGACAGTGTGATTTAAGCCCTACAAGTATTTAACAAGAACTGAAAACCTACGAGCTGAAGGCTTTTGTTTTTCAAGCACGTAGCCCAAGCTGTACAAAGCCCGACCAAGGAAAAATATAAAAATTCCGAAAAATCAGTTAATCCGTGGAAGGAATTTTCCACACAAGTAAATTATCGCGGAATGACTGCAAGATGAAACAGGTTCTGAAAAAAGTCTACGAACACGTGGGATTGGTCAAACACAGTACACGCACTAACGGCTGGAAGTTACGGAACACGGGCGAAAATAACGAAGCAGAAGAATAAATAATAGAAACGAAATGGGAAACATGGATTCTAATTAAGACTAAGCAGAGTTCCCACACTGCGCACCCACATTTGTAAGTTCTAGTTGAACAGCGTAACTACCAGTAAAATATAACAGTAACTCTACCATTTGCCATTGCGAATGAAACGTTCTGCACGATTGTAAAGGTCTGAATTTAGCAAAGAACGCTGAAACTTACACAGACTCAGTTACCATACTCACTACTGCAAACGAGCCACCACGGGCAACCTCTGTCTGCAAAATCCCAGGACCGAGTGACCAGCACCCTGACCCTTAAATAACAGCAGCGCTTCGATCAGAATAAAATGAAACCTCTTTGCCACTCTCCAAGCTTACACCAAAGTAGCAGACAAAGAATTTACCCGTCACCAGAAAGAATGAAAGTTCATTATACATGAGCATTCACTCACTCTGTTATTTTAAGGTAGTAGAAATGGGAAGGAAAAGAACATAGAATATAAATAAATTATAATTAGATGTAGGGAAAGAGATTTTCCGCTTCATTTGGTCCCATGAAACTAGACGTATAAATAAAAAATAGAAAGTCAATAGACCTATATGGATATAAAGTAGACACGAAATTAATATGAATTCAGCGAATGTATGCTGTTTTGGCTGACTAGAACACATACCATTGCTGGTTCTTTCTCGAGACATGTGTACTGAATGCACAGAAAGGTTAATGTCCTCAAGGAAATGTGAAATGACGTTAAAATTTATTGAATCATTATGAATTTTCCAGCTGGTAGGTTGTTGTGATTCCAAATCTACTTCTTTCCGTGATGCATTATTTTTCATTTCTTTTCGATTCTTCACGTATAATCTGTGTGCTTGTAATTTAATAGAAGTCAATGACTGTAGCATTTCTTCACTTTATATCTACATGACGTGTTAAATTGGATGCTGTCATAAAAATCTTTGCCAGACTATGCGAATTGGTAAGTGAGCAGATCGATAACCACAATTTCTGAAAGTTAACTACGTATTACTCAGTACATTAATTTTTAGATATAAATTAGTAATTTTGCAGTTATTAATAAACAGTTGTGTAATTTAAGGATTAATTGATTGATTAATTGAGAGTCCCGCAATTTCTAAGTGAGTCACAGAAGAAAGATGGTCTGCTAAAAGTGGACGGATGCAGTCAGAGGAATCAAATTATAAAATAACGATCATTAAACACACACAGTAAAGGCATAAAAGGTGAGACCAAATCTGAAAACTGGGGAAAGGGGGAGGTCATAGGGTCACAGACCGAGAAGACTGTAAAAGAAGTACCATCCAAAACCAACCTACCCCTGCTCCAAGATTGAAGGAACCTTATATTTGAAATAAAAACCACTTTCACGGAGGAAACTGAGGACCTGCTCAATCCGTGGATCGTCTGCTAGTATTAAATTTAAGGAATCAGGAAGGGCCGAAAGGAGGGGACATTCCATCAATATGTGAGATATCGTCAGTCTGGCTCCACAACCACATTGTGGAGGTGGGTCGTTACATAAGAAGAAGCAATGGGTGAACCGGGTATGACTAATGTGTACACGCCATGAAACAGTGGACTCCTTTCGAGAGGAGTGGAAGGAAGAGCGCCAAACTGCAGTAGTCTCCTAGATTGTGTGGAGTTTATTACTATGAGCAGTAGCACCCCAGATGGCATTCCACTTTTGTAAAGGAGAGATATAATGTAGATCTGTGTATCCGCAACTTCAATCATGAAAGGAAATGGGGGGTAAGAATCTGCTTCTCTAGCCAAACGGACAGCCAGTTCATTCCCTGGGATGCCCACATGACTTGGGATCCAGAGAAAGACGACTGAACAGGCGGCGCACTCAACAGCAGAGAGAAGCTCATGGATAGCAGAGACCAAAGGGTGATGAGAGTAGCATCAGTCGATAGCCTTCAGGCTGCTCATGGAGTCGGAACAAATTAAAACACTGTGGAGTGAGGCCTGAGAAACAAAACGGAGGGCCCTGTGAATGGCTAGAAGCTCTGCTGTGAACACACTACATGATCCTGGCAACAAATGTGGTTCGAAGCCAGCAGGAAACGTGAAAGCATATCCCACCTTACTGACTGTCTTAGAACCATCAATGTAAAAGATGGTGGCAGCCTGGAGCCCTGCAAGAATGGTACATACGAGACGCTGATAAACCATACGTGCGACAGAGACCATAGGACCCTGGAATAGATCGGTCCTAATCGATGGTCTAGGCACTGTCCAAGGGGGCTATGGGAGGAGTGCAGTCCAGAGAGTGGAGATGGAGATCCCAACAGAGGGAAGTGAGACACATGCCAACCAGCAATCCCACCTATGGGCAGGTGTTAGGCGAAGATAACATGGTACACAGAATGGTCAGGGAGTTGGTGAATGGCGACTGCATAAGAAACAAGAAGTTGGCTCTGTTGAATGTGTAGAGGGGGAATCCCCACTTTTGTAAGGAGACAATCAACAGGACTAGTACGAAAGGCACCAACAGCCAGATGCATCCCAAAATGATGGACATGGTGAAGACATTTTAAAGTGGAAGGAGCTGCTGAGCCATAAACCTGTCTACCATAATCTAGTCTGGACATGACCAGAGCACAGTAAAGATGGAGAAGAGTGGAATTATCTGCTCCTGAAGATGTGTGGGTCAGGAGGTGGAGAGCATTATGTTTCCACATACATGTAGTCTTTAGGTGGGAAAGGTGGGGCACCCACATCTGCTTGTAATCAAAAATGAGGCCCAACCAACAGAACTGTGCTACTACATCAAGGAGCTGGTTGCCTAAATAAAGTTCTGGATTGGGGTGTACTGTGGGTCAATACAAAAATGCATAACCCACCTTCTGGAGGGTGAAAACTGGATGCCATGAGCGGTGGCCCATGAAGGGCACTGAGTGAAGTGCCAACTCGAACCCGGTAGAGCCTCTGAGATAAATACTCGTGGATCAAAGTCGGAAGGGGACCACAGAAGTCCCAGTCATGGAGGGTAACGGATGAAATGGCGCTAAGCCATGTCATATGCCTTATGTAGGTCAAAGAAGACAACAGAAAGGTGCCAGCTGTGAGTAAAAGCCTGTCTGAAGGCTGATTCCAATCAAATGGTCAGTTGGAGATAGCCCTGCCCAGTACCCACAATAATACATGAACAAAAGGCCCCAAGATTTGAGTACCCAACATGATCTGAAGCTGATCATCCTTTCCAGCAGTTTATGAAGTTGGTTGGTTCGCTAAATAGGACGTAGATGTGTACAGACGTTGGGTTTTTCCTGTGCTTAAGGATGGGGATAAGTGTACTGTCTTGCCATTTTGATAGAAAAGCACCCTTGAGTCTGAGAAATGTACAAGTATTAGATCATCTGGTTGTGGCTTGTATCCAGGCCTAGAGCTGTGTCTCATGAAGAGCTAAGAGTCTGAATCAATTCCCATTCAGTGAAGGGTGCATCATAGAGCTCAATGTGGTGCTGGAGAAATGTAGCAGGGTAGGGAGAGGACGATGATGCTGTTGCAAAGTGTGTCGTGAGGTGTTCTGTGAGGACCAGTGGATCAATGCACAGAGCAGATTAGAGGTTCAGACCCTGGACTTTTGACTTGCTGGTGGCCCTGAAGGCTAAGGAGCTTGGACCAAACCTGCAATGAAGAACCATATGTCCCCAGGAAGGAAACATAGCGCTCACAGCATTTCTGTTTACTCCACATAATAAGGTAATGAGCCTTAGCATGGAGACGCTTAAAAGTGAGGAGGTTGGTCTGTGTAGGGTGTCCCTTAAATCTCTGCAGCGCCTGTCTGCAGTCTTGGACAGCGACTGACATCCTTGGTTCACCACAGTACCAGTCAACAAAGAGGGGAACCTGTGGACAGGAGAATGGCAGTGCCAGCAGCGTGAAGAATAGTGCCTTGCATTACTATCAGTGGAATTCGAAAGGGAGGTGTCAAAGTTCCCAGCAGATGTAAATAAAGGCCAATTGACCCTTTGAGCATTCCAATGCGGGAGGCCTGTCTGCCTGGAGGCAGCGGGGGAATAATAGGACCATTGGAAAATGCTCGCTGTCACAACAGTCATCATGGGATGACCTATGTAGGGAAGCCACGAGGGCTATCGCTACCAAGTTAGTATGTAGGGGGATCCGGTCACTAATGATATTGGAGTGAACCAAAATGCAGACCCCAGCAGATGCTTCCTTGGGCCAGCACGATTCCGACCGAATGTCTGATAACCACGAAATATTGAAGGGGGCATGACACACTACTTCGTGGCTGATAACTGGAAGCTGTGGGGTAGAGTCGATGACTGTGCCTTGTGGATGGCTCCCTGTAGGCTCTGCTTGGCAACACCAGTACTGGAGGAGCAATACAAAATGCAGAAGTCGTCCACATACAGAGAAGGTGAGACTAACAGCCCGACAGCTGCTGCTAGACCGTTAATGGCCACTAAAAATAGAGATACACTCAATACAGAGTCCTGCAGGACCCCATTCTCCTGCATATGGGGGGCAACTATGGGAGGCACCAACCTGGACACAGAAAGTATGGAGCAATAGGAAACTTTGGATAAAAATCGGGAGTGGGCCCTGGAGACTCATAATGTGGCAAGGATATGATGTCACCAGGTTGTGTCGTAAGCTTTTCGTAAATCAAAAAAGACGGCAACCAGGTGTTGATGTCTGGAAAAGGCTATTCGGATGGCAGACTCCAGGGACACAAGATTATCAGTGGTAGAGCAACCCTGGCAGAAACCGCCCTGGCATTGAGCCAGTAGGCCACGTGACTCCAGGACCCAACGTAACTGCCGACTTACTGTATGTTCTAACAGCTTACAAAGAACGTTGGTGAAGCTGATGGGCCGATAGCTATCTACACCAAGAGGGTTTTTCCAGGTTTGAGTACTGCAATGATGGTGCTCTCCTGTCATTGCGATGGAAAGACTCCATCGCACCAGATCTGGTTGAAGAGTATGAGATGTCGCCTGTAGTTGGACGAGAGATGTTTGATCATCTGACTGTGGATCCGAGGTGGTCCAGGAGCTGTGTAGGCGCAATGTGCAAAGACGCTGAGGACCTCCCACTCTGTAGATGGAACATTGCAGGGTTCACTGTGGCATTCAGTGAACGAGAGGGCTTTCCTTTCCATCTGCTGTTTGAGGTGAAAATACTGGGGAATAATTCTCTGACATGGAGGCTCGAGCATAGTGCTGAGCATAGTGCTCAGCAAAGTGCTCGGCAATTGCGTTTGTGTTGGTAGAAAAAACGCCATTGATGTTAACGCCAGTAACTCTTGTAGGGGTCTTGTACCAGGATCAGGGGCGGGATTTTCGGCCTGTTGTTGCTGTTCACTACTGGAGCCTGAACACCAAGGTTGACCTCGAATCAGTTCCTTTACCTGATCTTCATAACTCTTTTACTTGATTTGCCGGCGCTAACTGGTTCACTGTGCTTGATCTGAATCAAGCCTATTATCAGGTTCCCTTAGCAGAAGAATGTAAACACGTTACAGCTTTTTTTTACTGTTTGGAATCTGAGTTTAACGGGGTTCTTACTCGCTTGCTGGATAATATTCTCGGACACTTGAAATTAGTCTGTGTTTATAATTACTTGGACGACTTGGTGATTTATAACCGTTCGTTTCAGGAGCATTTGGAACATATCCAGAAAGTTTTTGCTAGGTTTCAGGGGGCCAGTTTGACTTTTAAATCCTGTTAGGTGACATTAGATAGGCAGCAGGTATTCTTCTTAGGTCACCTAGTATCAGTCGAGAACATTCGCATTGACCAGGAGCGGACTAAGGCACTGAGAGCTCTTCCGCCACCTGCTGATAAACGCAGGGTTGCAATGTTCATTGGCATGGCGAATTATTTTAGTCCCTAATTTTGCTCAGTTGGCGGATCCTTTAAATGAAATGCGTCAAAAAGGTTGCGTTTTGAATGGGGACCTGCCCAAGAGGCAGCGTTTGAGCACATTAAGGCAGATATAGCCAACCCTCCGGTTCTTGGAGTGCCTCATTTTAGTAAAAAATTTATTGTACAAACCGACACATCTGATGTGGGGATTTCGGCCGTCCTCCTACAGGAGTTCGAGGGTCAAAGGCAGCCATTAGCGTATGCCTCTCATCAGTTAACCAGTGCTGAACTTAAATATTCCGTGTACGAATGTGAGGCATTGTCCGTCTTATTCGCACTGGAGAAGTATCGCTTTCATCACGAGAATAAAGTGTTTCACCTAGAAACCGACAATCAAACATTAAGCTGGGTGCTAGCCAGGCCATGTAAAACTGGCCATATCGCCAGGTGGACAGCATTTCAATTCGAGGTAGAACATATTGAGGGGACTGAGAATGTGCTCTCGTACGTCCTCAGCTGTATGTACACGGAACATCCATCTAGCGAGCGCGCCCAAGAAACCGAGGAAGGCAATCTTAGTTGTGTTGTCTTAGGCGGTATTCCTCATTTGTTTAGTGACGTTGCCGACCATCAGGATCAGGACCCCACTTGTGGACCGGTTAAGGAACGGCTGTTGGCGGGGGAACTTTGGATTGATACGTCATCAGGAAGGGCATTTTGTGTAAAAGGGTTTGACGTGCCAAGGAGTTGAAGATCTGCCTACCAACCGACCTCGTACACCCTGTTTTTCATTACTTTCACAACTCGTTGATTGGAGGGCATTTAGGAACCTATAAGACCTTGCAGAAATTTAAGGAGCATTTGACTTGGCCGCCTATGGACCGAGACGTTAGAGAGATGGCTTCTTGGTGTCAGTTGTGTCGTATGGAAAAGCCTAAGAACGCCCTTGGCTTCTTGAGTTTTGAGCGCGAATCCTGCCCATGGACAAACTCTATATCAATTATGTGGGGCCCTTACCTCGCACTAAAAGAGGCCATCGGTACGTATGGGTTATTACTGACGCGTTTTCGAGATTTACGTGGATTCTTCCGAGTCTAAACGTCACGACTGCTGCTCATTTGACTAACTTATTGAGTGTTTTTTGACAGCCTAAGCAAATCGTTAGTGATAATGCGCCAGCCTTTCTATTGGCTCCCTTCAAGGGTTTTTGTTTTCAAAGCAGTTTGAAGAACGTGACTACCACTCCGTATTACCTGCAGGGCTCTCTCGTGGAGACGGTCAATCGTAATCTCAAATCCGCACTGATTATCTTTCATCAGAAGACGAACAGTAAGTGGGATGCTAGTCCCCCTTGGCTTGGTTTTGCTTTCAGTATCGCCAGCCATAAGGTTTTGAAGGCTGCTCTGATTTCCTTTGCTTATCCTGTTAATTACCCTCTTTCGAACTTATGGGGAATACAAGATCTATTCCCTGCAGATATTACCCCTGACATCAAAGAAAACTGGAATCGTGCCTGGCGCAATATTATCATGGCCCACAATAAGCAAGCTGATCGTTACAACCCTAATCGATGAGTCTTTAGGGGAAACCAGGAGACCAGGTGTATGTCCATAATTTTCCCAGGAGGGAGGTGCGTGTTGGAAACCTTGGTAAATTCACTCCCCATTTCTTGGGTCCCTGTTCTATTATGCATATTTCAGACCCAGTTAATCTTCTGATTAACGACAACCACACTGGTACACAATACTGGGTTCATCTAAATCAAATTAAGTTTGGTTAGGCCACTTGTTGGTTTACCCCCAGGTTGGTGTCTGAGGGGGAGAGGCCGAACCGTGTTGCAGCTCGCGTTGGTGCCGTTAGTAATTGACATTGTATAATATGGATAGTGGCATCTCGTTTTCTTCTTGTGTTTACTGGCACCACAATGTTTGCTAGCATTGTTTGTCTGTGAGTTGCAGCAGCAGCAGCAGCAGCAGCGGTTATCGATATCTAGTAGCACAGTATTATCTTTTGAAGGGCGTCAAGTGTTTCTGGGTCTGAGCGTGTCAAGGAGTTTGGTTGGGATGGAGCAGCAGTGATGTCTGGCAGTGCGAAGACTGCTGGCAGCATGCAGGCACTGCCGGATCAAGGGGCTGTAGTTGCAAGGGCCACAGCCCCGTTGTCCACTGGACCCAGGACAATTGAGTTGAGTCAACAGTAACCCAGTAGCGAAACCTCCACTATTTTGAGATCACGCCATTTCTTCACGCATTGCTGCTTGCACGGTCCCTGAAACGAAGAGCAACGAGTGGAGTGTTTGGAGTTGGCAAAATTAGTTAGCTGTCCTCAGCTCCATATTATTAATCATTGAATTTCTTGTGTGTATTGGTAAAGTTCAACCAGCGGTTTTTTCTGCCTAGTGGCCACTAACGCCCCAATTACTTGTCCTGGTGGTTAACGTATTTTCGCTGCAGTGTACCTTTCCTTGGCTTGCCGCTGCTGTCTGGTAAGGCATGTAGTTAGACAGTCTCTTTGACTGTGGTCCGGATATGTTGTTTGTTTTGGACTACTACTAGATTTTGCAAGAGTGTTGGTCTGCATTTAAACTGTTACAAGTTTGAGTTGCCATCCGGTTAAGTGAATACAAGTCTCGGCTGCCTGTCTCATCAGTTACAAAGTTGAGTGACTTTCCCAGGCCGATCCTTGGAGCAGTCTCTAGGGCCCACTTCTCTCTTGGTTTGATCAGATTGTGATGATTTTTTTAAGAAAATATTTTAATTTTGAGTTGTTACTATTGGGGCCTTCAACCAACAAATAATTTGAATTTTCTGGTCAATAAGGCCTTGAGCCATGAGTGCAACTTGCTTAAGAATTTTATTAGACATTGTGTCTTAAAGTTAGTTTAAAAGAGGGGAAGGGACCAAAGTATGAGGTCATCGGTCCCTTGATCCTAATAAAACAACGCCACAAGTGTGAGAATAAAGTAGACGAGACATGTAACACAAAATAGAAAGAAAGGAGAGGCCACAAGAATGAAGGAGAGGCCACAAGAATGAAGGAAAGGCCACAAGAATGAAGGAAAGGCCACAAGAATGAAGGAAAGGCAATGAACACAAAGCAACAAAAGAGGACAAGAGAACTACAGAAAGATGCAAGAAATAGGAGAGTGTAAAACAAGGAAGTAGATAAGTAGATTACAGTGGCTGGGCGACCACGAAAATAAAAAGGAAAAGCCAGCTACCCTACAACACATTAAAACCTTCACCCTAGAAGCACTAGGGTGGAGAACACAGAGGGAAAAAGGACAGATGCTAAAACTCAGTCGAATGATAAAGCCCACCCTGATGGATGAAACATGAAACCAAGTCAGCTGATGAGGCGTTGTCTTCTAAAATCAATGATAATGTGTCAGGCAATCGAAGTCGTAGGGCAGCCAAAGGAGGACACAGTAGAAGAAAACAGGCCACTGTCAACCGGGCGCCTCACCAACACAGAGGCAAATCTTAATGGTGCAGGAGGTAGCTGTGGCTCGCCCATGCATGGCCAATGTGGAACCTGCAGAGAACCACAGAATCCCTGCGAGAAGCCCTCATCAAGGACTTCCACACATTCATGGTCCCCTGAATGGCTCCCAGTTAGTTGTGCATACTGAGATTTTCCCATTCCGTCTCCCAAAGCTGAAAAACCTTAGAGTGTAATAATGAATGCAGATCAGTTGTGGGGATGCCCATCTCCAGAAGTGGTTTCCATATAGTCTGTTTGGCCAGCCTGTCAGCAAGTTCCTTTCCTGGGGTTCCAACGTGAGTAGGGGTCCAGACAAACACCACTGAACGACTGGACTGTTCCAGGGCACAGATGGACTCTTGGATGGACACTACCAAAGGATGATGAGGGTAAAACTGGTAGATAGTTCTCAGGCTGCTCAGGGAGTCAGTAATGAAAGAAAAGGCTCCCCAGGGCATGAACAGAGATATTGAAGTGCACAAGAAATGGCCACCAGCTCTGCAGTGAATACACTGAAGGCCTTGGGTAAGGAATGCAGTTTAGCATATACGCAAAGCCAATGCAACAACCAGCCATCGAGCCATTGGTGTAAACAACTTCGGAGCCCCAGGACACATCAAGATTCGAGAGGAAGTGACAGCAGAGAGCAGCAGGGTTAATGGAGTCTTTAGGGCCACGTGAATGGTCCAAACAAAGCTGTGGCTGAGGCGTACACCATGGAGGTGTACGTGAACAGACCGAAAGTAGACAGTTCAGAGAGCAGGGACCCCACACGAACCACAATCGTTAGCCCAGACCTGGACCACAGATGCGGGAGATGGACTGCCGAGGGTGGGAAAAGAAGATGGTAATACGGATGCTCAGGGGAACTACGAATGTGTGCTGCATAACTAGCGAGTAGTTGTGCACGTCTGATCTGCAATGGAGGGACACCAGTTTCCACCAGTACACTGGTCACCCGAGTCATCCTGAAAGTTCCTGTCGCTAGTCTAGCCCCACAGTGGTGCACAGGGTTGAGCAAAGGCAATGCTGAAGGGGCTGCAAACCATAAGCCACACTCCCATAGTCAATTCGGGCTTGGACAAGGTCTCTGTAGTGCTGCAGCAGCGTAGAGCAATCTGTACCCCAATTGGTGGTGCTCAGGCCATGGAGGGCATTGAGGTGCTGCCAGCACTTCTGCTTAAGCTGACCAAGATACGGGAGCCAAGTCAATCAAGCGTCTAAAACCAGTCCTAGGAATTGATGTGTCTCCACTACAGTGAGTGGATCATCATTAAGATAAAGTGTGGGTTCCGGATGAACAGTATCACGCCGACAGAAGTGCATGACACACGACTTTGCGGCTGAAAACTGGAAGCTCTGGGCTAGAGCTCATGAATGTGCCTTGTGGATGGCTTCCTGTAGGCGCCGCTCAACAACACCAGTACTGGAGCAGCAGTTTGAAATGTAGAAGTCGTCTACATACAGAGAAGGTGAGATGGAGAGCCCGACAGTTGCTGCTAGACCATTAATGGCCACTACAAATAGAGAGACACTTAATACAGAGCCTTGCAGGACTCCATTCTCCTGGATATGGATAGAACTATGAGAGTTACCAACTTGGACACGGAAAGTATGGAGCAACAGGAAGTTTCGGATAAAAATAAGGAGTGGGACCTGGAGACTCCACTCATAAAATGTGGTAAGGGTATGATGTCGCCATGTTGAGTCGTATGCTTTATGTATGTCAAAAAAGACGGCAACCAGGTGTTGCCATCTGGAAAAGGCTGTTTGGATGGCAGACTCGATGGACACAAGATTATCAGTGTTAGAGCGACCCTGGAGGAAGCCACCCCGACATGGAGCCAGCACACCACATGACTCCAGGATCAAACCCAACCGCCGAAATACCATACATTCCAGCAGCTTACAAAGAATGTTGTGAGTCTGATGGGCCGATAGCTATCCACATCAAGCGGGTTTTTACCGGGTTTGAACACCAGAATGATGGTGCTCTCCACCCTTTGCGATGGAAAGACGCCATCACACCAGATGCAGTTGAAGATGATGAAGAGGTGTCGCTTGTAGTCAGATGAGAGATGTTTAATGATCTGGCTGTGATCTGATCAAGCCCAGGACTTGTGTCAGGGTATGTGCAAGGGCACTGAGGAGCTCCCACTCTATAAATGGGGCATTATAGGATTCACTGCTGCGTGTAGTGAATGAGAGGCCATTACCTTCCAGCTGCCATTTTAGTGTGCGAAAGGCTGGGGAGTAATTCTCCGACACAGAGGCTCAAGCGAAGTGCTTGGCAATAGCGTTTTTGTCGGTAAGTAACATGCCATTTATGGTAACACTGAGGACATATGTTTGGGCCTGGTGCCTGAAAAAACATTTGATCTTTGCCCAGACTTGTGAAGGTGACATACGGCACCAATGGTCAAGGCATACCTCTCCCAATACTCCTGCCTCCGTCGTTTCATAAGGTAGTGGACACAGGCACAGAGCCTGTGACAGGCTATGAGGCGCTCCAGGGAAGGGTGCCACTTATGCTGATGTAGAGCTCGCCGACGCTCCTTAATTGCTTCAGCGATTTCCGGCGACCACAAAGGGACTGCCTTACGCCTCAGGAACCCTAAAGAGCGAGGGATCGCTTCTTCCAACGCAGAAATAATTATTGTAGTCACCTACTCAACCATCACATCGATGTTACCATGTGAGGCAGATTCAACGGTGACAGCAGAGGTGAAAGTTTCCGCAGTCTGCCTTCCTTAAAGCCCATCTGGGCAGGCGTCCATGGTCCTGATGCTGACGCAGTGACAGAAGGATGGGGAAGTGGTCACTACAACACAGGTCGTCATGTGCTATCCAGTGGACAGATGGGAGAATTCCTGGGCTGCAAACTGATAAATCAATGGCTGAATAACTACCATGAGCCACACTGAAATGTGTGGCGGCCCCAGTATTTAAGAGGCATAGATCGAATTGTGACAGTAAAGTTTGGACATCTCTGCCTCAGCCAGAACACATGGTGCCACCCACAAGTGGTTATGGGCATTAATATCTCCCAAAAGTAGGAAAGGTTAAGGGAGCTGATCAATCAGTGCAGCTAACACATTCAGGGTACTGGACCACCTGGAGGTAGATATACATTGTAGACAGCTATTTCCTGCATCGTTCTTATTCTGACAGCCACAGCTTCAAGAGGGGTTTTGAGGGCACATGTTCACTACAGACTAAGTTTAGGACATAAACGCAAACCCCATGTGACACTCTATTATGGTCGCTACAGTACCTATAATATCTCTTATGGCCGCCGAGGGCAGGGCTCTGCATTGCAGGGAACCAGGTTTCCTGGAGGGCAATGCAGATAGGTGTAAAGCTTAACATTTGCTGTAGCTCAGCCAGGTGGTGGAAAAAACAGCCGCAATTCCACTGTAGGATGGCATCATCGTGAGACTGGCATTCAATGAGGCAGTTTACACTTCAGGGTCATCTGCTGCCACCGACTTTTTTCATGAGCATTCTACATCCATTTTGTCTGAGGGTTTGGCGAGATGTAGGTCCTCAGCAGACGCCAAAATCTCCATCCCATCCTCAGACACAGAGCTTGTAGGTAGCAGTGATGTGGGTGCCACCGCAATTTCCTTGGTCTTAGGGGGGGGGGGGTTTCTTTTTGGGTTTCTCCCACTTCTCCTTGGATTTCCCTGGCTGGGAGGACTTCACTGGCTCAGTCTCCGTTACTGAGGATGAGTGTGAAGCCTATGACTAGCTGCTTTTGGGCTCTTCAGCCACTGGCAGGTGTCACTTCACCGGCTTAGAATTTGGGACAGACATCCCCAATGGTTGGGGGGGGGGGGGTGTTGCTCCCAAAATAGGTGGTACAGGAGCAACAGGGAGGGTAATGCCCCCACCATCAAGGGGGCAGGTGTTATCTTCCAGTTCTGAGAGGTGACTTGGGTTGGAGGAGCTGATGGTACCAGAACTGTTGTAGCAGCTGCGTAGATGATGTCATATACACAGACACAGACATTTTCTCTCAGCTTCAGTGTAGGTCAGTTGGTCCAGGATCTTTATGATTTTCCTTTGTTTCTGGAGAATCCTGCAGTCTGGCAAGCAAGGCGAATGATGCTCTCTGTAGTTGACACAGATGGGAGGCAGGGCACATGGATTATTTGGATGTGATGGGCATCCACAATCTCTGCATGGGACACTGGAAGTACAGGGGGAAGACATACAGCCGAACTTCCAGCACTTAAAGCACTGCATCGGCGGAGGGATATAGGGCTGTACATCACACTGGTAGACCATCGCCTTGACCTTCTCGGGCAATGTATCACCGTCAAAGGCGAAGAGGAAGGCACCGGTGGCAACCTGATTATCCCTCGGACCCTGGTGAACACGCTGGACGAAATGCACAACTCACCGCCCTAAATTGGCGTGCAGCTCATCGTTAGACTGCAAAAGGAGGTCTCTGAATTATGATACCCTGGACAATATTCAAGCTCTTACAGGAGCATCCCCCAGCTTGTCACAAGCGAATAACTCCTGTGACTGGTTAGAGGATGCTGTTTTGATCAAGACTGACCAAGATCTCATATGGACAAGCCCACCTCCTCCCTAAAATTTTCCTCTAAATGCTTAACAGAAAACTGAGGCTTCATCGTTATGGAAGATTCCCCATCAGCTCTCAAACATACAAAGTACTGTGGTGAATGAGATCCACTGTCATTCTTAGCCTGACGTTCCTCCCATGGAGTGTCCAGTGAGGGGAACGACTTGGGGTTGTACTTCTGTGTGTTGAATTGAGCTAGTGATCGCTTAGAGACTGCTGGTGTTTCACCACCAGCAAGAGGTACGCTTAATAGCGTGACATCCGCCCTGATGGCACCCACTCTGACCAGAGGCTCTCCCCACGGGCGCCACTCAGCCACAGCAAAGACCACCTGGAAGGGTGGCCATTGCTGAGAATCCCAATGCCCCAGAGGGATGGGCATCTACCCCTTGGCATACATGGGGGAGTTAATGGTTCAGGCATCAGCAGAGCGATCCCTGTGTGGTCAGAGGGCTACAACCAACAGGTTAGATGGTGGCCCCACCACAGCAGACTGGCTAGTATGCTGGATTTCAGGTGAAAAGAAGTCCATGGTCATCGTCGACGCAGAAAGCGACACTGCATAGTGCATGGTGGAAAACGCACTCAGGAAGGTGTCCTCGCCCAAGAGCTGGAGAATAGGTGGAACTGCAATACAATGACTAGAAAGTGGACTAAACATCTCAATGCACGATGGACACAATGCGCCATGTAAGGCACCCTTCCAGAGTTCGCTCGCTCTTGGGAAAATTTTGAAGGAGGAGATTAGACCCTAGAGGGAACCATCACGTTAAGGCTGAAACATGTGAAACACCTTTTAGTCGCCTCTTATGACGGGCAGGAATACCTTGGGCCTATTCCAACCCAAACAGGGGGGATATTGTGTCTTAACAGTCAAATTTGATAATTGTTCCTTATTGTCAACCTTATTGCAATTGGTTCGAAATTAAGTGTACGTGATTTTTTTAAAAATCTGAACAACCAACGGTAACTGAGTAAGGCCCTGTCCACACCGAATCCTGCCTGTCCCTACGTCCCATGTTTCAGAGGCCAGACCACTTTAAAAGTATTCGTTTATAAAATTGCAGTTGGAAACCAGTTTGTCTCAGCTATTACCAGTGGTTGATTGTTTCATTATTTATTTATAAATAAATACTTATCCTGTATATCTCAGCAGACCTGTGCTCCGCAATCGTTTCAGATTTATTTTATCAAAAATACGCATTCGACATGATTATTAAGTCTCTTGTTTAGTGTATTAATCGAATTTAAAATAATCGATGGATCATTGATGACATTGTTAAATTGAATGTTACTAGCTGCTTCCCAGTCACTCCTTCATGGAGTAGGCTTATGACCCGTTTCGTCTTCGCAAAATTCACCTTTGTCTTCTTTGATCTTTCTTTGGGTCTTTAGTCCATTACATGTCTTGTTTTTGCCCCATTCTTCCAATATGCCTTTTCCATTTTGTTAACCATAAGCCTTTATTTCATACAAAATGTATTTTTCGTTACAGATTTCTTTATTTGGTCCCTCCTGCTAACATCAGTAAAAATTTCATTTCGCGGGAGAGATTCGTTCAGTCGTCCTTAACTACTGTTTTGTGTACTGCCGTCTCGTCTAATATAGGGTGCCTAGGAAGCTGTTTTCTCGGATAACTAGATAATAATTCAAGCAAATCGTGTAATGGAGTTTATTATAGTAAGTTAAATTGACAATACCTAACATTGCGTATTCACAAAGGTGTGTCGTAAGCAAATGGCGATACGCAAATAATGTCCTTCGGTATATACAATTTCATTGCAAGCAAAACAGTACAGTTCATAACTCACTGCTGCAGCGTTTGTATGGCGGCTCGTCTTCCTCTCCGCCCGCGGCTAGGTGGTGCGGCGCTTTAATATTCTTCTTGTGGAGGTCGCTCCAGTCTTTGTGTCGTCCTAGAGACGGGGTTCGTCAGCGTACTATTCGCTGACGTCGTCCCACAGCCGTCTCTGCTCTTCCGTTCTTGATTGTTGTGCCGGAGCATTGTCCTCCTCACATCCGTATGTGAACATAGCTGTTGGCACTAATTTTTTGAATATTGTCTGTTTCTCTGGTTCTGTTATGTGATGTTCTATGTACAGTATAGTGCCATTACTTTGTAGATCTGCTAGACAGTGACATTTTACTTAAATTTAGGTCAATTTGTTCATTAAATAGTATCAAAAATTGGAGCTTAACATACTAATGTAGAAAATTTAATTTTAGCAAATGGTATTTTGTGAGGAGTTTCCAGGGTTTTTGAGACCTATTGATTATGTTCCAGTTTGAATAGCCGGTCGGGGTGGCGGTTCGAATTCTGCCTCTGGCATCGATGTGTGTTATGTCCTTAGGTTACATAGGTTTAAGTAGTTCTAAGTTGGGAATTTAAGGAAATGGGACCTGGATAAACTGAGTAAACCAGAGGTTGTACAGAGTTTGAGGGAGAGCATAAGGGAAGAACTGACAGGAATGGGGCAAAGAAATACAGTAGAAAAGAATAGGTAGCTCTGAGGGATGAAGTACTGAAGGCAGCAGAGGATCAAGTAGGTACTAAGAAGAGGGCTAGTAGAAATCCTTAGGTGACAGAAGAAATATTGAATTTAATTGACGAAAGGAGAAAATATAAAAATGCAGTAAATGAAGCAGGCAAAAAGGAATGCAAACATCTAAAAAATGAGATCGACAGGAAGTTCAAAACTGCTAAGCAGGCTAGGCTAGAGGACAAATATAAGAATGTAGAGGCTTATCTCACTAGGGGTAAGATAGATATTGCCTACAGGAAAATTAAAGAGACCTTTGGAGAAAAGAGAACCGCTTGTATGAATATCAGGAGCTGAGATGGGAACCCAGTTCTAAGCAAAGAAGGGAAAGCAGAAAGGTGGAAGGAATATATAGACGGTCTATACAAGGGCGATGTACTTGAGGACAATATTATGGAAATAGAAGAGGATGTAGATGAAGATGAAATGGGAGATATGATACTGCCTGAAGAGTTTGACAGAGCACTGAAAGACCTAAGTCGAAACAAGGCCCCAGGAGTAGACAACATTCCATTGGAACTAGTGATAGCCTCAGGAGAGCCAGTCCTGACAAAACTCTACCATCTGGTGAGCAAGATGTATGAGACAGGTGAAATACCCTCAGACTCTAAGAAGAATATAATAATTCCAATCCCAAAGAAAGCAGGGGTTGACAGATGTGAAAATTACCCAACTATCAGTTTAATAAGTCACAGCTGCAAAATAATAACGCGAATTCTTTACAGACAAATGGAAAAACTGATAGAAGCCGACTTTGGGGAAGATCAGTTTGGATTCCGTAGAACATCGGAACACGTGAGGCTATACTGACCCTACAACTTATCTTAGAAAATAGATTAAGGAAAGGCAAACCTTTATTTCTAGCATTTGTAGACTTAGAGAAAGCTTTTGACAATGTTGACTGGAATACTCTTTTTCAAATTCTGAAGGTGGCAGGGGTAAAATACAGGGAGCGAAAGGCTATTTACAATTTGTACAGAAACCAGATGGCAGCTATAAGAGTCGAGAGGCATGAAACGGAAGCAGCGGTTCGGAAGGGAGTAAGACAGGGTTGTAGCCTCTCCCTGATGTTATTCAATCTGTATATTGAGCAAGCAGTAAAGGAAACTAAAGAAAAGTTCGGCGTAGGTATTAAAATCCATGGAGAAGAAATGAAAATTTTGAGGTTCGTCAATGACATTGTAATTCTGTCAGAGACAGCAAAGGACTTGGAAGAGCAGTTGAACGGAATGGACAGTGTCTTGAAGGGAGGATATAAGATGAACATCAACAAAAGCAAAACGAGGATAATGGAATGTAGTCGAATTAAGTCGGGTGATGCTGAGGGAATTAGATTAGGAAATGAGACACTTAAAGTAGTAAAGAAGTTTTGCTATTTGGGGAGCAAAATAACTGATGATGGTCGAAGTAGAGAGGATATAAAATGTAGACTGGCAATGGCAAGGAAAGCGTTTCTGAAGAAGAGAAATTTGTTAACATTGAGTATAGATTTAAGTGTCAGGAAGTCGTTTCTGAAAGTATTTGTATGGAGTGTAGCCATGTATGGAAGTGAAACATGGACGATAAATAGTTTGGACAAGAAGAGAATAGAAGCTTTCGAAATGTGGTGCTACAGAAAAATGCTGAAGATTAAATGGGTAGATCATATAACTAATGAGGAGATATTGAATAGAATTGGGGAGAAGAGGGTTTTGTGGCACAACTTGACAAGAAGAAGCGACCAGTTGGTAGGTCATGTTATGAGGCATCAAGGGATCACAAATTTAGAGATCGAGGCCAGCATGGAGGGTAGAAATCGTGGAGGGAGACCAAGAGATGAATACACTAAGCAGATTCAGAAAGATGTAGTTTTCAGTAAGTACTGGGAGATGAAGAACCCTCTCAGGATAGAGTAGCATGGAGAGCTGCATCAAACCAGTCTCAGGACTGAAGACCACAGCAATAACAACAAGTTGAAGGGGACTGGTGACCTGAGAAGTTAAGTACCGTGGTGCTCAGAACCATTTGAACTCCTTTGAGTATGTCCTATTACATGTTTCACTGCGAAGTTCCAGTACCGCAGTACGCCGTTATAGAAGCCACAAAAATTGCACATTCTAACTCCAGTTTAACAATGGACTGTGCTATTCCGGTTTGCCTCCCGTAGTGGCGTGTTGCGGTATTATGGTGCTGGGACTGGCATGTGTGCCACAACTGCAGACGTGTTTTAGTTAAGGTAAGAGGTATCAGTGTAAGCTATAGTGACTAGTTTCTGTGAACTGTGATCGGTACGTTCATTCCATTGCCAATGGATTCTAGTAGGCATTTTGTGCATCACAATCACACAATCACTGCGGATAACAGAAAGCCCATTATTGATAATATAAATCTGAAACGGTTTTTTTGTTGCATATCGATTTGTCACCGAGCAATCATCTTCAGTGCAAGACTGTTGAACGGAGTCATACAATCATGGACAAAATAAACTTCCCACATACTTGTTTATGGTGAACACGCCAACAAGCAGCAAGATTAAAATTGAATTTCATCTGAATTAAGGTTGAATCTTACATGCTAGTTGGCTTTTTCTTTATTATAAAAACATATAAGGCAGCTTATATTTTGTGCATGACTGAGTCAACTGGACCCAGTCTTTCATTGAAGGTGATGACCGAGACTCAAATAGGTAATCAATAATAAAATTTTCAAACTTATGTGACAAGTAGACAACACATTTCGTGCACACTGCATCATTAGGAGAGGGTAATGGTTGTGCACGTTAAGGTACAGTCACTAGAGTAACATTTTACTACTAGAGGAATGTATTTAATGCCCCCCCCCCCCCCCCCCCACACACACAAACACGTGGCGGTGCAGCAGCAGATCGACGGCGGGTTGGCAGCTGAACCTACTGGTGACGCCTGGCCAGCGAGTGCCGCGACCTGCCTGTGCTGCTGCTCGCTGCCTCCAGGGCGCCTCAGAATGGGAGAGCTATAAGACGAGGGAGTGGTAGGCAGCTATCTGAGGCCCCAGTGGGTGGCCAGAGACCTAAAAGAGGAGGTGCCATAGGATGTGGCCAGGTTGTCGGCACTGAGAGTTCCACGCACAATGGGCCGACGACAAGGATTGTTGTGGGGAGGAGCCGTGGGGGCACCCGGCCAGCGAGTGCCGCGACCTGTCTGTCCTGCTGCATCGCTGCCTCCAGGGCACAGCAGAATGGGAGAGCAAGGCGAGGAGAGAGTCATAGGCAGTTATCTGAAGCCCCTGTGGGTCGCCAGAGACCTAAAAGAGCAGGTGCCAGAAGATGTAGCCCGGGTGTCGGCGCTGAGAGTTCCTCGCACGCTATATAGACGGCGAGGAGGGCTCTGGGGAGGTGCCGTGGGGGCACCTGGACAGCAAGTGCCGCGACCTGCTTGTGCTGCTGCCTCACTGCCTCCATGGTGCCTCAGAATGGGAGAGCTAGGAGAAGAGGGAGTGGTAAGCAGCCATGTGAGGCACCAGATGGTGGCCACAGACCTAAAAGAGTGGGTGCCAGAGGATGTGGCCCGGGTGTCGGCGCTGAGAGTTCCACGCACCATGGGCCGACGGCATGGAGGTCTGTGGGGAGGAGCCGTGAGGGCACCCGGCCAGCGAGTGCCGTGACCTGCTTGTCCTGCTGCCTCACTGCCTCCAGGGCACAGCAGAATGAGAGAGCAAGGCGACGAGAGAGTCATAGGCAGTTATCTGAGGCCCCAGTGGGTCGCCAGAGACCTAAAAGAGCAGGTGCCAGAAGATGTGGCCCGGATGTCGGCGCTGAGAGTTCCTCGCACACTATATAGACGGCGAGGAGGGCTCTGGGGAGGAGCTGTGGGGGCACCTGGACAGCAAGTGCCGCGACCTGCCTGTGCTGCTGTCTCACTGCCTCCATGGTGCCTCAGAATGGGAGAGCTAGGAGACGAGGGAGTGGTAGGCAGCCATGTGAGGTCACAGCGGGTGGCCAGAGACTTTAAAGAGCTGGTGCCAAAGGATGAGACCCGGGTGTGAGTGCCGAGAGTTCTGCTCGCACTGGGCCCACGGCAAGGAGTGCTGTGGGGAGGAGCCCTGGGGGCACCTGGCCAGCGAGTATGCCGAGCGATGAAGACTATCCCGCCAGGTCACTTGTCAGCAGGTGGCGCAGTGTGGGCCACTTGGTGAGCCAGCGCCCCTGTGGCGACTGCGGCTGCATCCATCCTGCTGGCCGAAGAGGAAGCGGTCAGCTCATCTGCTGCCGGCTCGCTGTACCAGTGGCCTGATCATTTCTCGCAGAGGAAGGGCGGCGGCTGCTGAGAGCGGGGACCACTGCGTCTGTAACAGCGTACCAGGCTGCATCTGGCTCTCCGCTGCTAGCGTAGTACTGTGTCCATTTCCTTACATACTCTTCTTTCTCTGTGATTGCACTGCCATGAGCTCTCTGTACTATATGATCATGATCGCCGATCGCCATCATCGATCGCCTATTTGTCTTTCGTATTTGCCACTAGCGATCTGTGTCATGTTAGTGAGTGCAGGGGAGAGTCTTTGGAGGGTGTGTGCAGTAGACCGTCTCGCCTTGGTTATCAATGTGAACGGTACTGCAGTGAATTCTGGCTTCGCATGTGATAGAATGTAAGGCAGATGGTGTGTACTTTTAGCAGGAAGTAGACACGCTCGGCCTTGCTGGGGAGGAACGAGTACGCCGTACACCTCTGCTTGTGGATGTTTCAGTACAGGCTTTTGGTACGTTGCAATGTGCTAGTTGCAACACGTAAGGAATTATGGAATGACGGCCTCTGTGTTTGTGTGAGAAGCACAGGCTAGATTCGTCAGAGGCTATGCATTCCGGTTTTGGTAGATCAACATTGAAATAAGCAGTAGTAGGTGGAGGAGGAGGAGGATATTAGTGTTTAACGTCCCGTCGACAACGAGGTCATTAGAGACGGAGCGTAAGCTCGGGTGAGGGAAAGATGGAGAAGGAAATCGGCTTTGCCCTTTCAAAGGAACCATCCCGGCATTTGCCTGAAGCGATTTAGGGAAATCACGGAAAACCTAAATCACGATGGCTGGAGACGGGATTGAACCGTCGTCCTCCCGAATGCGAGAAGCAGTAGTAGGTCATTACACTATTTGCATTACCTGAGTGTACTTATTGATCTGACCTCTGTGTCCGTTCAATCTGCCCCTCCCTGTATTAAGATATTTTATGCTCTGTTTCTTTAACAACTTCACGAAGGAAGACTTTGCTGTGTACGATTTGTCTGGCGTGTTGATTTCTCACGTGTGTTTAACTGGTTGTAGTTATTTCTTAAAATGAGCCCTTAAGACTGTATGGGTTGTTGTTTGCTGTTCCTTAATTATATTGGCCCTTCAGGCTGGGTCTGAAAAATTTTACCTAACTAGGTTATTACCAGTGTTTTCAAAATAGCTCAAAATATTAAGTGTTACTAGCTTTTATTGTCAAGACTAACTTTATTTAACATTAAGTCGGGTCACTTACCCATCAACTACGTGCAGAAGAACAAAAACCGGCCCTGTCCTCCCTTTGGTTATTTGGGTGCGAGGCACTGGGTTGGATAGCCGCCCACGACTATCACTACAGAGGAAGTTATTCGATAAACCAAATATTTTTATAGTCACGCGCTTTCACCGATCGTTTCTTCTTCTTCTTCTTCTGCCTTTGTCTCACGTCAAAGCAGAGTCGCCGTGCTTATAAACGGAATTGTGATGATTAATTTTAAGAGGTGGTCAGATGCCCTTCCTGACGCCTTTACAACGAACAACTTTTAACGGAGCGCATGAAAGAACTAATTTGTGTGATACATGTGATAAACCATTACTTTAGACGACATTTCTTTTGCGAGTTATGCCTCAAACACTTGCGTGGTATAAATTGGTGCATTCGTATACCATAAATCTGAACTACTTATCTGCGTTCATTCTGTCCTAAGCTCGCCCCTTAACGCTGCTTGCCAACAGCAATTTGTTAGTTGCTGTTTTGTAGAGCCTACTCTTGTGTCAGATTTGTTTCTGATATTCTAACGCTGGGCCATCCACGAAACGGGTCAGTCAAGTTTCTGAAACAGGTGGACTCTCGTTACATATCGATCTGAGGCATTGTTGAAGGCACCTCAGTCGAATGTAGGTCGGTCCACATTTTACGAAAAGCAATGTCGGAACAGTCCAAATAGTTATATCACTGTGAAATTCACTCTCTAAGACCGTCGACGAAACGAGACGTCAAGTCAATATTCATGAAGAATAAAGTTTTGACGTAGTTTCCGGGGGTGGGGGTGATGTCGTGTAGTCTGATAACCTAGTCCCAGAGCGCTCGCTCCCTCTACAGGGTTATTTTGTGTTTTTGTTCTCGTCAAACTCGTCAGTTTGTTTACTACATTTTCGTGACGCTTAATACGTTTTTTGAAGATTTCAATATTTTTCCTACGGATGTTGTTCAGCAACGGACGCAACATACATAAAATCGAAACATGTTTCAGATGTTAGAATACCTTGAGGAAGACGCAGCCTATGCTGGGTATTAATAATGTCATAACTTCCTGAAACAATTTTCTTAAAACTGAATGAAGTTCTAAAAAATCTCGCAATGTCTACACCGCATTTCCATAAGATAATTCAGGTGACTAGCTAGTTTTGGTTTCAAGTAACAGCCATATTCTCATCATGCAAATACTAAATGAAGGTTGAATATGAACTGTGTATGACAGCAGTAATCATGCTGATGTGACGTGCGTTCGTCTAGGGAACACTACGAAAAAGAAAAAATTGGAAGCTAACAGCAACAATGAAACTGAGCCAGGCTGTACACTTTACTCGTACGTGACGAAGGTTGGACAAGCCGGCTGTATAATCAAAAATCACGTCCATCATAAACATCCGTTATGACTTGGAATGGGGGTTTAGTGAAAGCAGTCTTTCAGGAAATATCAGCATTGTATTTCATCACCGACAAGTTACGTCATCTAGGAATAGCCACTATAAATTTTATGGTCGCTACTATTTCAGTAACTAGGGTGTTGAACCTTTGTTTTTGCGCCGTTGCATAAAACGTTATTTCGCTGAATTTCCCCTTTATACACTTCCAAGCTATTCTACATCTACATGAATACTCTGCAAATCACATTTAAGTGCCTGGCAGAGGGTTCATAGAACCACTTTCACAATTCCCTATTATTCCAACCTCGTATAGTGCGCGGAAAGAATAAACACCTATACCTTTCCGTACGAGCTCTGGTTTCCCTGATTTTATCGTGGTGATCTTTCCTCCCTATGTAGGTCGGCGTCAACAAAATATTTTCGCATTCGGATGAAAAGGTTGGTGATTGGAATTTAGTGAGAAGATTCCGTCGCAATGAAAAACGCCTTTCTTTTAATGAATCCAGTCCAAATCCTGTATCATTTCTGTGACACTCTCTTCTTTGAAATTTTTCGATGTACTCCGTCGGTCCTATCTGGTAAGGATCCCACATCGCACAGTAGTATTCTGAAAGAGGACGGACAAGCGTAGTGTAGGCAGTGTCCTTAGTAGATCTGTTACGTTTCTAAGTGTCCTGCCAATAAAACGCAGTCTTTGGTTAGCTTTCCCCTCAACATTTTCTATGTGTTCCTTCCAATTTAAGTTGATCGTAATTTTAATACCTAGGTATTTAGTAGAATTTACGGCTTTTAGATTAGACTGATTTATCGTGTAACCGAAGTTTAACGAATTCCTTTTAGCACTCATGTGGATGATCTCACACTTTTCGTTATTTGGGGTCAACTGGCACTTTTTGCACCATTCAGATATCTTTTCTAAACCGTTTTGCGGTTTGTTTTGATCTTCTGATGACTTCATCAGTCGATAAACGACTGCGTTATCTGCAGACAACCGAAGACGACTGCTCAGATTGTCTCCCAAAACGTTTATATAGATATGGAACAGCAAAGGGCCTATAGCACTACCTTGGGGTGCTATATTACCTTGTTTTACTCTATGACTTTCGGTCAATTACTACTAACTGTGACCTATGACAGGAAATCACAAATCCAGTCACATAACTGAGACGATATTCCATAAGCACGCATTTTCACTACGAGCCACTTGTGTGGTACAGTGTCAAAAGCCTTCCGGAAATCCAGCAATACCGATTCGATCTGAAATACCTTATCAATAGCACTCATCTGAATGTTTTTAGCTCCTTCCTGTTGCGTCGATTTTTACGTAAAACGTCAAAATTTCGAAAACTTTTAAAGTTATTAAACTGATACTTAATACGTTATTACTTTAGCATCACTCCTGACATGCTATTAACTTTTCAGATTATTTACTTTACTTTAAGGTATTGCGCAACATTCGTGACATCGTAGTTAGTTGCAGTGGACTAGGCTGGCACACAATGGAAGCATATGACTTCTATATGGAGTGAGTAGGCTGCTTCCCTACAAACCCATATTTAGTAGCCCTATATGCATGATCTATATATGATTGTTACATAAAACGGAAACGAGCTAGTCATCTTAATACCTAGACGACATTTACATACAGCAACTAACAGATTATGTTTTATAGTTCTAGTGAACTGCATAAAAACCTCTTTTCCATTCCTGATACTGTCAGGCATTACAAGAAAATTACCATTAGGTTATCTTTTATCAACAGTGAAGAAATATCAGCTCCATTGAATGAGGAAAGTGCAGTTATTTTGACGTTATTTGGCACTTACAAAGAAGCGAATTTCGTGGTGGTTAAGCTATTCTATGTATTGACTTTCAGATAGTGTTTGATGCAATTGTATGTACAAGTACTTCATCTCCATCAGATGAATTTTGATATTTTAAAATGTTTGCACGACGTGTCTGTAATCATTTCACTTCTCAGCAGATCGTATGGTATACGCTGTCAAGAACATCAACGAAATTTTTACTTTGCCAATAGTACATTTTAACGTGGCTAGCCAAGTAATTCTAATTCTGCAGTCAAATTTGTATCGATCATATTACATTACCTCACTATCCTCGGTCAGTACTGGGATATCCGAAATAGCGTCGTGTTGACGTTCCGTCTACTGAAATCAACACCATTTGAAGAGCTTAATTCAATAGTGGTACAAGTCCATTTTTGCTAATTCTGAGATACGAGTCCTAAAATTAAATGAGTGCTGAAAAATCTGCAGTTGTGATACCAGAAATATTCAAGTATACATACTTTAATATTTCTGGTATCTCAACTGCAGATTTTTCTCATTTAACTTTAGGACTCTGTATCTCAGAATAAGCAAGAATTGACTTGTACCACTATTGAAATAAGCCCTTCATTTAACGGTTACATCACGTAAAGTTCCCTTCACGTCCTCCCTGAATCGGCCTTAATAGTTGCAGGTCTCGCGCGTGATTCTGGGTTGCATGGACACACACACACACACAGAAACAAACACACACACACACACACACACAGAAACACACACACACACACACACACACACACACACATACACACTTACATACACACACACACAGAAACACACACACAGAAACACACACACAGAAACACACACACACACACACACACACACACACACACACACACACACACACACACACAGAAACACACACACAGAAACACACACACACACACACACACACACACAGAAACACACACACAGAAACACACACACACACACACACACACACACACACACACACACACACACAGAAACTCACACACACACACACACACACACACACACACACAGAAACACACACAAACACACAGAAACACACAGAAACACACACAAACAAGTACTGCATGACCTCAGTTCCAAGAGCTCCGGAACTTCTGCTCAAAATTGGAACAGAGATCAACGTAATCATTATTTCCGTCTTCTTTATTGTTCATGAGAACCACACATTGAATGTTTTACCACGACACACCGAGACCTTCAAAGGTGGTGGTCCAGATTGCTGTACACACCGGTACCTCTAATACACAGTAGCACGTCCTCTTGCATTGATGCATGTCTGTATTCATGGTGGCATACTATCCACAAGTTAATCAAGACAATGTTGGTCCAGATTGTCCCACCCTCAATGGCAATTCGGCGTAGATCCCTCAGAGTGAGTGGTGGGTCATGTCGTGCATAAACAGTCCTTTTCAATCAATCCCAGGCGTGTTGGATAGGGTTCATGTCTGGAGAACATGCTGGGCCACTCTATTCGAGCGATGTCTTTATCCTGAAGACAGTCATTCACAAGACGTGCACGATGGGGGCACGAACTGTCGTCCATGTACACAAATGCCTCGCCAATATGCTGCTGATATTGTTGCACTATCGGTTGGAGGATGGCATTTACATATCGTACAGCCATTACAGCGCCCATTACGGTCCCACATAATGCCACCCCAAAACAGCAGGCAACCTCCACCTTGCTGCACTCACTGGACAATGTGTCTAAGGCGTTCAGCCTGACCGGGTTGCCTCCAGACCCGTCTCCGACGATTGTCAGGTTGAAGGCATATGTGACACCCATCGGTGAAGAGATCGTGATGCCAATCCCGAGTGGTCCATTTGGCATGTTGTCTGGCCCATCTGTCCCGTGCTGCATGGTGTCGTGGTTGCAAAGACGGACCTCGCTGTGGTTGTTGGAAGTGAAGTTGTGTATCATGCAGCCTATTGCGCACAGATTGAGTCTTAACACGACGTCCTGTGGCTACTCGAAAACCATTATTCCATATGGTGTCAGTGTTCCTCAGATCCATAATCCGTAGGTAGCGGTCATCCACTGCAGTAGTAGCCCTTGGGTATGTCATCGATAGTTCCTGTCTCTGTGTGTCCTCCAAAGAACATCGCTTTGGTTTACTCTGAGACGCCTTGACACTTTCCTTTTTGAGAGCCCTTCCTGGCACAAAGTAACAATGCGGACGCGATCGAAGCGCGCTACTGACCGTCTAGACATGGTTTAACTACAGAAAATACTAGCCGTGTACCTCCTTCCTGGTGGAATGACGATCTGATCAGATGTCCGACCCCCTCCGTCAAACAGACGCTGCTCATGCTTGGTGGTTTACATGTTTGGGCGGGTTTAGTGACATCTCTGAACCGTCGAAGGGACTGTGTCTGTGATATAATAGCCACAGTGAACGACTATCTTCAGGAGTTCTGGAAACCGGGGTGACGCAAAACTTTGATGTGTGTATTAAAAATTGCTAGTTTCGCTCGTGTGAGGCTGAATATTTACCCGTGAATACCAACTGCTCCTGTAAAATAGACTGCGCAGTGTCAGCGTTTTGTCATCACGTCGACTTTTGTCCGTTAGTAACGTTCCAAGAAGTATCCTCTAAATAATATGAACGTACGTCGCCCGCAATTGCGTTATCGTAATTCGACACACTCATTGAATGCTAGCCAGAGTAATTCATAGTCTGCTGCACCTAGCCTGCCATACATTTTCGCCAAAAAAGTAGCGAGATTGTACTTACGGCTTTGGTAATAGGAGCAAATAACGCTCGCCCGGAAGTTCCTTTACCTGTCAGTGACTGGCCCTGGGTTGCACGACTAACGCACACTGTCTCTGTTTACGAAACCTACCTGACGTCTCGGAATGTGGTATACTCGCTGCACTGCTACTGTTTTGCGTTTTTATTTTCATTAATAAATTTCGAGTCATTTGCGGAGTTAGTTTAACGTATATTATGTTGCGTTCATCTAGGATAACACGTTTCCCCACAGCTGGTCCTCAAATCAAACTGACTTCCATACTACTGATGTTGAAAGCAAGGTCATCTGCCATTCCCATGTGAGAATTACAGCGCGAAGTTTACTCAAGATCGGGCACGTCAGTATGTTGAGTGCACTCTCCCACTGTGCTTTGTTTAATGACTTCCGCTTTGGACTGACGTTGTGCAGCAGTCTCTTAGATTAGCAACTTCCCGTCCACGCAGTTAAATATAACGTAACAGTAAGCACTGGTGATTCACTAGGTTGCACGGTTCGTGGAATTCGTAAGTATTTTCCTTTGCCCGTATGAGACAGTGTGTTGCTCAGCGAGCATGAGCAAGTTTAATGAACTATAATAATAATAAAGTAATCATATACCCCTTTCGACATGACAGGAGCTTGGTATTATCCCTGATGACTGAACCTCCGTGGGGTTGACGTGACTGGGAATTTCCACCTGTGATGTCTGCTGAACTACACTTTTTACTATGTTTATTCATGCATTTTCGATCTAAATGAAAATATTATTCTCTAACTTTGTTTCAGTTAATTACGTGTCTACTCTGTAACATCACGAGATGCATCTGACCTGATAACTTGCTCTATAACCTGGCTTCCGAGCAGTAGACGAGTTCATATCAAAATTTTGTAGACTGCACATTTTATTTTTATGTAATGCAGAACAGGTTCAGAGTCTTTCTAAGCTGTATTAGTTACCTGTCAAACATGTAACAACTATAGTAATCGTAGATAGGAATACATTATGCACTAATTAATGAAAACAGACATCAAGTTCTGTCATGAACAAATGAACCACCGGTGCTACATAATTTTGACTCAAACCTAGAAAGACAACGAACAAATGTTTCCCATAATATTGTGTATGAATACACATGTATTAATTGACCGTGTTGGACGGTATATTATCTTGCGTTGGAAGACAATTTACAGCAGGGATCCGAAGGAAACAATCTTGTTACTGCTATTTTTCCTGCACCTTTCCAGTGCCCACTGATTATTTTCAGTTTCCAGACGACTTACTCAGATGACATTTCTTATCAGATATAACGAAATCTGTAACACGTAAGCTGTGTGAATTATTGGCGGTGTAATTTGTGCCGCATGGCTGCTGTTGACTGACTTGTTTTCCACATGCTAGGCCACACTTTCCTGTTACGACTGCAGAACTATATAATTACTGCACATTTCCGACAAATTATTCTTAGCATAATATGATGTCCAACTGTTTTACAATATTTAGTTGTTAATATGATAGACATAACTATGTCGCTCGCAGAGACGGGATGAGCATTACTTACCGGTTCTACGGCAACCTGGTGGACGAACTCTGGTATATTGAAATCTGTAGTCACCACATACACGATAATATAGTATGCGGCGAAGATCGCCAAAATGACAACCGTCCAGTTAACACAAGTTATTTATGGGTATGAACTAAGGAGAACAAAAACAGAAAAAAAAATCAGTAAGCATACGGCCATTGTGTGTATACCATACTAACGAATTTCAGTAGTGGTATTCAAAAACGTTTTACGTTAGTGTGACAATGACGCGACATAAAAAAAGCGGAATGTAACAGATAATGTAAGACGTAAAAATTACAAAGGTAATTCAGGATAATTTTTAACCTTTGCTACCTATTTTGGAAGCAATTTCTTATGATATGAAAAGAAATGTTTAGCTAGTTTCGTATATCGTTAACCTTTAAAAACATGACCACATGATTCACTGAAGTATGTTTTACGGTCATGTCATTACACTAGACGTATTGCCACAGCACTGAAAGTGGCAGAGACAGAAAATGTGTTGAATTACTTACCGAATGCCTCTCATGTATAGTTATCTGCCTCAGAGGTATAGGTATAATCAGCAACGCAGTTCACTACATTTGCCTCGAGCTACAGTAGGCACCACCCCATGCAATGCACTCCAAAAATAAAACAGCTACTATCCCTTCTGCCACGATCAGGCATCAACAACCACCCCTTCTCTGCTAGTTAAACTAACCCCAAAATTGAGTGACTACAGCTCTTCACAAGACATACAAGGTGTTACAAAAAGGTACGGCCAAACTTTCAGGAAACATTCCTCGCACACATATAAGGAAAAGATGTTATGTGGACATGTGTCCGGAAACGCTTAATTTCCATATTAGAGCTCATTTTAGTTTCGTCAGTATGTACTGTACTTCCTCGATTCACCGCCAGTTGGCCCAATTGAAGGAAGGTAATGTTGACTTCGGTGCTTGTGTTGTCATGCGACTCATTGCTCTACAGTACTAGCATCAAGCACATCAGTACGTAGCATCAACAGGTTAGTGTTCATCACGAACGTGGTTTTGCAGTCAGTGCAATGTTTACAAATGCGGAGTTGGCAGATGCCCATTTGATGTATGGAATATCACGGGGCAATAACCGTGGCGCGGTACGTTTGTATCGAGACAGATTTCCAGAACGAAGGTGTCCCGACAGGAAGACGTTCGAAGCAATTGATCGGCGTCTTAGGGAGCACGGAACATTCCAGCCTATGACTCGTGACTGGGGAAGACCTAGAACGACGAGGACACCTGCAAAGGACGAGGCAATTCTTCGTGCAGTTGACGATAACCCTAATGTCAGCGTCAGAGAAGATGCTGCTGTACAAGGTAACGTTGACTACCTGGCTGTATGGAGAGTGCTGCAGGAGAACCAGTTGTTTCCGTACCATGTACAGCGTGTGCAGGCACTATCAGCAGCTGATTGATCTCCACGGGTACACTTCTGCGAATGGTTCATCCAACAATGTGTCAATCCTCATTTTCGTGCAAATGTTTTCTTTACGGGTGAGGCTTCATTCCAACGTAATCAAATTGTAAATTTTCACAATCAACATGTGTGGGCTGACGAGAATCCGCACGCAATTGTGCAATCACGTCATCAACACAGATTTTCTGTGAACGTTTGGGCAGGCATTGTTGGTGATGTATTGATTGGGCCCCATGTTCTTCCAGCTACGCTCAATGGAGCACGTTATCATGATCTCATACGGGATACTCTACCTGAGCTGCTAGAACATGTGCCTTTACAAGTACGACAACATGTGGTTCATGCACGATGGAGCTCCTGCACATTTCAGTCGAAGTGTTCATACGTTTCTCAACAACAGATTCGGTGACCGATGGATTGGTAGAGGCGGACCAGTTACATGGCCTCCACGCACTCCTGACCTCAACCCTCTTGACTTTCATTTATGAGGCATTTGAAAGCTCTTGTCTACGCAACCCCGGTACCAAATGTAGAGACTGTTCGTGCTCGTATTGTGGACGGCTGTGATACAATACGCCATTCTCTAGGGCTGCATCAGCGCATCAGGGATTCCATGCGACGGAGGATGGATGCCTGTATCCTCGCTGACGGAGGACATTTTGAACATTTCCTGTAACAAAGTGTTTGAAGTCACGCTGATACGTTCTGTTGCTGTGTGTTTCCATTCCATGATTAATGTGATTTGAAGTAATAAAATGAGCTCTAACATGGAAAGTAAGCGTTTCCGGACACATGTCCACATAACATATTTTCTTTCTTTGTGTGTGTGTGAGGAATGTTTCCTGAAAGTTTGGCCGTACCTTTTTGTAACACCCTGTATAAGCAGACGACAGATTGAAACAATACTTCAAAAATACGTTCACTGCCAGAGAGACGCGCATCACAAACACTATCAGATTAGTCCAAGAACACACATCCCTTCAACAGATACTTTTGTAGCAGCTCAATAAGCAATAGCCCTATTAGTATTGCTGCACGCCCCAGTCTCAAAATTTTTAAT